>NC_090848.1:7043611-7373055 GCF_024217435.2 Syngnathus scovelli
GATGTCAACACCAACACAGGAAAAAAATCAAGCGCACGCACGCACACGAAGGCATGCACACACACATGCACACGTAAGTGCGCGCACACACACACACACGCACACGCACTCACACACACTTCAAGCACCATCCCACTTCCTGTCACTTCCCCCAAAGTCTAGCGCCCCCCCACCCCACGATGCCGCCAATATTTCTCATGAACTCTCGGCCACCAGCCCTTCATGAATTTTTATTAAACAAAACTCTAAACAGATTGATTTCGCACTGGCTGCTTTATTGCATTTTTATTTAATTCTTTCTCTTCCTCAGATGCGCACTTGCTCCTGTGTGCTCTTGCCTCGTTCTCAGCGCTTTCCCTTCCCTGTGTGCTCATCCTACTTCCTTCTGTATTTGCCGCCCATTTTTCCCACTATATAATCTCTCCTTTTTTAAGGTGTCACTGCCACTTTGGCTTACCTGTCTTTTATCCCCCACACTTCCTCGAGCTTTATTTTCCTGCCAGGTTTGATTTATGTGTCTGGATTAGCATAGCGGTTGTTAACGGGCCGATGAGCTTTGTTTTGATTCTGTTTGGGTGTGTTAGCTTCTGCATGTGCTTGCACTGTGTGTTCAAGCATGACCCTGGTAAAATACAAGATAACACTCATGGGACACTCATTACAATATCTAATAAGATACAGAACATGAGCTGTAGTCATTACATGGATAGTGTTATTATTATTTTTTTTTTGCAGTTTGTGTCTACACTGCATCATGTGAGGCAATGGCCTAAAATTCAGATGACGGTGCAAAGGGAATCCCTTCACAGTAACAGATAAAAACAAAACAAAATAGAGAAAAACATTGACAAAAAAACTAAAATAATTTGTAATTAAACATCTCAAATTTTGCATGCCCCCCACCAAAAAAAATAAAAAAATAATCCAGTATCACCACAAAATAATCTTCTCGATCGTGAGCAATAGAGATCATCGCACATCCACGTGAATGCAACTAGTGGGTTAGTATACGGTTGGGACACTGGGACTCTTCTGGGAGGTGTCCATGCCCATGTGAACATTTCACTTCAATCAAAGCAACAGAGAAAGCTGGTATATGAGTCGCGTGTGTTTGTGAGTGTGTAGTAACTGGCAGTTGCTCCCTTTGCAGGCTGAACTGATGAAGAAAAGTGCGCTTCCTGCTGGGCGTAATGAGCCCCCCTGTTGTTCCGTACAGCCTGTGTGCAGCGCTGCACTTTAAGTTTCTCTTAATCTTTTATTTCAATTTCTTTTTCTTCCTCATTTCTCCTTTTTATGAAAGTTTAAAAAAAAAATTCCTCTGCGCCTTGTTTCCCTCCTCCGAATCACTCAAGTCTTAACCCTCACCCCCTCGATCCCCATCACTTCTCTCTCAGCTTGAGTTTTGTGTCATTAATTAGCCACTTAAGCTTCATGCACAGTGACTTCTGACTGATGCTGTTGACCTCTTCAACAAGAGTCAAATAGGGTCATGAGGAGCTAAGAGGACTCGCAGATGCAGTTCTGTCATGTGTACGTTTCTATATGGATGACTTGAGCATAATAATTGCCATTATTAACGAGGGTGGTTTGAGTACACAAAAGCTCGATTAGTCAATCATAGAACTGTCTAATCAGTCAGGATGTATTAATTCCCCACTGAATCTTCTTCAGTATCCCACATTGCACAAATCCATGAAGTCATAGCTGGGTAAAGCCAAAACCGATTGAACAGGTCAATTACAAAGAAAGTACAGTCGGCATTTCCTTGGTGCACGCCAAGCAATTGAGAACCACACAAAGGCCATAATGGAAAAACTGTGACGCTGTATCGGGTTTTGAGCATTCATTCCAGATACAATATACTGTATTCTTTTTTTTATTGAACCACAAAAACATGGCATTCTTTTCAAGGGAAAAGTGGATGGCCATGAAAAAAAATGCATTTGCGACATATTCACTGACTGCTCTTTCTGCGACAGAGACTCTTGCTCTCTCTCGCCCTCTGTCAGTTGGTTTCTGCGTTCTCACTTAAGTTTGGTGTGGAAAGAAAAAAGACTGACTTTTACAGAGTTGGGCGAATGGGGAAAAATTCCAATGAGCGTACCTTCAAAAGTCTTCTCAGAAAAGTGGAAGAGAGACCTCAGTACCTTAGTGGTTGGGCTACAGGGTTTCATGTCGTTCCTTGTGCATGGCAGACTGACAGCTTTTCACTCCATACCCCACCCACCGACTCCACACTCCACGTGTGTGTTTGCTCTGTCCTGTCACTGCGCTCAGACGGCAAAGGTGTGTGCAGAAACAGCGCCAGTGTCAAGCACATTGTGAGCGAGGTGTTGAATGTCTAATGGATCAACGAGACAGCCTCGAGGTGACTGTGCGTCAAGCGACCTTATCTCTGTTGAGTCGGCAGCTGTGCTTTGCTTTCTCTAAAAAAATGTTTCTCCTTAGACTCATGGCCTTCAACTTGTACAATGACGACAAAGCGGAGAACTCCGTGTTTTGGTTACTAGGGCCAAAGTTGAGGTCTATTGGCTTTGTGAATGGTAAAAACACTTTTTTCTCATTTGAACTGTTCTCGCAAATGTCTCCAATCTGTCTCTTAAGACATTTTGCACAGCTCCAGTTGAAGCATCCTAGCTTGTTTCTGCGACAGAGTCGATTTTATCGCTGCCCCAAGGCTGACAGAGCAAAGCTTAAGAAAACAGAATCCCTGTCTAGGATGAGATATGGAAATGAGCCCTCAACAATATCTAGTGCACACGAACTCCTGTATTTGGAGAGCAAGGAGAAGAGAGGAGACACTGGACCTCATTGTTCTCCCTGCCCAGTTTAGTGAGAAATTAATTAATTATGAATAAGTAAGTGAGTTAAGAAAAGGGGGTTTGGGGTTCTATTGGTGTTAACATAATTGCAATTCTCTCTTTTTTTTTTAATGAATGGACTGGGGCCATTTCTCTCGCCTCTCAAATGGGTTTTTATCGTTTTCAATTTGGAAGGGAAAAGCTGATAAAAGCCTTTATAATGCTTTAATTTGGCATCGATTTGCATGAATCTCCCCCAGTAATTATCAGCGTACCCCCTCCCCTCATGGCCGACGGAAACAGTAGATTCTGATAAGAGAGAATGTGTGTCTGTCTGCGTTTGTGTGTGCGTATGTGGGCTATCTTCTGGTCTCCATCTCCCATTTTTCTATTTCCATATCTCATCCCTCTGTCTTTCATTGGGAGAGGCGTAAAGCGAGTGATGGCGGTGGCAGAGGGAGAGGGAACAGCAAAATCCTAAATCAAAGCACTCAATTATAGAGCTGCAGTAATTATGGGAGCCCTTGAATTGAAGTGCTCTCGGAGGAGAGATGGATAGATATATGGATGATGCGGGAGAGGCGGGGCAGATAGGTAAATAAATGAATATGCCACACAGAAATACTATGTAGCCTCTGGGCCCAGGACCACATAAATACATGTATTAATCGATGGCTCGCAAACCATTCCAGTGCAATTAAAAGCGTATTGAGTGGAATGGGCCACTCTTGGGCTTGGGAGTGGGCTTTGGCTTGTTGTAATGGGTCAGTACACTGACCTTTAGTGGGAATGCCCCGCCCTTGTGGAATATGCGTGTTGAAATGCAGCGGGTCAGTCTATAAAGGGACTGCGGTCTCTTTGGGGCTCTTTGCGGGTCAATAAGACAGAATGACGTTCATCAAGAAGCCCTGTCAGTCGTGTTGGTAACAGAACCGCCACTTTGACTTCTCAGCTTTTTCTTGACGCGCAAGGATGTGTATCAGGCAAATGCTTCTCGTGTTCTTCATCTTTGTGCCTATGTTTTGCGAGAATAACTCGGATTTGTTCAAATCCGGTGTGGATTTTTGGGACATCTCAAGCCGAATGAGGAAGGCAATGCCTTTCGCAAAACGAATTGAACTCACCCCATCAATTGAGTTTCTTCTTTGCTATTTAGTTCAAGCAACACTGTTGACTTTTCTATTAGGGTGTGCACATGTGTATTGAGCTGCAAAAAATGCACCGGTGTGCCAAGAATTTATTGGCTCTTAAGCCATCCTCATATTAGCACATACAGGAAGTTTGTCCTGGGCCCTCTGCTGTGCCAGAGCTCATTTATTTCAATGTGAAATGCAGCACAGATGTTCCTCTTCAATAACCAGGCTGAGCTGCCTTAGGCCACAAACAAAAGATGCAAACATGAGGGAACAAATGAATAAATAGCAGTTGTCGGTTTGCAAAAGAAGTTTTTTCAAGAAGAATCTGAGACTTCTTTTTTGTGTAGGTACATTTCCCTGAACACATTCAAGCGTAGAAGTCAGTGCAAACAGATGGGAAACTGCAACACGTGCTCCACAGTGTTGGGTCTCTGGCTTTGTGATGAATGTGTTCCTGTCCCAGCTGACTGTGTCAGAGGGGGGTGATGCCTTGGGACGAGTGCCGCTTCAGCCTGCTGATTTACTGGCTTCCATTTCCAACCGTGTAAAGTCAATCTCTGTGGAAGGTCAGCATCCCCCGTGTTCACATTAGTGTCTTTTAATCCCCATTCGTCAGGGCAGACCAGCATCAACCATGAGGGCGTTGGAATACAGGTAGTTTTGTGCTCTTCTGTTCTAATCAATCTTGTAAGATGATTTCGACGCATGTTGAAACACCGCTTTGCATATAATCGGTGCTAGATGCTGAAATTTAGTGATTGCCACTTTCCCATGATCTTTTTTTTGGAAGTTAACTAGGGCTTGATTTTTTTTCCTGGGCTTTTTCTGCTCCCTTTTTTTGGGGCTTTTCTGATACGCTGAGGTTTTTTACTCGAGCACTTGACTCCTGAGCTATGTTTGTATTGGATTTACTCTATGCAGTCATGTAGCATTTTGCATGTCACGTACAAACTATCTTTTGCATGGATTCTTATTTTCTTCAAGTGCAACTTTACCCTCGTTTTTAATCGCTCCTTTCCTCACAGCCCGTTAGTTTTTCCTCACCCTCCTCCCTTATTCCTCCCACCATTCTGTGCCTGGAGGTTAGCACTAAACGTGCATCATTCAGCAAAAAACAAAAGCAGTGAATTGATTGGGTTATCAGATGCTACTCTGCTGGACGCTTTGATCAGAGCTGAAAAGCAGCGCTACATGTCAGAATTCTGCATCAGCAGCTCTTTCTGAGTTTTACAATTACTACACACCATGGTCACGCCCCAAGTTTTCCTTCTATTCACCTGACAGTCTTAGGGTGAGAGCCCGAGGCAATGAGCATTATTATGGCTCTCTTTGCTTCTCCCCACTGAGTATTATGATGGCAGCTGTGGCCATAAGTGCTACTTTTTGCTGTTACTGACTTACTTGGCTTTCGCTCGCACACTTGCATTGTTCTTTTCATAATTGGAGATATCTATTACCATTCAGAAAGCTCAGGCATGCCAAGATTGAGTAACCTTGAACCCGGGATGAAGGAAGCGGTGAAACTTGCCAGTTCATTAATAACCAAAGACGAGGTCATCGTGTCAATGAGGAGGAACACGGTTTGTTTCGTTCTACTTTTCTCATGCTCTGACAACCTGCGAGGTCAACTGTAACAATAGAGAAGAAGAGTGAGAGCCTTTTGTCTTGATGATAGGCGGGAGTTCACAGCTCAGCGTGTGCTGCATCACTGTAAATCTACTTTTGAGGAAACTACTTTGCAAGAACAATGAAACAAAGCCAAAGAAAAATTAGAGGAAGTTGACGCTTTCTCAAGATTACAAAAGATACACGCACACTCACAGCGACGCGCACGTGCGCTAAAACAATAGAGTGCTTGATTTTTTATTTTTTTTTCTTGTTCCGCTCTACAGAGTGCCTGAAGGTTTTCAGGCATCTAAACAGTCAGATCGCTTCCTCTGTAATTGGCAAGTTGGTACTTAAGGCCAGCAGCTTTTTATAAGCAATAGAGGCAGGTAGCCAAAGTGACAATAACTGCTGCCCTACATCAATTATTGGATACATATCCATCACTTGTTGACTTATATGTGACCCCGGGCACCTGCCAGCTGAGGTATTGACGGGCCAGCTCTCCCCAGTGCAAGTGACAAGTTCCATTTGCAATCACATTTATTAAACGGCTGTTAGAATGAATGAAGGTCTGGGCCAGCCCTCATTGCTACACCACCTTCAACTCTTATTAATCTTAATGCCGCCAAAGAATGGATAAATGTGCGATGCGGCTAGATATGACTAACGATGTAATGGATGCCTGCCTCGGACTAAAACTTGAGGGCATTTTACGTAGAAGCAGAAGGTAGGCGATGGTGGTGGTGATTGGGGGGGGGATTAAATTGCTTTTGTTGTCATCACCTTCCTGTTCTGATAAGTTTGCTGTCAGAGCTTCTGTTTCCTCGCGTGAGCGCTAATGTATGAAAGAATAACTGACATCATTAGCAGTGCTGTGATTCTGAACAGAATTTGCCTTCACTGTCATTTGATTAAATGAAAGACTGATTGTGTTAATGCAAATAGACACAGGTTCAATTAAAAAAAGGTATTTTTGATTCAATTTATTTATTATGTTGGACGTGCATGTACCTTTATTGTTATTATTGTTATTATTATTATTATTATTATTATTATTACACAGACAAAATGTACAAAATGAAGGCGAGGAAAGAGTGCATTGAGACAATAAAACATAAACATATATAAATAACAAAACAAGGCAAATTGCACTCCAGGCTGCTACGCCTTGGATGACAAAAGTCACCCGTTTTCTTTCAGTTCATTGAAAAAACAATGAAAGGGTTATTTGGGTAGATGAATACATGAGAGGACTGAGCAGAAAAAGAAGGGTCTGCTAAAAAAGCTCCATTCTAACAGTTCCCTCCGTCTTCTCCCAGCACTCCTAGTCTCTTCCAGCTCTGCCCCATTGAATTATGCCTCCTCTAATTGGTTTCATTGGCACTTAAAGAAAACAGTTTAAATAAGTAAAAGGCGCATGGATGAGGAAACAGGGCCTTGCAATTATTGGAACTACATCAGTCCGGGAGATTTGTTCTACCGCAGTTGGTTTCCTCTCTTCTCTCACATTCCTCCCAGATGGGCTGGTGGAAGCATAACTAACAGAATATGTGTTCAAGTTGTACATGTGTTGCCAAAGTGGTGCAAAGCAGCCTTGTAGGTGAAGTGAAAGCAAGCCCACAGGTACAGGACCCATTATCTACTGTCGCTTAATCATGCCTCGCACTGACATGTTTATATGGCTGAACTTTGCAGCACTATTAGACGTGCAGACAAGAGGAGGGCCAGAGCTCCAGCCTCAAGGCCCCCAGGGCAGGCCCGGCCCTTTAGCTTCTCTCCTGCATCTATTATATGCTAATTACAGCCATTCCTAAAGCATGCTTACAAGGAGTTAATTTAGTGGGCCATTACGTCAGTCTATATTTCAGGGTGCCGTGCAAGGGGGCTTCTCAAAAGGTGAGGATGTGATGCTAGCAGAAGTGCAAGACGGACCTTTTATGGGGAGAGGGGCGATGGGGCTAAATTACCTTATCGGCACATTTTTAGCATCCATGATTCTTAACCACCGACTGCAACTCAGATTGCAATTGTGAGGAAGACATTGCAAACGAACGTATCTATGAAAATTATTTCTTACAAAGCCTGTAAGTAATCAAGACTTGGTTAACTGCTTGAAGTTCTTGATGCAAAACACTGCCAAGCTCTGGCTGTACTCATTTAATTTCCTTTAGCTTTACCAGATTCTTCCTGCGGACAAAACAGTTACGAGTTAATTGCTGACACTGGAGTAAATGATTGTCTCTGTTGGTCGATCTCCTTTTACGTGTCCGCCCTGCCATGTGCTCGTGACCCGTGTGGGATGTAACCGTCCTGTTGCTCAATATTGCTTGGGATTGGTTCAGAAGCAACCTTCACACAAGTGGCACGTTGATGAAGTCATGCAATGGTCAATGTCTATCCTGGATGATTGTATTAAAAAAACAACACCACATTTTGGGCATTTATTTTCTCTGGTAAATCAAGACATTTGTTGACAGTTAATTAAAAAAATATTTTCCCAGAGAAAAGACGATAAAATCAATCAAATACAGATGACATATTTATTAATAATTTTATTTGGTGCCCAACATCACAGGAAGATGTTTAAGGTTAAAAAATGGTAGTTGTAAACAAATTAAAGCAAAACTGCAGGTGCCAGTGGTGGTGAACTATATGGCAATTTTGCGTCACCCTGGCATCTGTCTAGAATACCCGCTTTCAATTGCCTTGCGCGAATTCCCTCAAAGGAGACTATGGAATCTCCCTAAAAACAACAGCTTTTCGCCAAACTGGCCAACTTCCTATTCAATTTCAGTTTGAATTCTTGAGATGTTTTCCCAAGGCTTCTAAAAAGGAGGTTCTTTCAACAACAACAATAATACAAAGTAAATAGTTGCATTAAGATTTCTTTTGTCATTGTTTGTTTGCTTGGCTCATTGCAAAGTAGTACTATGAGAATGAATGGTCACATCAGCATGTTGCAATTCTCAGTGGTTTGAAGGATTGCTCAAGGGCACTTTAACAGTTCTCAGGAAGCAGATGTTTCAACATCCCTCGTTTTCTGTTCGCGATGAAAGTCAAACCTCTCTCTCTGGTCTTAATCCTTTCCGTGTGAACGACTGCTCCCTGGCATGATATTTCTGACATGATACTAATCTACTATTACAATATTTTCTGATAGACAATTAAATAATAAATAAAAAAATTCAGCGGGAAGGAGAAAAAAAAAGACCGTCACGATTCAGGGTATGCAGTTAAAAACTAGGGAGGTATGGAACACCAGGGACATAAAATCAAAAGAAGGAAGTGATAAGAAATCTAAGGGGACACAAGACCCTATGGAGTGATTGGGAGGAACAGCTGAAATGGAACAAGGTGGTGGTGGTGAGGGAGGGTGGTGTCGGGATGCCGAGGGAAGTCCGCTAAATGCGATAGCAGAGACAGAGTGGTGATGGAAAAGCAGGTTCATGCTCCGGGGGGTAATTAAAAGGCTTTCCTCTTATCTCAGCCAGTGGCACAGCATCCCATGTACAAAGGACACATGTTGACATCTTACACATTAAAAGCTTGTGGCGGTGTCTGTCTGTGGACATGAGAGGATTGCACGCGTGTGTGTGCGCGTGTGCGCTAGCTGTTTATCTGAGGCCATGGCTCTGCAATGACTCCACCTCCAGGAGGTTGTAACTCCATCACCTCCCTGCCTATCGACTCTTCTAAGGGGGGATCGATACTGGAATGATGGCCCGCCTATGTCTTGGCCATCCATCCGCTGGGCCATTGAGTGTATGTTAATGTTATGAATTATTGAGAGAACAGTTACTATTGATTGTCTGAGGATTATTGGTGGGTTTCATAGGGGAGGGGGTGAGGAAGGTTAGATCAGGCTGGGGAATGACGAGCTAGGAGGGAAGGACAGGACAAAATCCCGTTGGAAGGTTTAAATATCTACTAAGACTCTTGACCCCAGAAGGGCTTAGGGTCAAAGATGGCCTGGAGCGCATGCTGCTGGGTTTGATATTTCTAAAGGCAACCAAAATTCAGCACTGACCCTGCACTCATTACTCTCTCCTCTCCTGCTCTCTCTGCTCAGCACTTGACTTTCATGGAGTCTACTGTGGCAGACTGTTATTGTTTACAGTGGCATGCATTAGTTAGATAAGACAAACAGATGCCCGGGGCAGATTGTTTATGTTTAGGGCTGAGTTTGGAAACAGGTTGTCCTCTAATTTTCAGACGTTTATTTTTTTGCTTTCTTTTTCTCCATGTCTGCTTCGATTCCATATGACTGATACATGAGTTGGAGAGAGAGCTGAGGAGTGGCAGATTAAAGCCTGTACACCTGATACTGTCCAAACATTGGCCTCCACCCTTTTGGAAGGCCTCAAAATATTCCTGCATGCATTAATATATATATGTATATATACGCACACACTCACACACTCACACTGCTGGCCGGTAACAGTCACACTCACAGTCTCCAGTTTGTATGGCTTGGAACGGCCCTGGGTTCACACAGAGCCCAGAGGAGGAGAAAACGTCTTTCGCAGGCAAATGCTAAGCTTCAGCTCAGGGAAATTCCGCATGCCAAAAGTGCCCGTCATACTGTATGTGGAGAGAGAAATGCCATTTAATGACAATCACATGAGTCGATGACGACACGTGGCAAGTAAGGGCTGATAAAGCGGAATCAAAACCAAATAAATATAACCGGGCACTAATTTCCTTTCTATTTCTATCGTGTTGACTTACAACAAAACAAACAAACAAAAACAGGTGGCACATAGGCAAGTCACTTTACATATTGTACTGTTCATGACATCGCACCAGATATGACATCAATTCCTGGGATTCCGATTCCCCACAACACCATTTACACCTTTATTTGTATTGTAATGAGTCTGAAACTAGTGAATCAATACTGTTCCTGTTATCACCATAATGAGACCATCTGGTGCAGTCTTCATTATTACAGTTGGCATCTGCTGTCATTACCTCATCTACATCAGTAATTACCATCACCACACCAAATACAGTTAGGATCAGGGATGGACTTAGCATTAGACAAGCACACTCAATTACCAGGGCCTACCAGATTAAACCCCTTAACTGATTGGGATAGTTTTCTTTGACTTAAAGCAACTGTTATTGTTTTATTCTTCATTCAAGTGCGTAAAACAATAAAAAAAAAAAAAAATCCATGATCATTTTGCGTGCACCCTTCCTTGCAATCGATTCTGAGTAATGTTCTTATCAATTACAGTAAAAAGGTGTGAAGATGATTCACTTGTTAGAAAATCGTGTCAAGAAGGAATTTACGGACCTTATCTATTTCAGAAAATAGAATGTTCTTAAACAATACTCTTTGCATAAGACCGATGTGGAAGAGCCCTGCCATTAGGTTTTCCTTCTATTATCTAAGTACAGGTCTTCAATGGGCTGAAGATGATTCACCCAATTTAAGGCTAGTCGAATTGGGTCGCATTGCATGGTTCTTCATATTTGATTTTCTTCCAACAGATTCCCTACGGTTCCATTTCGTCAGCAATGTGACATTCACGTCAGTTTGATGACCTCTAGAAGACAAAGACAGAACACCTCCCCGGAAAAGATAAAGGTAACATTTATATTTATTATGGAAATAGTAATTTTGTTTTTGCAAGTAGACACATGCTGATTTTTACGAATAAGCAATGAGATATTATGCAATATGAAAGGAAATTAAAGTCTCAATGACCATTACACTGAAGTGGGCAAGATGGAACTGACTGGAGCGATTGAAAGTTACTTCAAGGCATTTATATTGAAAGCGTTTCCTACTTATATAGTGTCCTCCACTCTGAGTTTATGGACATTTTCCCGGCAATTGATCCTGTGTCTAAGTGTTAGTCATAAATTAACACTGCTCTGCTTTCCATCTACACTTGACTGTATTCTCATTGAGTTCACCCAGTCATGAGGCTACACCCTTATAAGACGGGTCCAGTTGTGCGATGCTCAGGATCCAGAGTGGTTACCTTGTTTGAGGGTTATCAGTTTGACCCTCTGATATCCTTCCGTCAGTTGTGCTGTATGGCATCATGATTGTAAAGTCTTTACGCTTTACTTGATGGTAATCACAGGTGCAAAGGGCTTAGAAATAGCCGGTTGGTCAAAGATACTTCCAAAAAGGATGTAGTGACGACATGCTGCCAGACCGTGATGAGTCACTTTCTCCTTCACCAGTAATTGTGTTCTGCATTACTTTGCAATACCTCCACGCAGTAGTGTTCGGATAGCACATTTTATCAATCTCTTCAAGGGTTGAAGAAATAGTATGTCTACTTTGTCTTGATCTTGTTTTTATTACAATTTGTAGTGTAAATGTGTCTGAATGCTCATTCCACTTTCTACAATTGTTGCTGAAATTTTCCATTCATTCATTTTAATCACTTACTAATCCTTTAACTGTTGTAGATGTACACAAAATAAGTGGGCCAATCTTATTTTATATTTTTTATACTGATAATGAATACAATTCTAATTGAAGCAAAAAAAAAAAGTGGCACAGGGAACAGTGCATTTAACAGAGTGCTCCTAGATCCAAGTTGCGATACATAAGGGCTTATATCAGGATGAGGCTATAAAGCTTGCCCTTTAGGGTAAAGAGGAGTGCGAGTAGTTGACTCCTGTCCTGCTGATATGCAACCTTAAATCACTCAGTCCCCAGCCTTGCTACTCTCGCGCTCACACACGCATGCACATACACGTATACACACACACACGTGCACAGTACTGCACTCAGACCATCGTAAATGTCACCTGTTAATCTGGCCTCAAGTGCTGCTCAGTGCCATCGACAACTCTCGCTTCTACAGAGCAATGTTGCAAAGTATGATGTTTCAGCTCAGTTACTTGTGTAAGCATCGCTACCATGACAGACACCGGATAAATAAGTTTATATATATATTAGTGCTTGACTCGCTCCTATAATCCCCAATCGTGTCAGTCGTGGCAACATCAGAGAACGATTTTCGAGTGGATTTGTGATTTTCATGGGGGGGTGAGTGAGTGGGTGGGTTGGGGTATCAATTTTCCAGAAAAAATCCTATATAGTAATCACAGAAGAAAATCCAGCCATTTGAAAACCTAAAAAAGATCAAAAAGACAACATGTTAGGCTTTCCTCTTTTACGACAAATGAAATTGTTTGCAGCCGGGCCAGTTGAGTCAAGCCAGTCAACAAAACAATGGCTGTTCATACGGGACTCTACACAAAACACCACAAGGCCCAACTTCAAAATGAAAGCCAACAATTAGGACTACGTATATATAGATAGCAAAGTCTCAGTTGGCTTTAACTTTGAAGTAGGCCCTCGGAAACAATTGTTGTGGCGGCTGACTTGACTCTGAATTAAGGCTGCAGTGCTTAGCCTGACCACAGTAAAGCTGACTGGATGGGGGATTCCCCCATCTGCAGCCCCTTCACAAGGTTTCTCATTTTTTCCCCAAATGTTTTTGTTTAATTTTTCCCTTGCCCTCCTGGGGGTTAAGATCAGGGGATATCCAGAATATGTGGCAACTTTCGGTACGTGAAGCCCTTTGAGCCTTTTTTTGTGATTAAGTGCTATATAAATATATATATATATATACATTTGACCTGTCTTGTCTGACTGAGATCCATTGTAGTATGCAAAAGCACAGTGTCAGACTTGAACTGGAGAGAATTATTCATATATCACTATCATATAGCAGTTGCATGCGGTGAGTTTTGAACCTGGGCCTTCAGTGGGTATCTAAGTGACCTAACCCACCTCTTAAGAACAATCGCTTAAAAACTAATATTTAAAAAAAAACGTTGTATAATTTGTGACAAGATGAGACAGTGGAATTTCACTGAGTTGATTATGAATATTATTATAACAAAAGCAAAAATCTGTATATATATACTTATAGTTTAAAATAGAGAATAAATCAAAACCAATATTTATCAATATAAAAATGAAAAAATAGAATAAAATGGAGAACAAATCAAAATCAATATTTATCAATGTAAAAAAAATGTGCCGCAAAAGCATTTGTCAATTGTTCTTTGTTAAATATCTCATACTGAATAGTATGATACATAATAGTTTACAAGACACAAATTGTTGGAAATCATACATCAAGCATGCAGAATTAATTATAGCTTTTCCCTGTCAGGGATCGCCAAGGTAAGTCACTCACATGACATGTAGTAGTGAGGCGAATGTGCCTACAGACATCAAAGTCCTTGTACACTATATGTTTGTGTGTGCTTGTATTACCTGTGTGTAGCCAATTGGCTCCAGGACCTCTGAAGAAGCTCTTGTATCATTAGCATGTCAATTGTCCCGCTCTGCTTTGCACATGAAAGGACCAGGATGTGTAGGAGGACAGCAGAAAGAATTTGACACGAGGTACAGGGCCCAACGTATTTACCTCTTGTGTACCATACAGTTCACTTATTAGGGATCACTGCTTGCTACAGACACACACATAAATATCCCACTGAGCAGCGAACAATTCCAAGCGTGTTGGAAGCTTGTCAAGGTTCGTTCAAGGTTGCAAATGTTCGCAAATTGTTCGCCAACAGTTTTAGTGATTTTTCTTGCTGTAAGATAATGTTGGAACATGTTCAAAATTCCCTTGCAACAAGAAAAGTACAAGCAAACATTTGCGACCTTGGCCAAACCAGTCTATTGTCAGTCTATTCTTTCTCCAATATTGATTTTGTTCTCAAGTGAATGTTAATTACTTGTGTACCAATAATGACCATAATTATTGTATGATTGAGGTAATTTGATATTCTTTGGCTGGATTTTTAAGGCAAAGCCAAAGAATTTCGAAGAATTGTCCTTTGTTACAGGTGCAGTTGTGAAATTTGCAATATAAACAATATTGTATCGTATTATCATGTGCTCATTAGTCCATCTTCACAATGCAAAAGCTGTAATGAACATTTTGCCATGGAAGTGATGCTGAGGCTCAGTTGGATTTGCAAAGTATTAGGTCAACATTAATTTTGTTACTGTGGTTGTGGTTGGTAGTGATTTAAATGCACTGCATTATAAGGCAGTAGTTTCTTATTAGTTTTGGTCATGTAGCTACAGTAAATCAGGTAACAGGAATTTTAGAATTGCTTCACACTATGATGTAGTGCATTGCCTTTGTTTGTTATTGGTTGCTATGCATTCAGGTCTACTGGGATTAACTGTGAAGTCAAAACGATATTTGTTCGGGGATTTTTGACCATTTGAGATCAAATTATCCTAACTCAAGGCTGTCTAAGAGTTTGTTTGAGTGTCAGGTAATTAATCAAGCATGTGTAGCTTTCAGAGTTGCTTGTGAGAGCCAACATGATAATCATTGCTCACTGAATTGGATGTGTCATGAGGAGATTTGCCAATTTATTATTTTTGTAAGTGTGTAGATTCTGGATTATTCTGACAGAGTCGTTATCCAAGTGTAACTGCACTGTTGACCCCAGTGTCTCGAGCCAATCTGCTTCCTGGACTGAGTTGTGTCAGTGCTTGGAATATCGCTACGCCTCCGCTTAAACTGAAACTTTTGATTGGACAGACGTTCTCATGCAAGCAGGCCTGAGTTGGCAGAAGGCACCTGGCGAGGCGTGTGTTGTTTTTCCTAATTTGTTTCAGTAAGGTGGAGCTTGGCTAGTTATGACCACATCAGTCGTTCTTACTGGCCTTTTTGAGGAAATGAACACATAACTGACACAGCAGCTTCTAGTTCTGTGATCTCTACAAAAACATATGGATACTCACAGAGTAGTGTCCAGTCTTAGTCACACACAGATGGACGCTTAAATCAGGCACGCTCAGTGTGTGCATGCTCTTACTGAATACACACAACACACTGACACACTTTTAGCAATGTCATCATTTCCTGTTCTCTCTGTTACTTGTATTTCTCCAGAACAATACAAATGCGAGAATGTTGCGGGTCAACCTTTTGAAAAATAATCACACACAAAGACACAGTTTACGCAGCAGCAAGTTCTGGTTGGAAGAAATTTGAGAGGCTCTCAAAATACCATACAGGGATCCCACCGTAAAACACGCACCATAACAGAAGTTGTCAGTAACAGTGTCAACCTAAGATGGCCACCAGTGGCTTTACTTCTCCCGACGGCCATTTATCAAAATTGTTAGTCCATTTGTTTATGGGTAGTTCTCTAAAAGTGTGGTCCAATTATAATGTCAAACACCGACTAACTTTGAGCCATTAATTTCTTATCTTAACTAGCAATGGCCAGATTGCATTGCTTCCAATAATGCAGACAAACTGCATTGATAAAATAAACAACTTGACAGAGATTTGTGTTTATGTGTGAATGAATTGTGAGTGGTAAATGCTCTTAGGCATGTACAAGACTGAGTTGCTTGTATACTCCATGGTGGCAGGTCAAGATTCCGGAAGTGCCGTGATTCCCTGGTTATCAAATCAGATTCATAGCCAAATTCACATTCAGGGCTACGTGTAACCTGAAGATGGTGCCGCACAGACTTTTTTTTTGCCCCAAATTCACGATTTAAACAAATATGCAAAAATAATTACCAGGACATGTCGACAGCATTAGTAGACACCAATTTATATAGTCGTCAGAAAAAAAAGTTGGGTTGCTTCATCTATTGTACAGTAACATGAAAATAATTAATCTATTAAGGTTGGGGGTGGATCTGATGAATTTTAATTTGTCAGCATACCAAGACATTTCTGCCCTTGCAACTTTGTGGTCCCATTTTGGAGGAAATTCTTCATCTGTTTCAGCACAACCATTTCCCAGTGTACAAAGGAAGCTCCATGTTATGCTCGGATGGGTTTGGTGTGGAAGAAACATTGATTCTGACATAAGACCACGCAAAGATTGTTCTGGGTGAATAGACACCATAATGTTCTTCATTCTTTTCTTCCATTCTACTTCTTGTAGGCCATGTGTCCAAATACCTTTCGCCATAATGTGTAACTCTTAAACAGAATGACTAAGTCAGCGTTTGCACGTACTTTTGCAGGTGTGGGTTCTGCTGACCCTACTGGTCCACCCGCTCCCATGGGAGCTGCATGACCTAATGGTCATTTGAGCTTTCTCATCACCAGCGCCACCGTCTTTCTTTTCTCACACTACTTCACTCACTTTTTATATTTGCATTTCACTGGCCGGCTGATTCACTCAGTTGCTCTTGAATTCTCATCATGAAAGTCATCAACGTGAGTCAACAAGTAGGTGCTACAGCGTCCAGCTGAGTCGGCGAACTCCTTTCATGGCAGGATGAGCTGCAGTGCCTTGTTGCCCTGGCCGATGCCATCATGTCGGCTTTTCAATGACTGTCGAGCTAAGTTATGATAACCGTTAGGAATAGTTTACGCATGGTACCAAGCATTTCAATTTTATGAGTGTACCCTGTGAGTAAGATATCTTTTTATTGGGTTAGCAAGAATGACCGATAGGCCAGAAGTTCTGAAATGGGTTCAACTATATAGTAGTTTTTGGAATTTCCTTCATAGATCTGAGTTGAGCCTTCGGAGGGATTTAATAATACGTTTTGATAAGCTTTAGATTTGTTATTTAGAATTCAGACTTATAATAACATGTTTTAAGTCTTACATCTAAAACAAAGACTCTTTGCAGATCATCACTGCATTCTACCCCCACAATACACAACGTACAACACACACACACACACGCACATACACACACACACACACACACGCACACAACCTTTCAAGACAATAACCCCAGGGTACTGGTTATTAGAAAATCACCCAATCCTGTTGTCCCCTCAGTCTGGGAAGAAAAGGAAAGATTTTCCTGACTATATTAGAGGAGAGAGGTAGTAGCCTCTGTTGCCGCTCGCCTTCATCTCTCTCCGTTTATTCTAATCACGGTGCAGCTGTCTCCTCTCCTGCCTTTATTTTGCGCTATTTCTCCATCTCTTTGTTTTGTTTTTCGCTTGACAGTGACTGGGCCTTCAATGCCTCAGGGGAACAGAGTTATGAGCCTGATGTCCTTTCATAGTCAATGGTATAATATATGTGTGTATGTGCGTGTGGCTGCGCGTGAGTAAAACCGCAGCAACACCACATCGGACGTTTCCGTGCCAATGTGGGTACGTTTTGTTTACGGATCACGTCTCTCTCAGTGATGTTTTCGTCAGGTCTTTCCAGGATGATGCTATCATGCTGACCTCTTCTGTCCAGTTACACTTGACTGAAAGTGCCGGAATGACATGAACCTCTCCGGTTTGACATCCGCACCTCCATGGACATGAACTTAATGTCCTACCAAAGGAACAGCGTATGTGTTTAGTTGGTGCGTACAAAGTGCATTTATTAGGTGTTTGTCAGTGAGTGTTAGAGATAAGAGTGATGTGTCAATGATGCCTGGGGGCTGAATGTTCAGAATGTCTTCCAAAAACAAAGCCTCCCCTAGTTTGTGTTGAGTTAGAAGCTGACTTGGGATCTTTCACCAGATTCTGGTCACTGTTTTTGAACGGGAAGTGTGTTGTTGTTGCCCCCTTCACCTGCTCCTGAGCGGGAACCCCATGGTCTGTGGCTTTTGTTTGGTCTTTGTGCTCTAAATTCGGACAACATAGATTTGCTTACGTTATGGGGGCGGGACTATGAGATTTATCACCACCAGGATGAGGACAGCAAGATAAAATAGGAAACGGTCAGGAATCGTTATGATGGTGTTTACATTGTGGCAACTTCAATTTAGTCACATCTCCTTTTAGAAATAGGTACTTTCCCATGTAGCTATTTTAGCAGCAGGTAATCTGGCTGACTGTAAACGTTTTGAAACACGTTTACTTGAGTAAATGTCAGTGTTCAAACTTACTAATACTTTGTCGTGACTGTTTTGAAAGAAATATTTGAAACAGAAGCAAGAACCAATGACGTTTCAGGCAGGTGGGTAATTTCAGGTCAAAGTGATAAAAGATCATCAAAATTGAGAACTACTGGTGCTGTATTTTACTGCTCGTAATGATGATGTGATTTCCATCTGTCATTACTGCTGTAATTGATGAATTTTACACATTTTTTATTACTAAGACACCTCATGTTCCTTAATAAGGAAGTGTGGACTTATGATCTCACCTGTATTGCTGAGTCACATTAGCCACTTAAAGAGTTTTAATGCAGTTTCATTTCACAGAGCCAACGAGTACTTTTCGTCCACTTTCCCGTGGGACTTCATTTGATCACTTTTTTACTTTAAATAAACAACCTTTTACCTCTCATTCTTTGAGTTAAACCATTTGATTTTCTTCATTAACGTTCTCATATACAAACATGTTTTCACTCTGGCTGTGTGACTTCTACACCGGTTGCAGTAGCCTGATTGTGTCTTTCCCAACTGGGCAGAGCATTTCTGGAAAGTCCCTGGCTGAGAATGGGGATTTAAATCCTGGAATGGCCTGTGTTTTCTTGAATCAGGAAGGAGGATGTGGTATATTGAAGACACTCCTCAGCTCACCTCTTAAAGAAAAAGAAAAAAAAATCTCCCCTAAACACCAAAGATACATTATCGCCCCCTCTTCTCCTACCCACTATTTAGGGAGGGAGAAATTGTCCTTCCAGTAAATGCTACTCTGTTTCAACAACAGATGAGAAAAAAACAGGATTGGGAAGAGGAAAGAATATGGGAACTGGTTAAAAGGCACAGGGGGATATCTTTCCCTAAAATTATCTTCATTATTAACCTTGAGCAGCTGTCTCAAACCTGCAGCCTCCGGGCCAATTGCGGCCCGCGGGACGATAGTTTGTGGCCCTCACCTTAATATGAAAGGTTAATGTTAGTGTGGTCCGTGATTTTGATATGGATGGTTGTGTGTAATGCTCATTCAAATTCTTTTTGGGAGCATATAGTACTTGTGCAAAAAGCTCTTTTCTACCTAAAACTTCAATATGTTCATGTACAGGACCAGACTTACTGATGAGCATCTTCAAGCTCAACTGCTTCCTCCCTCTCGCCAAAACAAAATGATGAACACAACCCTTTGGATATTTATAACCCAATAGATGTTTATCACAAGTTGTACCAATTACGTAAAAGCGGCTCACATCTCTTCTGCTTTGACTGCACAGCAGTCGTTTTGTATTGTTCTTCTTTTCCTCCCCATTCATTCATTTTTTTCTCTCTGCATGGCATCATGTGAGCTCATTCCTTCTTCCAACTGTATGGCCCGCTCATGTTTCACATTGGCACCAATGCTCTCACTCTTGCACCAGATTCCACAAACACTTCCTTGCCAACTTCTCCACTGCTGTCCACACCACCTGTAACATATGCTCTTTCCTAACGAGGCTGACTGTATTTTCCGAGACTACATGCTTCACAAACCATCACGTATCTCCCTTCCTCCTGGTTCACAGATTTACAGACCATTCTATATCCATATTGTTTCAGAGTTTTATGTGGGAGTCTAAGAAAAACCCTTTTTTTCCTGGAAAAGCGTGCAGTAAAAATGTTTATTAACTATTATTGTGAACGCAACAGTTGCTTGTAAATCAAATTGAAATGCAGTAAAAACCTCATTTTCAATGATAATTATTCATTTCAATTCGTCACTGAAAACCCTGAAATAAATTTGACTTCTCGGTGTTTGACCGGTCCAGCGAGTTGTTTAAAACCTAGAACACATCAAACATAGCAACATAGAATTGTGCGGATCAAATTAACAGTGATTATTACGGGATATTTTCTGGTTTCATTGATATCTAATACAGCTCAATGTAGGAAGTGCATTTTTGATGTAAATAAAGTAATTGAACACTTGGTTCTTCAAATAATATATTTAATATATATTTCAAATGGTTACACGCCTTATTAAAAATTATCATAATAGTAAAACCGCCCCCAAATTTGATTGGGACCAACTTTACAGGTCCCACTGTATAGGTTTCATATATTGTGGTTTTATACATTGTGGTCACATTATATGAGAGCAATTAAGTAGAATGAATAACTGCTGCAGGCAGATGGAGGCCCAGTGGTGAAGGTGACGCTCCCTCCTCAAGAGTCTCCTCATGGGGCAACAACCTTGGCCCACTCTCCTGTATGTCTCCCACTGATCTCGGCACACCCACAGGGAACTGTGGCTTCCAACAGGTCGGCAGCTGTTTTTGGGGAGCTGTCCCTTCTGTAACCCGGCTCCTCGTCACCTCACACTTGGGAGAAGGCCACAGGAGTGGAGTTCCTTCACTTGGCTCCAAGGATAACTCATTGTGAAAGACTTGGAGGATAAAAGATGGTTTGGCCTTTAGTTTGTGGGCACAATAATCTGTGGGTATATGTGCATACTAATCCTGTATCTGTCTGAGATGGATAATTTAAGTCATGACTTGAGTCAGACTTGACTCTCATGTTTTTGCTTATTTGGCAACAACTTTTGAAAGACTTTACGTGATGTTGAAGAGACTTGACTTGAGAAGTCATCTGGTTTATAAGTGAAAAGCGGCTTTTTCAACACAGTTTACCGTGACTGGAAAGAAACAGAAGCTTTTTTTTTTTTCATTCCAAAGGTTCAGCGAGCTCAAACATTTAGTTTCATGCGGTTTTGTAGTTAATTAAAGTGGAAGTCAACCCCAAAGTTTTCTTTGTAATAATGTGCCCCCACTAGTCTAAATACAGCATTCTGATTAATATTGCGTTTGCAGAATCTGAGTCAAGCATAAAAAAATCACCTCTCACCTTGCCGCTTGCTGTCGACTGAAAATGACATCACAGTTGCCAGGTCTCAGGTAACAACCAATTATGGCTCAGCTTCAGGAATCTGGTAAGCTGCGTGTGCTCGTTCAGCTAAGTTAATGAAAATACCAAATGTTTGTGGTGACTATGTGAGTATTCAGTATAGGACTTGCGACATGCTTGAAACTGGAAGGTTAATATTTGTCACTTGCATGTACGTGACTTACTCAAATTCCTGGTATCTATGTGCCTGACAGAGAGCACAGGCATGCTCGGATCCATGTACTTGTTCCTGCCTGCCTCAGAATATGGTCAGTGGGAGGTCAGCCACTCTGGCCTCCCACTATGTACCTCACAGCACACGGCACTCACAGAATAAATAACATTCACAACCAAGTGTAAGAAACCTGAGGCTTCACCCAAACTGTGGCCTCGCATAAAAGGCTGGTGGAGGCCAAGGCATCATGGTGTGGGTTAGTGAGTGTTTACATGTGTGTGGTGGCAGCCTGTGTGTGCGTCTGTGGCTGGATCTTTGGACTGAGAACTGAAGAGGCTTCATGGCCCGGTGGTTTTTACTGTGTTTTATTATTGTGAAGTTGGCGGTGTGAAATCCCCTGACCCTAAGAGTTGTTTTTATTACTGTAGGTTGCCTCCTTGCCGGTACATTGACAACATTCCTCTGTTGCTCATGAACACACGATGAGCTTTTATTGACACCTTAATTTTGCTGTTTATTTCTCAAGTAAGGCAGATGGCTCACTCGGCCCGCTTCATCCTCTGGCCTGAATGTGATCTCCCCGGGGACAGCCTCAATGCCATTATGGCTTCTTATACCTTATATGATTATGCCACGCCAGGTCTGCTGTTCGATGGTTTTGATATAATGACCGACGCTGTTTGACTATTCACGCTCGGAAGCTTATTGTGGACTTGGGTACAAGATGGAGTTTATTATGTCTCGCTACAAATCGATAGAAATTCATAAACACAGATTAACATACTGAATAACAATTAAGAGGGAGGCTAGATCGATGCCTTGCACTAAAATAAAATCTAATTCTATCAAAGCCTCCCAAGGGAGTAGCCTCTGTCTTATTCTTCATGGCTGGGAGCACCAGACATGAGGTAAGGAGAGCAAGCAGAAGGCGACTGCGAGTAGCAAGTAAAACTTTTGACACTTTTGACACCAAAGTACATCAAAGAGATGAAAAAGCGAGGACAATGAAATTAATTGAGTTGGAAGACATACAAATTCGAGAGTGAATAATTGAGAAAAAAAAGCTGGAATTAATAGATTTTGCAGGAGGAGATAGAATTAGGAAAAGATAAGAATGGCAATATTTTAAAGAAAGGAGTACTACACAGGGCGGAGATGATGGAAAGGATTGGACAAGAGAAAGACAAGCAATCACACCGAGGGGGCTCATTGGGGTACTCATTCAGTCAATGGCAGCCAAGCCATTCTTATATTAACATAATTAACAGATGGCGTTAGTGATTAGGTTACAAGCGATTCGGGAAGCAGGGGGGCTGTTAGACTGCGCATTCTGTCGGCCAGAAAAAAAAGATGGCACAAGACGGATGTGAGGGGAGAGAATTAAATCAACAACACCAACGCATATCTAAACACAGTATGTTTTCCCCGCTGTGCTACAGACACACATCCCAACTAGGAGTGGGACGCATTATGGCTTTATTAATTTTGTCGGTGTTTTAAAAGAGATTCACATCAGATTAAAAAGCCATTCCTCATTTAGAGCTCAACTCTACCTACCGGGTTGTTGGACACTGAAAATATCAATACTTGATGTCTGTGCACAGTTAAAAATGCAACGTGCTTAAGATATTGCAGTATCAATATTTTGTCCTCACACACTGCTCACACAAAACTGCTGACTTAATAGTTTCCGTAGTGTAGTATAATAAAGGGTCTAAATTGGGCACACATTTTCAAAGCTTTGTCTGCTCTAAACAGCTTTGATTTAACAATAGAACCACCATCATGAGAAGAGCCTTTGTGATTCAGTAAAATGTGGGACTCGCATCTACCAGTCTTGTGTGGATAAAACACTTGCTACCCATACTTACAGGTAATAACTGATTGGGCCACACTCATCACCGAAATGAAGTGATTTGCTAGCATTTGCCATCAATAATTGGGATTTGAAAAAAAGGATGGGCAAAATCTTTTTACCTGTGAAAGGTTACTCAGAGTAATTTGCAGGCATCCTTGTTCTTTTGGTTTTCTTGCCATTCCCACACATGAAAATGCACTGATGATTTTGACCATTCTTGCTTTGCATCTCTGTAAGCACACACCTCAAAAGGAGAAATAAATTACTACAATTTTATCAAAGTTTTAAATGTAGGTCATTGCTTCTAATAGTGTTTAGAAAAGACCTTGTTGGCGCCGACTGCACGCCACTGATCTTTTCTGGCACACTATCTGCACACGTGTGAGGCGGTCAGATCTACCGTCTAAAGTTTTGGCGGCAAAAAAAGAACATTTAGACACAGTCAGACGCTGTCTGATTTATATGTGTGTGTGTAGGACTTGGTTTGTATTTGTCTGCCCTTTTGAGACATAAATACTACACTGATCGACACGAGATTTTTCACCTGTTTAATATTACGTTGTATTAGTCACTTCATGATGAGAATGTGTGTCTGTGTTTGTGTCTGTCTGATAGTTCCGCCAATGGGCTGTTTTTTTTAGCATAACAGCCATGAGTTGTGTTGTCTGATAAGTCTGTGAGCCATGTGAATGAACAGTCAGACGATACGCTGGAGACAAACAGTTTGCCTCCAAGCATTAGTTACGTGTCCACATGTGTCTGTCCGGGTGGAAGATCATGTGTGTGTCTTCAAAGAAGTCTGTTTCTAATAAGTGTGGGACAGTGTCCAGCATGTTTCAGACTGCCAGGAATGTGTTTGGGCCGTTTAGTGTGTTTGTGTTCATGTGTAGTTGCGATTTCTTTGTACGCGAGCATATGTGTGCGTTTGTGTGTGTGTGTTAGTGTGTGTGCGTTTGCGTGTGTGTGTGTGGGTGTGTGTGTGTGGGTGTGTTTGTAGGTGTCAGCTCGTCAGCTGATTGCCATCCAGTCAATTTGAGTGTGTCCTATGTCCCGGTGTAGTAATTGTAACAAGCCCTTTGATGGTTTGAAAATCAATCACAGGTTCTCAAAGCACAGACCAAAAATGTTGACAGTGACTACCAGTTTCCTGGAACCATCTTCTGCCCTTAAAAAAAAAAGAACTCACATGGTTCCAATGACTGCTGCTCTGTCATCAGGCAAGTTGGCGTGTGATGATATCGCCCACGGCTGCTTGGACAATATAAAATGGATTATTCAATCTTTGTGTCTATCCTTTTGGCTCCGAAGGTGTATTGAGCATTCAATATTCACTGGCAGTTGAGAAGATTCATTTGTGGCTGATGTATAAATACTCAGTGTTCGGTTTGCTTAAACTTGAACTCAGTCTTGTTTTTGCTCATTGTTCAACTGTCATTGTTCTTTTTTCAAAAAGTATAACACTTTGGATTATTGCACAATAGAATGGCTAACACGTTTCTGTTGTTATTGTCTTTTTAAGCAAAGTGACTTGTGTTGAGTATTGATGGAAATGTTAGGAAATTCTTCTAATTTGATGTCAATGAGCTTTTCACGAACTTTGTCAAGATCCCAAAGTGTTTGTGAAGTATATTAAGTGTATTTCACTATTAGTTTGAGGCACAAAATGCTTGTTTTGATTTGCAAGCTGCGACGCAAAATGACTTACTTCGAGCATGGCATTTTATTTTCAAGGGATGCAATTGGTATCAGGAGACAGCCTTACTTTGGTGACATCAGCTCCAGTAGCCCAACTTAAATTCCCAGAAGTCCAGAGTGGAATCAATGCAGCCTTTAAGAGTGATGGGGACCGGTGTCGTGCTTGGGTCATTTTATGGCGTGGACATGGAAATAGAGAATCAATCAGAGCCATGATATCTCATTACTAACGTTAATTCACCCAGAGCGGTATGGATCCATGCATTAGGCTGGCCCAGACTTGATTTAGCGCAAAGTAGATCTGATTGTGGAGAGGACTATGTGTGAGGTTCTGATTACTTGCATTTTGTGTTTATGTGACGGTTGGTTTACTTCATTGGGCACATGCAAGTTATTACCAAACAAATACTTCCGTGTTTATTTCATCAAATGGATATTGTAAATTTGATGCTAAAATTAAACTCAAGGGATTCTTCAGAGTGCACCATATGTTGTCTGTCCATCTTCAACTGGGAACAGTTGAGACAAACCATTTCCAGACAATGTAACTACTTTCAAGTCTCCTGGATTTGGGCATGATTCATGAATGGCTATGGGAAAAAAAAGAACAATATGCTGCAAGAGAGGAGCTCACTGGAATAGGGTTCTCCTAAAAGCATATTTTATTCATCTGGCCTGTCACTCAGGGTGACTTGTTTTGCCTTTTGTTTAATGTTTTCTTCGAAAGGCTGCCGTGTGTGTGTGTATGTGTATGTATCTGTGTGATGTGTTTGTGTGGAAGTTTAATTCCTGGAGCAGTGGCGACTTTAGACATTATTTTTTTTATGCCTTGTATTATTGCCAAAATAATCTCCCTCTCTACCGTTTAATGCACGGCGCCATGTTGGAACGGATGATGTCATGACATTGACCATTTCACCTACCACCTGCTATTGAGCATCGCTTGCTCTGTTTTCTTTTTTAATCACGAGGTGAACTTAAAAAGCCACCATACGAGAAAAAAAGGCTCACTGCTAACCAGACAGGCTGTCGAGCAAGTTCATTGCTGCGGCTGCTGCTGACTTCTGCTTCCTCGTTGAACTTGAGATGTCCCCAAAATTCAGACAGCTTGGGCAGTAGACAACATTATTCTCCCAATTGTGCGGCATCAATATTGACGAAATGTTTGTCGATCTGACATTAAAAAGCCGCAGAAAAGAAAAGCCCGCTGCCTGCATGATTCATAAAAAATATCCAACAAATGATGATCTTTAATTATGACCTTTACAAATGGAATGTAGAGTTTACTGTTGAAGAAAAAAAAAAAAAGAAGACAAGGTTGTGACCCATATACTTTTAAAACAGATTTAAAGTCCTGGAAACATTCCCTGGAATTTAAGCATAAAGAAAATGGTCCTCTTTGACTAGTTAATTTATTGCAAGTGTGTTTATAAAAAATAAGGCTAACAATATGACGAGAAACCCTTTGCCTTCATCGCACCACCCCGACTCCAAGCTTAAACGACTCAGACTTATAAAAAGTGATGGCTTTTGGATGTGAAACTAACAATTTAAAATCCATATCTGGAAATCATTTTGAATATATGAATCATAGCCTGTGTTCATAAACTCTGGAAAGCTTAGACAGACTGGTGCGTGAAAAGCCACTAATCCATACACTTTAGGGGCTCACATTTCAACACCAACAGTGGCTACACAAAATATAAACTCACCCACCATTTTATGGTCACAAATAGTTATCAGATTATTGTTCATACCATAATTGGCACAACCAATTTAAGAGAGCTGTGGATTTCAGTCCAGGGCTTTTATATGATCAAAACCATCAGTGCAGTATCTTGCTTTGCCAGTAGTGACACCAACGTGTGGTTCGTTATGTACTGAAGAAGTACAAGCAAGTTTCTGTTGTGTTTGGTTTTGTCAAAATGACAACAGAAGTGCACAACAGAAAAGGAAAGATATTGGGACACCAAAACAATTCCCATCTTAATTGGGTCCAAACACCACACCAATAGATTTGAAATGAATTTGCAGTTAATTACAGCCTGAATTGTGGAACGACATCATCAGATGCCTGATGATGTCCGTTCTTTATTCTAAGATTATATTTTTACCAAATATACATTATTATTATTATTATTATTATTATTATTATTATTATTATTATTATTATCATTTTATTTATTCTGATGCTTTGCCAGACTTCTGGTTGTTCTTTGGGCATTTTGCCTTTAGCTAGTGAAATGCAGGTTTGTTGTGGATTTGGAGTCTCGCAAGTTGTCCAAACTTTGTGGATGGCTGCTGGAAGATGACATTCGAGCAAGCCCCTCAGAGCAGCAAGACTCATGCAGACATGGCTGTATCCTCTTGTGTAATAAGAGAGGCCAATCAATACTGTCACACAGAAACATTGGAGCAAAGAAAGTGACTAAAGTGAAATTGACAGACAGGTGGGAGAGTAACAGGTTTAAAGTTAATTTACGCTCCCCTTTTCTCATATTGCCTTGAGAAGACTCATCTTGCTGAGCTCTGTACGTGCACACACACACACACGCGCACGCACGCACACACGCAGACTTCAGAGGTCATTTTAAAGGCATAGTTGGGCCAATCAACCTGAAGTTGTATAGCCATAGTTGTGGCTGCTTGATTGAGAGTGACATTGATGCGATTACGACAGACAAACCAGATTAAGAACGACGTGCCACTCCCTCCCTTTCTGTCTGCCTATTTTGCTCTCCGAGTCTGTGACTGTGGAGCTACATGACACACATACACACACCCACACACATAACAGTGTGACGCGCTTAACAGGTGGAAAAGCACTGTCCAAGTACAAGTTTTTTTACAAGTTTAATTTTCTTATTCGCCGTCTTCTGCTTTGTTTTCTTCTTTGTCTTCTTTACAGCAGCTGCTAACGTGTACAATGATAACCAATTTCGATTCTACCATCGGCCACACTGCAATGTAAGATTCTACTGTAGATGAGCCATTCGGAACATGAAAAGACAACAAGCCTTAGTTGAAACGTAACAGCAGCAATTTGTCTGCTGATTATAACAATACGTTTTCAATATATTGATACATTTGTCTTAATACGTTTTGCCCAACGAATGGTATAGATAAAGTGCAACATAGGTCTTCTGTAATGACTATTTAGGGATTTATTTGACTTTATAATAAGCCTCTATACTATGCCAGTGGTGCCAAACACCAACTGCTGGCTGGCAGGGTTTCGAAGAACCTTAATCAAAAACTCAATGAAGCTGAACTCAAGGCACCCTTGTATCAAAAAATGATATCCAGTCCAAAGACTCCAGCAATAAAGAAAAACAATATTCTTACAACTTTACGTTCAAACCATCCAGTCATCAGCACATAGGAAGTTTGCCAACCTGTTTTCCTCCTTGATCACGTGACAATTCGCACAACCTTCATTCAATTTCCTCCTATTGCCCCCATAAGATGCTTTCTGGGAGTCTGACACAGGATGTGGCAACATTTGCGCTCCTCAAGTTATGCCGTTCTGGCAGCAATAGTGCAACTTCGCATCCTTGTGCTATAACTGCTATGAGTATGAAACATTTTTGGAATCAAACATTTTTGCTTCACACGCGCTTGCTATGCCCTGTCTCCACAGGCCGTGTAGACAGATGGTGAAAGACTGCAAATACCACCTGTTGATGCCTCACCCGAGGGAAGGGACTCGAGTTAAGAGGAGATTGTTTGTTTATAGAGTAGTTTGATTTCTCTGTGGTTGTTGGTGTCCTACAAAAATGTGTGGTTACTGTTAATTAGGGCAAATTGGCCTGTTGTTGTATCTTGTTGTTTTATTGCAGTTGAGCAGAATTGGTAGTTTTCTCTTCTTATCATTCTAATTACACACACTGGATTTCTTCATTTCTTCTTAATAAGTGCATTTCGAAGCCTTACATAAATATTATGCTCATAGGTAGTAGTGTGGCTATAGTGACAGCGACTGTGCGATAGGTATGATATGTGTGTATGAGTTTTAAGGAAACACTGGCTGTGATCTAATAAGTGTTAATTTAATTTCAGAGCTTTCTCTTCGCCACCTCCCCTAAATTCAGTTTGTATAGGTGGCTAGATTAGCTTAATGAAGTCCACACCTCTCCAGCCAGACCTGCACAGTCCTTCACACGCATCCAATTGCACTGAAGAAGAGAAAAGGAGGTCAACATTCTCTTTTGGGCTTGCACAAGTTTTCATGTTCATGATCAGAAGTCAATATAAGCCAAACGATATGTATTTGGAAGGTAACACAGCCCTTTTTGAGTGACATTGATCCCATGGTGATTGACCTCTGATCCCTGACTCTTTTAGCTGGCCCTCAGGGACGAAACCACTATGCGCCATCAAGCCAGTCCAATCTAATTGCTGTTGCACATAATACCACTAAGTGCTATTAACTTGCCATCAGCGTATAGACTAGTTTGCGTCAACACACATTCAAAATATTGTAGCTTACTGACATAACGTAACTCTGAGGTAAATACCAACATATTATTAAGGCTGCACTCGGCCAGATATTTGTTTTGATTTTGGTTAGCAAAAAGCACAGAGGGCAAAGTAGATAAATGTTGACACCCTACCAATTATACAGGTACACTTTCCTCGAGGTTAAACATCTCAGTCATACATCACAATCTCTCAGCACAACATAACTCCGAAAGAGCTTTCATTGATTTGTCATAAGGTAAGACAGAACCGAATGTTGGCATCCGCCGGGGTGATTTCTGTACTCTCTCTAAACATCTAATGTGTGTTTTTATAGCCAAATTCCAAGACAGTAATCTCCCCCAATGTTCTCAAGTGTCTCTATTAGAACTCGCGTCAATGGAGTGGTTTTAGTTCCCCTTGAGGGAAGGACATTTTGTATCTCTCTCAGTGATCCATCTCCAACTGGTCAATACGGAATGATTGACCATGAATGTATGCTGTGTTGTTCTGGGTTTATTTCGTGCAAAGCACACACAGAGACAAATACGCACACACATAAACACACACAAACAGACGTGATACTGCTGCGGAGGGTGTTCAGAGAATTACAAATGTGTGTATGTACTGAAGGTCCGTGCTTGTGAGCTCTCTTTCATCCTGGCATATCCCCGGGGACAGGCGTCATAGTGGGCATGCACCCGGTCCAGACCTTCTTTGATAGTTTTCCCTAATTGGTCTGAGTCACTGTCTCCTGAGAAAACTAATTAAAACAAGGTGTTGAAGGAGGAAATAACCAAATAATCTTCATGGCGTGTTTGTGTGGTCGGCTGTTTGAGGTCCCTTGTCGTATTCGCGTGAGAGCAGATTTCACAGAAGCTCTATTTGTTCTGCAAAACGTGACTCGGTCTTCCTATGGAAATCATCCAATATTATATTTTGACAAAGCTGTGTCCTCTATACGTGTTGTTTATTTTTGTTTTGTTTTTGTACATAGCCGTAGCTGCTTCTTGCTCTGTTTCCCTTAAAAAAAAAAGTACCATCTGAGGATTTTGCCCATCTATTAATTGACGTAGTTTAAAAACAGAAACAATATTGGATGTGAGGGATTAGGATGACCCGGGTGAGGAGTGTTGGTGCTGCACCTTTTTGTCATGACATCCTGTTCAATTTGTTCTCTTCTTCTTCTACAACTTCCCCTTCCTCATTTCCCTTTTCCATCACTGGCCATCTCCATTTACTTATTGAGCTGTTCTGTCATTGATCCGTCCATCGACTGGCCCTCTGATCCATCCTCCATCTGTCTACCTCTGACAGACTTTTAATTGATGAGGGAGCAGGTCAAATTAAGCAATTAGGCCAAGTGGCGGAAAAAGAGACAGAGCGGCATGTCTTTTTCCAGGTAGACGGGGCATGCGGCGGAGGAAGAGGAGGAGGGGAACGGAGTCAGAGGGAAGGAGCGAAGATGCTGTGAAGGATAATGAATGCGGGAGGCATAGGCAGATGCGGAGTGTTTACGCTTTTTCATTTTGGAATTTGAATGAATTTTTCATAGCTATTCATAAAAAATCCATCAATATTTCACCTGGGAGAGTGAAGAAGAAAGAGAGGGAGAGGTGGAACCTTACGGAATGAATTGTCATGAAAGTCCATTGAAGCAAACCAAGTCGCTGAAGAAGAAGAAGGAGAAAGAGGCAGGAGGGATGTTTATGCGGAGAAGACAAACCTCTAACAGTAAATCAGGGTAGCAGTGCAGGAAAGAGAGTGGGGCTTAGGTGGCGTGAACAGCCTAAATGTATGGGTGAGAATGAGAGCGACGGCTGGTGTGGTATCAGTCGGAAGGTGTGGGTTTGTGGATGTAACATTGTTTTCAGCCAGCGTCGTCTACCACCTCCCCTCAACACTAACGGGAGCGGGCTTGTGTTAATTTTCACTTTGTCAAACTCCCTTATGTGGAAAAAACAAAAATAACAGTCTGATCCTTGCCATGAACAAAAAGCGCACCCTGATCATGATTCCATTTCTGGAGTTGGAAATGTTTCTTCCGCAAGAGCTGAACCGTGCCTGAAATGTATAATCAACCGGTAGAAAACATGATATAAACGTCCCACACAGTCAGTCACCAATTAAATATGCCAATTAAATATGATTAACCTTTGATATTAGCATATTCCTGCTTTAAGATGAGCGCTGACTTCACACGCCAGTGATCAGTGACTGGGCTTGACCTCTGTCCTTTCCAGACTGCACTAGTAAATCTACCTCAGGGAAGTAATGTGTGGTGTCATTTGCATGAATTTATGCTAGCAAGCGGGTCACTCATCTGTCTACAGGTAGTCAATTAAATATCTAATTAAGTGGGGAGGAGTTTGAATAATGTAAAAGTATTGACTGTTCGGGGCGACTGGGTGGGAGGGCTGATGGCTGCGTCTAAATCAGCGCTGCGGCACTTGGAGGGGCTGAGAAGAATATTTGCCCTACTGAGCAAACACAGAGCCTACAAGGTTACACAGTACATTAAATGACAGAGATCTGAACAAACTCTTGTAGATATTCCTTCCTGTGCGACAGCTGGCTAGCTCTGAGAGTATGGTGTAATTCCTTTAATGTTTTTGTCATGATATTAGATAAATATTGGTCCTGTGTAGTGTAGCGATTTGGGATTGTTTGAAAGGACTGCAAAATGTGTTTTCCATCCTCAAATGCCTTTCTGTAATGCCACTCACAGTTACACTTCTTAATTTAATTGTGTGGAATTGTGATTTGATAGTGGTGGTATTAAGAGGTGGATTAGGTCACTTACATTCATACTGAAGGTCCAGGTCCCAAATGCACCGGACACCACTGATATAGATTATGTAAATCCCTCAGACATCCAATCCCAGCCTTTTCATCCATTTTTTTTTTCCAGAGAGACCCCAAAGCATTCCCAGATCAACTGATGAATAGTAGTAATTTCTCCAGAATGTCCAGGCCTCTTTTTGGTGGCTCATTTATAAATAAAGATATTTGTTTTACAATTTTTCAGAAGGGAAAATGTACTACAAGGGGCTGGAAAGTTGTTAAATGTTATGATAATAACGTGTTGAGCTAATGTGAAAGAAGCAAGTGAAGTCATCAGGTATGCAATGCAAGGTGAGAGTTATTGTTAGCTGTCTTATGGTGCTAAAATGCATGAGTTTATTCCTGGGTATGAAAACAAAAACAGCTGGGTTACAGCTGTACTGCTATAATGAAATTTCCATAAAACTTTCATAACTCTTCCGAGCCTTATTAATTCCAAACAATGCCAAAGCATTGTGACACTTTATGCAAACCTTTTCACCAAATCACCGACTTCCTGCGTTTAATTACAGTACGTGTAAAACAACAATAGCAGACACAACAATAAACGGTGAGCATTTTGTCGACAACAGGTGCTAGAAAACATGTTTGCTTTGTGTTTAGAAGCAAGTTGGCAACAGAGTCATTTTTAGTGCCAGTGCCAATTCGTAACTCAGTTTCAAAATACCCGTAACCACAGATTTGTTCCAGTTTATTTGGCCTCACGGTGGTTTGAGCACCGATATGCTGTTTTGACGGCAGTGAAACCGCAGATAGATGAGAAAAGATGATTGCAGTTGATTGCCCACTTGTAACAACACAGAACATCAACAGAAATCCTTGTAGGTCTTAATTCGTAATGGGGTTTCTGTGAGTAGATGTGTTTTTGTGGCACTATGGGAAAAGACAGAAAAAAAATCAACCAAGAACAGCACATACTGTTAGAAGCACTCATGAGAACCTGTAACACAAATCAGGAAACAACAAAATCAAGATAACAGTTGAATCTTTGCTACACAGGCAGATGTAGCTTAAACTATAAAAGCAATGGCAGTGATTCTGCAAGCTGGGCCCTCATTGACATCAGCATTCTTCTGTCCTCTTACTTGTTGCTCAGAGCAAAACTTGAGTGGAACTTCACCAGGTAAATACATCTGCAGCGATCGGTACAACATAATATATTTCATAATCAGCATCTCTTTTTTTTATTTTTCATGTTATGAGATAGATACAGATTCTGAACTTCCCCAGATACTGTTATAGTGTATTTGATGGTTTCTAGAATTATGACATGGTATCAGTAATATTAGATGGTGGATTAAGTTGAGATCCAGGGACCAGATGCACTGCCTGACACTGCTTATCACTGACGTCAAGCCAGCATCCTCCTCAAAAATCAGACAAGTCAGCACTCACTTTGATTTGTGCTAGCTGCAAAAAAAAAACAAAAAAACATGTACAAAAGTGCAAGTTTAAAAAAGTAATCTTGTAAAAATTCTCATTAAAGGGAGGGTTGAGGATATGAGTTTGCCAGCACATCATGTTGGTCTCTGAGATAATTGACTTATTTTTTACAGTAAATGGAAGTATAAATATATGTATAATTGTACACAATGCACATACATTGAATATTTATAATGACACATGACGTAAAAGATATCATTAATTACTTAATCAGTAGATAAAGTTGTATCTCACATGAGATGACCAATGCACCCAATCCATGAAATCTGGTTCATTCACAGCTGCACTCTGTGTGGAAGGAAATAAGTGTGTTTGAAGTGTTTTGTTAATGTGCCTTGTGTTTTGAGGCAGAAAATGTGAATGATGGGCATATGGCAAACATGGTGCTGTGACACAGCTGACTGCCTCTAACATGACACACAAGACTTGGCCTGGGGCACACAAGTGGAGAGTCCCTCATTCCTTCCAGTAAGCGTGCGTGTTTGTTGCTTTGTTTGTCTCGTTCCTTTTCTATAAATGCAGATTAGGCCGCATGAATCAGGATTAGTCGGACTTCCACACTCCTCTGCGTCCCCTAAAATATTCAATCCCTCCAAAGCCTTACCTCTCCCATCCCACCGGTTCTCTCCAGATGTGTTAATCAGTCCTCCCTGTTAACACATGATTCACCCCATATGTCTTATGCGGCTCACAGCCTCCACTTGGGATCTCAGTTTGAGCGTGCACGCGCGTTTGTTCACATGAGCAAGCGCAGCTGAGATGTCGTTTCTTGTATTCCCTCTATTCTTATGGTGCACACGCACGTACATGTGTATGAGTGTGTGTAGTATGTGCTTGAAAATCCACCAGGCCTCCTCCGGCTTTCTCCAAAGGCGGCTGCTGTCTGCTCAAATCAACCTCCTCTCCCCATGAGTGAGCACACTAATCCATTTGAGTATCTGAGCACACGAGTGTGTGTGTGTGTGTGTGTGTGCGCATGTGAACGTAAGGATGCTAATCCGGGGGGGGGACCCAGCCTAACACTGCATGAAAACACTCCATTCAACAGCAATTACAGGCAGGGGCCCTGGGCCCTGCACTACACTTCCACTGGGAGAGAGAAAGACAAAAGGGGGAGGGGGGTAAGGAAGATATGAGGTTTCCAAAGGGATGAGGGGCGGGACTCTTCTGTAAGGGGGACAACTGTGCTCTTCAGACTGTGCAAAATGCCCATTCAAACTTTTGTGGGATGATTCATAGTGCATGGTTGTTTTATTTTGGTCCATTAATGCAGAATCCATCATTGAAACCAAATGGTGACTCTCTTCAAAGGGAGATATTATAGCAGAATCAGTGGGATATAGTCGTGGTTGGGACTTCGCAGCCTCGAGAGGGTCTCTCTGGAACTGAACATCTTTCTTCCATTAGCGTACGCAGACAGACAGGATTCGTTCCTGCCTCATTGCCCCTCACTGTTTTCTCTCCTGTATTTTGTACAAGCATGGTGTATTATGTTTGCTTGTCTGTGTAATCCACAGTAAGCATCCTTGTAACACACTTCACATACAAGAAGAACAAACAGAAATGATGCACGGTCTTTTTGTTCGCCTCTTTTGTTTATGCTTTGTTTTTTTCCTAGTACAGATGAAAATAATTCAAATACAGTGTGGAGGTTTATTGACGAATAACCACTTGGGTGTTTTGAATAGATATTACCTAGAACAAAAATATTTAACTTTCATATATAAGAAAGTGCGCGGGGAAAACTATTTAGTTGACCTAGTCGCAGGATATTGAGCCACACCACTAATGTTAAAATCTACTTTTATTTGATACCCAATGAGGGAAAAAAAAATATTTTCTTCACAATAAAACAGGGGAGAAATGGAGAAAAAAATGTTGACCCCACCCTCAATATTTTACAAAATATTTTAAATAAGATCTTTGATTATGTGGATGTCGAATGTATTCCCCCCCCAAAAAAACGGCACATGGACCATAATATAAAAGTAACAAAATCCGTAAAAATCCAGGTTCAGAGAAATTCATAGAATGAACTCAAAAGATTGACAGAAACAATGGAACTAAATACAAGCAAACAGATCGGACAGCAAAGCAAGCACGGACAAGCCACAAGTAGCTGGAGGGAAACGAAAAATTGGACAGAGGGAAAACTTGACAACATCAAACAAACTAATCGAAACAAAGTCCGTAAGAAAACACTGATCATGACATCATTTTAATGTCACAATTTGAGTTACTAATCATTGAATCTTAATCTCACCTCATTAATAAATTATGGTGACCCTCTTGGTGTCAGACTCAACGCTTACTCAATGCCGACATACCGATTGTGGCAAATCATCTGTGTTGACAGCCGTTAACCAAAACCATATGGACGCAGAGAACGGGGTCGAAAGACAATCATCAGACTCTTTTACTTTCTTCCAACGCTCAAGCATTTGGCTTCATCTTATATGTTATTAATTGTCCATTATTTGGCAACAAGAGGATTTTCGAGCTATGCAAAGAAAGAGAGCTTGTCTGAATCTTGAAAACAAAAGAACACCTATTGAAGGTCACGTGCTATTAAAGAAGCTCAAACACAAAAAGCATGTGCTCTACATGAAGTGCTAATGCATGAAACAATGCTTTCTGCCAAAGACTCGAGTGGTGCTGCACGAATACACACAATCAACTGTTTTCATTAATGTGTGGCGGACAGACACGCAAGTCTCCATGCATAACCAAGAGTGCAGCCAAGCAGTGGCGCCTTCAAATCATTGCCATGGGCCATAACCTTGAAAACTCCAGTTGAAAACATTTCCCCCACTTCTTTATTGCTATTTATGTTGACAGCACCTTGGCTGCTCAATGCACTCCATCTATCAAAGCCTTGCCGCCCGTTTCAAAACTGCCTCTGTGGCTCTTAGAGAAACCAAAAAGAGCCTTTAAACATGAATGAAACGCCGTCGTCGCTTTTGAACTCTTAGCTCCCTTGCACTACCTCCCTCCCCTGCACGCCGTCACTTCTCCGCCCTTTTCTTGCCACCTTTAATTTTTAATGTTGGATCCTGAATAGGTTTGTAATAAAGAAGAGGTACAGTAAGTAGCATAAAATATTGATTTTGTACATTTCCCTATGATTTTTTTTTTCCTTTGGAATGATTAAATGTTTTATATTTTCCGCACATGGGGGAGATTATCAGATGTTTGTGTGTGAGCTCACAACTGGCGTTCCCAATTTGGGAGAATGAATAATGCAGCGGATGTCCCGGCCGCCATTGCCAATGTGTGTATCCACCTTCCTCAGCTCGTTACAACACAAGTGTCTCTTTTAGCCGCCAGACAGCATCAAGATGAGGTTTGTTGACAGCCAAAGAGGATATGGAGAATGCGCATGAAGGGAGAGCGTATACATTTGCTTGATGCTTTGCAAGTCTGCGCTCGGGGCAAGCTGTGAAGCCATAATTAACACAATGCTACGATTAGCCATGCAGACCGGTGGCCACGGGCTCCCTTAAGACAAACAGGCAGTTTGATGAGACCATCATTTCAATGATAAAACGCATTTTTCTCTCCTTTTATTGTGTGTGCTGTTCTGCTTAGAAGGAGTCTCAGTGCGGTCTTTAGTTCATTTTCAAGCACCATCTTACATCTGTCTCGCATCCCTTTTAGCCCCGCCAGGAGACACATTATTCCCCCACTGGCACTTTTTGTCACACTGAGCCAAATTGTGCAGCACAGATTTGGGGTTTGTATTACCAGCTTAAACACACTGAGCTTTTTAGTGTGTCACGCTTGTGATGGGCTGTCTGCCGCGTTGTAAATTGAACCACGCTTGCTTGGAAGTGGACAGTAGGAGCAGTTTTAATAAATAATTACGGATGAATAATTCCGCATTGTTTTTGTGATGCTCTCGGCCGCAAATCTCGCTGCCTTAGATCATCGATGTCTGGAGATGCGTCGTGATGGAAAAAGTCAAATCCTGTCTAGATGGGGTCGATCTGTGAGCCAAACCGAGATGAAGTAGACAGCATCTTGGTTTGGAAAAACATGGTTGGTGTCATAACCGCAAATACAAACACAATTTGTGTGTCACTTAATATGCAACACACACATAATCACATGGAAATCAGGTTGTGGTACAAAGTGAGGCAGATATGTTGAAGCAAAGCTGTTGAATAAAACATACATTTATGGAATACCACAAAAAGAAATATACATAAATAGTGTCAAGCAAGCTTTTTCATTGGACAAATTTTTATAGAGTAGCAACGTGAGAACATTTCCCAAAAATGACAGTCCCTCAAGATTTTGAGTCTCCTTAGAATGTCTTCTTCAACCACCAAGAATTTTGAAAATTGTATGAAATTGAATTTGTTGTGTTTCATTTGCTACGCGTGGAATATCTTCTCCGATTATCTGACAAGTTTCTGTTAAAAATATAAAAATATATACAAAACGGCATCATAGGAACTACACAGTTGAAACTCGATGCTAGGTAGGAAGCGCATGGTGTGTTGAACGTGTAAAAATGAATCCGAAATTTGAACGGGATTGATGCATGTTTGGGAAAGCCTGTGGTGATCAATGGGAATGGATTCAGAGTGAGTGCAGGAGCGTCACAACATTGTGGTGACTGGAGCTGCTGAAAAGGACTTCATGAATATTAAAGAGCAGGAGGTCGATAGTGGGACAAGGTTGCACACAAACGCATGCAATAGTGCTCATGTTTTTTGTTGTTTAATCTTAGCATAAGCAAATTCTTAAAATTCAAACGACTCTAATAAGGAGTATATTTTTCTAAAGACCTATAATGGTCATTTATTACTGTATCACTTTGAGTTCATCTAAATTGGCAAGCAAGCAACGGACGGACTGCCAACACCCACGCCACCGACACCCCTTCAGCCTCTTATTGCTGACAAGCTGAGTCGTGTGACGAGAGTGTAGTAAATAAATGAATAAGCAGACAAAGCGTGTTTACGGTGCAATGTGACCTATCTCCTAATATCACCTGGGCTGTCTGCACCCCCTACAGATGAACTTGAGGCCTACTCAAGGGTATACTCGTATAATGACAAGTAAGGCGTTCACGTATGGGTGCCAAAATACACTATGGAATAACTGACTGAATGAATAATATCCCAGCTATTAAGGAAGAAGATGCCATTATTGTTCACTGTTTGAAAATAAAACAAACCTTTCAAACCTTACACTAATTATCTAGTGTCAGTATAGTCGTTTAGATCAGTAATGATAGAAAATGACCACGCCATTCCTAAACTGTGCTCTCTTGTCCAAAGTGCTAATCAGAAATTAAGATTTACGAAAGACTACAAACTACAACCACATCGTAAAAAATATCCTAGTACAGTTCATTTTTTGTCACCAACAGAAAGTTGTGAAATTGCATTTTTTCGGAATAAATAAATGTATAAACAGTATATTGTATAATTGCTTGCTTAATTGATTTGACCATATTTAATAAATTGAAGTCAGTGAATTTCAAAGTGGCCCTAACGTCCTTTAATTTTTTTCGAGATAGAAAAAAGTTTAGATGGCCCTGTTGCAAGGCATCTAATTATTTATCCTCTTGTCAGATTTAACAATTCCATTTTGGGGGATTTTACAAACATAGATTTTGTCGAAGCTCCGTCGTTAAAGTTCTCTGTATAGACCTTTGGACCTTTAGTCCCAAAGCTTGGCGTGTAGGGGGCTGACACCCAAGTGTCCTTCCTGTCATACCCCCTGAAACTGTTACATAACATTCAACAGGGTTACCAGGCAACTCATCTGATACAATGCTGTGCTTTCATTTGAAAAAAAAAAAAACTATGCTTACAGATGCTTACCTCATACACCCCTTTGTTTGCAATTGGAGTCGTACAGCTGTTTTTCTTTAGCTGTGTTTTTGTGATTTTTCTCCATCGATGCTGTTTTCATGCACTGTGAGTTTTCCCATCATCATCATCACGGATGCTTTCTGTTGTCAGCAGTTGCACATGCAAGCCTCCCGAAAAAACTTTTCACCAAAAATGGCAAACACGGATATCAATACAAACACATGGACATGACACTGATTACATGTAGCTGCACTTCAACCAGATCTTAGCACTCCCCCGGCAGCAGAAGGGAGGACTCAAGGAGTTTAGGAAAATAAACAAGGGGGTGAGAGGAGTCCGGGAAGTGAATCATTGGCGTTTGGCAGCTGCATAAAGATAAATCTTCTGCATTTGTTTCATGTTTAAGATTAGAATCCTTCATATTGACCTGTACAGACACATGAAATATGGCCTCTTCATTTAACCCATGCTAAAAAGCATTACAGGGTTACTCCATAGATAGCGGGAGAGAAGTGTGTACTATATATCCTGCTCATATCTCAATGCATGTTTTGGGAATCAGTCCACAAAAGTGAACCCTCCACCCCCAAAAAATAAGAATTAAAAAAAATTACCAGGAAATTATAGGCAGATAGGTCAGTCATCTTTTTGTGAATTATCACGCAATAATAAATCTTCTGTTCAATTCTTTGATTCCATGAGTGAGTGTTTAACGGGCCTTGTACATGACAAGCATTTAACAAATTTAAAAAACAAAAATGATTGAATAATTCCCCATGACCCTGAACAGGATAAGCGGTGTTGATAATGGAAGGATAGATGAATTGACTAATTGATAGATTGATTGGATATAAATGGTATCTTTTGTCTTTCTTGCTATTGTACCTAAACATCCTAGTTAAGGAATCAAAACGTGCGGTTTATGTCATCTGTTGTTTGTGTGTATCTGAGAGGTCCAAGGCCGACTGTGTGTGAGATGGACAGTCCTGTCAGAGTCAAAAGAGATGTTAAATCTTTTGGACAAAATGTATTTTGTTTGTGATTTATCACATTCTGTCATATTCTGCCTGTTTCCCAACTGCTGTTGTACAATGGACACTACAAAACCAGCCAAAAATTCGAAATAATTAGTTGATATTCTCATTTATAGATGTACCGTATTTCATAGACTATAAGTCGCGTGCACACACACACACACATGCGTACACACACATGTGTACACACACACACACACACACACACACACACAGATACACACACTCTCTGGCTCGTGGCACAATGCAGGGCAAGCGCAGGTTTTCATTGGGTACAGTGGTCCCAGTGAGAAGTCGACCACAGCAATTAACAGAGAGATGAAAGACACCAGGATGCCTGCTGAATAATTAAGAGAGCTTTGACGAGCGGGGAGGGGCTCACAGGGAGGCTAGCTGGCTTTTACTCTTTAACACTCGAGTGTGTCCCGTCATAAAACAGACGTGGAACTCCATTTTGTCGGTGGGTTATCATATAAAACAAAACCTTTTAATTAGGATGGAATGATGTTGAAGAAAAAATTTATGGATTTGATTATTGTCCCCAGGGATGATATTTGTAGACGACAGAGTGGACTATCATTAAGCATACAAGTTTCTACTCAGGTGGAGCATACTGTAAGGCAGAGAACAAAGTGTTTGTGCAAGTTTGATGGGCGCTTTTGAAGGGGGGGGGCTCAAGCCCTGAGAATAAAGCAAGTGAGAGATTGCGGCAGACACAACACTCCCAGGAGAGTTTCGTCTCCATGTATTTAAATATATTCTGCTAATTACAAAACTCTAAACACACACACATTGCTGTAAACGCTCCCTGGCACTTTGTATGAGGTAATTAGATGCACGTCTCTGCGTGTATGTGTGTGCGGAAGAGAGAGTTCTCCATAAGTGCATTTGTGGAGATGTTGCAAGGGAGAGAGGAGGAGATTAAAACCGACTTACATGTGGAGGAACAAGATAAGGGGGGCTTTTTGCACAAAGATGAAGTAGTATGGATGAAAGCGGCGCATGCAAACACTTGGCTGTGCTTCACCGGCACAGAGGTGAAGATGAATCTTTGTTATCTCAAACAGAAACATTTACTGTAGTCATTCACATCAAAACAACTCAAGTGTCTGTGGGAATGTGTTCACTCATGACTAGCGTTAAAAAAAAAAAAAAAAAAAACTAAACCAACACTTGAGAACATTCTCTGGTGGATTCCTGTTTAGTGTGAAGGACAAACTGTTGCTTTAGTGTTATGAGATGCATGTTCTGTCATTTGAAGCTCTCAATAGTTATCGTCTAACCACGTCCTCATTGATTTATTGACCACAGTCTGTCTGAGAATTGGCTGGGCAGCGATTGCCTTTCCATTTTCTCCGGAGTTTTCCTTTATCCATCCACCGAGATGTAAGATGCGAGGATATCTGTGTGAGCCGCATTCCCATTTGCGCTCGTATTCACTATTTGAAGAGAAGATGCCACTTTGTCCAATTAAGTACTGATGAAATAAGCCGGAGAAGTGAATCTTATCTGTCTGGCAGCTTAATACGCTGGCCATTTCTTTCTTTTAGATGATCATCAATAACTGCTTTTCTATATTGATCTCTCATGACAGACTCTCTGATTCCTATTTATTTGCCTTATTGCATATTTACTGTCTTTGCTTTGGAGAACTTGCTTTCCTGACCTTGTTTGAACCAGCATGCAGCCAAAATGCCTGTACGAATTTATGTACAAACTAACCACAATAGAAGAGCATGTTTCAATGATTTTGTCCATTAGGAGGTGGTGTAATGTGAACCATGTGCAGGAGACGATTTGCCGTGTGAGAAGTTGAGAGATGAGGCGAAGAGAAAGAAAGACATGTCTCTGGGGATGCATTTTAATTCACCCAATTGCCCTATATTCCCTTGCAGTTTTTGTTTTGATGATAGTGACGCTTTGCATATCTTCACCCTCCAAGCATAAAGGATGTGCACAGGAGGGGAACCTGTGTGTGTGCGAGAGTGAGAGAGAGCGAGAGAGAGAGCATTGTAATGTGTGACAATGCATGGGCACTGTAAGGTTGGGATTGGCATAATATTAATTAAAGCCTGAAAAAATGAACAGAGAGCAATTCCTTATTAATGATTTAGATTGAATGCAAGTATTGCACTCAAAATAACATGATCTGGATTGCACTGAGAAACATTACATTTTGTTTTTTCAATGCCAGGCATTTCATCTGTAAGTGGTTGGTAGTCACTTTCATTGCAAGTTGCTTGTATTCATTTGGAGTAGAACTTCTTCAAGTTCTTCTGAAGTTCATCCTTGTATCTCGCTCTGGTATGTGTAATATTTTTTTTCAATGTGCGTTAGGCGAGGATGGAAGTCGTAATGATATCCGACACCTTTGCTGAAGAAATTAACAGCAAGAACATCTTGATACATGCAATCTGTTGCAAGCTCTGCTTCTACCTTTACTTTATTGAAAAAAAATCCATCCATCCATCCATCCATCCATCCATCCATCCATCCATCCATCCATCCATCCATCCATCCATCCATCCATCCATCCATCCATCCATCCATCCATCCATCCATCCATCCATCCATCCATCCATCCATCCATCCATCCATCCATCCATCCATCCATCCATCCATCCATCCATCCATCCATCCATCCATCCATCCGATGCCATGTTTTTGAATGAATTACAATGGCTTCCACCACACATATCAAAATCTGTCTGCCTGCCCCTGCATCAAATTGACCAAAAGCGCATACCACAAACCTCCACCTGGGCTAAAGTCTACTTTTTGTTACCAAATAGTTTGCGGGGGCATGCAGTAGCAAGCAGTCCAAACGGTTTGCTTTCTGTTAGTAGTATAAGCAGTGGAAAGAGGCTTCAAAAATAGTGTCAAACACTAAATGTGTGACTATGCCAAAAAGTGTCAATTTCGTCCCAATCAACACACACATTGTGGCCTAATGTATTTGGTTTTTCACACTGACATTATCAATTACAGAAGCTGTCTCTGTGTGGTACGTACGCAAAGACATCGGTTAGACAGTTGGAACAGAATCAAGCCCACGAGTATCATATTGCTTATTTAGTGCCACGTTGTGGTTTTAACCACGTGTATCCACACTTGATGTGACTCATTTCGAACATTTAGCTGAGCAAGAGAATTACAATAACGTATCGATAATTTCATTTCGACACCAGTCAAGGGAAGAATTTGTCACTTGGTTGAGAAAAAAACACAGAAGCTGCCGTTGTAGGTGCCACTGTCAAACAAAAACTCTAAAATACATCATTTTAGTTGTGGCTTTTCCTGTGTTTAGGCTACAACACAAGCGGAGCTCCTTACTGTTTGTAAGAGAGGTGAGAAACGGTTAACTTGGATTAAATTGCCTGAAATGTGTGTGTGTGTCTGTGTATATGTGTGTATTGTGTGGTGAGATTTATTTTAGTTAGTTTTATAGCCACAGTGAAACTCCAGGCCCTTTCTGGCTCCTTGCCCACCCACCTTTATTCCAGATGTTACCATGGTGAAAGTTATGGGTGGTATCCCAGCAACCAGACAGCGGTTTAGGAACTGGAGACAACTGTTGTGTGCAAGTGATAGATAGATTACAAGAGAGAGACTGAAGATTGAATAGTCTCTGTATTGTTCTTCCATCTCAAGAGGCTAGCGTCTGCTGTTGATTTAAGCTCGGTCTTAATGTGATTATCACCCCAACGATAAGGGCTCTGCTCATTCCCTCTGCTTCATTGATTTCCATTTAAAACTGTAATTGAGAGGAACAAACATTGGTATTAGCCATCCTCTCTCTCTCTCCCTCTCTCTCTGCTCACTTGTTATAGTTTTCTCAAAGCTAAGGCAGTTAAGTGTGGAGGGAGTCTGGGACAAAACTGTTCCAGGTAGAGAAAGTGGGCCAAAACTCCAAACTCACCATCTGATGACACAACTATAATGGCAATGACTTGGCCTGTAAAAATCTACATTAAAAATAGGGAGCTGTGGGTTGGCCTGCATCCAATGAGACTTCTTTGGAGGTCTTGAGGCCCAAGAAACTGTTTACATTAACTGAAAAGCGATAATTGCAGCTCAGAAAAAAAACATATGTTGTGAATTTTTGGAGCTAAAATATAAAAAATACATGTGAGTAATGTAAAAAAAAAAAAAAGCGGATATTTGAAAATCACACTATCGTCACAGTCATTTGAGTGTGGTTTGTGATACAGAAAAGTGATAATTGCAGCTCAGAAAGAAAACACATGTTGTGACTTTTTGTAGCCAGAAAATAAAAAATAAATGTAAATAATGTAAATACTTGTAATACCTGTAAATCACACTATCATCACAGTCGTTTGACTGCAGTTTGTGATACGGAAATGTCAGAAATTTTTTAAAAAGGGGAACTAAAACCCCACATTTTTAAAACAAGAACACATTGTACTGTTTGAGCACTAGTACGGATGCGGAACTCTGATTAATATTGCGTAATCTGAGAGATTGTTGACAGTAATGGATTTGATCATTCATCCTTCTCTACACTATGGCTGGCATGGAAAATATCCAGTCACTATCAGGGAATGCCTCGGGAAGAGTAAAAGTGTCGTACATCAACTTCTAGATGTTCAACGCAGAAGACTAGACCTGCTAACTAAGTACATGCAGATGATAACATTATGATCATTGTTTATTCTGTAGCTTCTGTATATGTTTTGGAATCAAATACGTTCCTTGTAGTAGCCGAATATATACTGCATGGCTTTCATACTTCAACCTCTCTGGCCGCATCTTGTACCTTTAATTGTTTGTAGAACTCAATAATTATTTGTAGAACTCAGACAACATTGTACGATGCAAGCGTTCTTATCAACAGGTAAATACGAACTGACTCTGAGTTTAATATTTGTTGGAAAATGGACACTTATGCAAAATGGTTGAAGAAGAGAATAAATGGGGCCAAGTGTTGCTTGCAAATTGGTCATCGTCATTACCTTGCAGCCGCCGTAGCACAAAAAGCATGCATTGACTTTCTTTAAGTCTTCTCACAGTGTACCTCAGTGTGTACACTTATGGAGGAGGATTCAAGGGCAGAGCTAAGCGATATTCTATGAAGGAGTGAATGTGTGATGGCGCTTGGGTGGGAGGGGGCACAAAGGAAGAGGGTGAAGAGGAGGGCGAAGCGACAGCGGCGCTAGATTCAGTGACGATAGCTGCATTGTCGGGAACCTTTTTTGTTGTGGCGCTTTTGTTCCTCTCATCATTCCCCATCTACAGCGAGTACAAAAGAAAACGAGAGTTGACATTCAGCACTGGTGTGGGGAAGCCAGTAAAATGACACAACACAGCGTCCCCAACCAATGTTTTTTAAGTGCGCGTAGGCTTGGGTACCTGCTAGACAGTCCACATATTTAATGCTCAAGGGCAAACTGACTGAAGATTTTTACACTGACTTTCAGGGGCCATTTTGAGAAACTCAACATTCATGTATACTATACATTGTTTTGTAGCTTGATCAGCAGCCTGTTCCGATCACCAGTCAATCATGGGCCTAACGAAGAGACAGACGTTGGAACCCAGAATCAACAACTCGGCTCCTCTTCTTTTATTCAGACTGTACAAAATACTTCCAAAATTTTTCTAGAAAACAATATGGCATCAGGGACATATTGCATTTAGTGCCAAAAGCCCCATTGAGATGGCAGATGAGTGTAAAACGAGACAAACCAGGCTGATCAATCGGGAATCTCCTCATTCATTATTCACAGCGAGGCCGTCCAAACGCTCAGAGCCCAGGGCCACCGCACACCGTCATCAATGAGGCCATTGATTAGCAGCCCTCATCAGCGTTTGTTTGCCTTGTCAAATCAATGCCCCTTTTACCGGCGTGTCGTTCCTTCAGGAGTCAGATGAATATTTCATATCCTCTCTAATCCAATCATAATTCAAAGCATGCAGCATATCCACTTCTTTTATTGTTGTGTAAACAACTTCAATTGTTTATTTTTATTTCATCCTCAATTTTCTCATTTTTTAAATGCCTTCTGGAGCCGGACAGCCATGTTTATTGAGGTGCATTGTTTGTTGAGAGAGAGAACTTGAGTGGAGTTAGGACATATCCTTGGGGGGCTCCGCTGGACAATGTGGCTTTTATTACCAGTGAATTTATTTCCTGTATCTTATTGAATCTGATGAGAGAAGACAAATTATATTTACAGTGGAAGAGACTTGTATATGTTGTTGCACCCATGAGAAGTTGGAGGTTTCAGTGCCTTGTTCAAAAAACAAACAAACTGCCATCTCTCCAGTTCTTTGTATACAGAGCTGTTACCAAACACTTGGACCAAACAGGAGCAATGTGACTTACATAGTTTCTGTAGAATTCCATGCATGTTTCATTTAATTTCACATCATGTACAGAACTGTCAGGGTATGCAGCGCAAGAACCCTCTTGATTTAGATTTGTTTTTCACAGGATTGCAATAAGTGTTTCCTCTGCATGCTTGGATTTATGGCGTATGATAACTTGTGCAAATTATGTGAAGGTCTGCGATTAATCAAGAAGTTGGCGACTGAGGTGAGGTCTTGGCCTTCCCTTGATGAGGAGCTGAATGAATGCCGGCTTTTGTTGCACCAGCATCCTCCCGGCTTCCTCGACACCGTGCCTATTTTGAGGTTAAATACTCCTCCATACTTCTTTTGACTTGCGCTTCACCCCAGAGGCACCTGTTTGTGCAGTGGTTATGATGGGTCAGTGTAGAAAAAGTGGTGCTGACAGGCAGGGCTTTGCTGGGAAACGGGGAAAGGGCCACCCCCTCCGCACCGCATGTGTGTATTTGGTGGTGCATGAATCCTCATGACAGGAAGTCAGCAGGAAATGGAGGGACTTCCACACCACTATTTACTTTTGCATTTAAGCCCCAAAATATGTGGTTTTATCATAAATAGATACACAACTCCCAAAGAAAGGAGCAAACTCATATGGTACTGACAAGGAAATTATATTAAAAAAAAAAAAACATGTTTTTTTTTGTTTATGGCTTGCTATCCAAGGCCAATGCGATATTATAATAATATGATGATAATGTACCGTATTTTCCGCACTATAAGGCACACCTAAAAACCTTCAATTTTCTCAAAAGCCGACAGTGCGCCTTATAATCAGCTGCACCTTATATATGGACCAATATTGAGCCACTACAGCAGGTGTGTCCAAAGTCCGGCCCGCGGGCCAACTGTATATATCTTATATATGGACAAAGTTTTAAAATGGGCCATTCATTGAAGGTGCGCCTTATAATCCGGTGCGCCTTATAGTGCGGAAAATACGGTAAGGTCTTAGCAGTTTGGAAACTTGGTGTGTGTGCACGTTTCTCATTGTTCAAAAGTTGTCCACAGTCCTCGCATCAAGAAATTGTTCTTTGTTTGATTACCAAGTGCTTGCAGCATTGTTTGCAGCCCTCTTGTTTTCGAAATAGAAATCAGCTCCATCAATGGAGAACACTTCAGAGAGGCTCTTTCTTACCCACCTGGATTATCTCACCCTAACAATACTTGCAGATGATGTGCTTGCAAAATAAAGTTTGTTTGATGTTTAAAAGAAAGCCCCACAAATATACTCACGCTTGCGTCGAGATGTGAACGATCCCTGGCGAGCAGCTGCTGTAATCGTGAAAAACTGGAAAAACACCCATCATCGCTTTAACATCATTAACTGCCCCTTTCTGTCATTCACCTCTTTTCATCTCTCTATCTCTAAACATACTCACTCTTCCTTGTTTGTTTGATGGGAGTTGAGGAGATAGGGGGGTTGCTAAGGACTCTTGTTTACTGTAAAGCATGTTCGTGACACATCTTCCCCATTTTTGGCTGTGTGAGAAACAGAAAAACACCCCTCCTACCCCTCCCGAGCTTAAATGTGCCTTTACTGCCTTGTTACATCGCCATCCCTCATCCAACGCTGCTTTCTCACAAGCCCCCATACCCCCATGGAGACTTTCCCTTGTTTCTCAAAGGCATCTGAGAATTACCTGGAGGCATATCTTTTGTTCCTTCACTCTGTGTGCCTCATGTTAACACCCTGAACACCGGCTGTGCCCTCAGGCCAGGAAACAAAGACTAGCCCAATGTTCTGTTTGGGGCAAATGCAGCAGGTCGGGTGCAGGTACATTGGATAACAGAATGTAAACATGCCTTTAATAATCTGACTTTTTGTCTGTGTCTCAATTGGAGTGTGTGCACTTGACTGGACCCCGAGGTCATGAATCAATGAGAGCGGAGGCTGTAAAGTGTTTGACCTCTGAGTTTGGCTGTTGTGCGTCAGCAGGTTTTGTCACTCAAAATATCGCCACGAGCGAATTGGCACACATGCGAGAGTGCACACATTTATTTTACTGTCCTTAAAAAAAATTCAATCCAATCAGGAATGAGGCTGATTAGGTAATTATTGGCTGATTGGTACTGAATGATTTTTTTTCATTGCTCAGTTTTTAAAGGTCATAAAACCACAAAATAATTCTGACGTACAAAGATATTGCCAAATGAAACAGAAAAGCTTTTATTTATAAGTTTATCTAATTACCATATATAAAAATTAAAACAGTTGAGGCAAGTGTGTTCTCTTTTATTCTTATTAATGCATTGCCGAGGTATCGTCTTTGGACTCTATTAAAAAAAAATAATTAAATCAAATCACTTGTTACATTTGGATTTTGGTAATAGTGACGGCCATCGTTAATAACCATGACGCACAATTCTTCTTTATTTGACACACTTTTAATTGTGGAAGTTTATAAAAGCAGAAAATGAATGACCAAATGAATGGATTAATTGATTATTGATTATTCTACTCCACAAGTTAAAAACAATAGGCACAACCTCTATGTACATTATAAGGATGATATCAGAGCATCAAAATGAAAGCTGTGAAAGGGTTTGCATTTGTGGCATCATTGCCACACTGTATTTATGCTTTCCAGGATCTCTCAGATGCAGAATAGATCGGTTTTGGGGTACCCACAATGATAATATACAAGGGCATCCTAAGATAGGAACAACCCAATTTATGAGATTTTTCACTTTGACTTGTAAGCAAAATCTTAAGATACGACGTTGTATGGTGGCGGTAAACTCAACTCACATCAAGCGCCGATTTTGCAAATAGGGAACATTTTGTAAAAAAAAAAAAAGACGCATCATGCTGTTTAATACCACTGCCACTTGAAGTTTACTGTCAAACTAAACAAAGACACATGTTGTGTATAAAAACAATCACTTAAGTTTGAGTCAAAGACTGCTTTGTTCTGTATGACTGACTTGTATCAGAAAAGGCAGATAGCCACAAGTGCCACCTTTTGCCCCTCACATATCCCAGCTGACTTATTTCATGACCCCGTCTCTAATGAAATTAGTTATCTGCAACTGCGATGATGTCTGTTACTGCAGTTTTAGTTGCAAATTCTCCAGTGGGAAAAGCTCCAGTCCTGTATGACCGTTACAGTAAATGCGTCTGTGAGGCCTAACCCAAACATTGCCTCAGGTTGTTTGTGGCTTCCCTGCTCATATCTTGTATTCTCCACTTGATGTCATCTCTCCCACAGCAAAAGGCAGAGAATTTAGTAACTAGAGTAATCAAAGGGCAACATTCAGATTATATCCACCTAATTACCCTTAAAGCTCAGAAATGTATCACATTTGGATCTACACCCCTGAGATACAGGATTAATTAGTGTTGTAACCATGCTTGTAATTCAGATGTTTCTAAAATCATTGTCATTGAAATACCACGCTTGTATCTTAAGTTTGTGCTTGCACGTCAAAGCACAAACTTGTCCGAATGCCGGCTCGTATCTCAAGGTACCACTGTAGCTCAAAATAGAAATACTGTAGACACATACAGTCTAGCATGTGGTGGCGGACCCTTGAAGAGGGCATCCCAGTACGTGACATTGAAGAGAACTGCACAGCATTGCTAATATACAATGAGAGAGGAGCAAAAAGGCTGCACCCTCATTCAATTAGTGGCGCTCGCCTGGAGTAATTACTTCTCCTCGCCCTAATTCGAATGTAAATTTGCGACGAGCACTGCACTATTTTTAATAGAATTTAGCACCACTTTGACGGGATGCCAGTGGTGTGTGTACGTAAGACGAGCTTTGTGCATCTGTGTGTGCGAGCATAATGAAGAGTTGTGTTAGGGGTGTAATTGTAGGTGAAAGACACATCCTTTGTGTGATTTGGCCATGGAAGGAGGCGGCGTGAATCAGGAGAATAACCGGCAAGGACACCAGTAATAGTTGACAAGATCTCCAGATAAGATCTGCAGTGGGACCTGACTGCCTCACTGTGTCCTGTGGGAAACACGTTTTGATTCTTTCCGACGACATTCTCCCTGCGTTCTCTCTCGCTTGGGCTAATTGTTTTAAATTAATTCTCCATCCAGCATATTGCAACAACATTTCTGCCCTTGTCATCTTTGTAGGTGCCACAATCACCTTTTTGTACAGTTTGTAACTGCTCTTTGTTCAAGACAACAAAATACTATCGGAGAGGTAAAATTCAGTACTCACAATAATTCAGGTTTGAAGACACAATTTTGTCACTCTTTTTCGACAAACAAAAATTACAATCCGGTTGCTTCCAAATAAAGAGAACATGCAATGAGTCTAATAAATCAATTGTCGAAGTGGGTATACTCGTTAGCATTTATTTATTTAACTGCAGTAATGTTTAATCCAGGCAAACAGGTAGACGTGATAAAAAGCCAGTCCCAATCGCTGCTGCTATGTGCCAGCTCCCTTGCATTGATTTCCTCATGCTAATAGATTGTCTACTTAGATAATTGTCTAATTAGTCTGCTAATTATCCCGTATAATTAGCCATTTTAGGATATTGTTCAGGATAAAGAATATCGGTCCCTGTCAAATACCCCCAATAGCCATTTCCGTGCTGTAGATCGCTCTGCCCGCTGTGGACACATAAATCGATGCTTTGTCTTGGTGTAACTATTTGCCTACAGGGGACTGAATGGTCAGAAGGAATTTTAAAAAGAGCATGCACGGATGGATAAGAGTTTTACAAATAATCGTACTTACTGACAGATAAAGGTGATATGTTCAAATAATACTTAGAGTCATTGTGAACAGTCTGGGGCCATTTAGCCATGTGGGAGACACATACAATTTTTTCCATGATATGTTGACAGCTGGAACCCAACATTTGCATTGCTCTCTGTCTCTCTCGCTCTCACTGTGTGAATGTGTGTGTGTGTTGTATACACATAATCATTAAAAAAGTGGCCCCCTTTCACCTGCCCTCCTAAAACTCTTTGCACACACTGCCCTGTGTAAATAAAAAAAAGCCAAATAAGTTCCTGAAAGGATTCTCTGAGTGCTCTAACCATCTTACTGTGCCGTCATGATGAGTCATTGCAACAAAAAACTGACTTCACCATAACACCTGAGTATTTGTGCAAAGGGACTTTCCCCATGTACATCAACTGTCCTTGACATGATGGCTCTAAAAGCACCCACAAAGCTGCGCTAACATCTCGACATGTCCCTAGAAAGGAAGCATGTTTGGAACCTAAGCACGAACATGGAAAGAGTGGGCCAAATTGTGTTTGATGCTAAGCTCGGGTGGTGTTTATTGATTTGTGTATGGTTTCTGTGAACTTTATTTGCGGTGAAAACAGGCCATGCGTGGCACTCTCCTCTTTGTGTATGGGTAAGCAGTGCGAAGGCCGATCCCATCGGAGGGGGACTTCTGCATTGTGTGCTTGCACGCCCGTGTGTGTGTGTGTTAATCACATGTTCAGATGTGTGTCAGCTGTTGAGCTTGCGGTCTTTCACGACCTCTGACTTCTCACCTCCAAACTTTGCGTCCTATACATCAAGTATTTGAGGCTGTTCTAGTACCTGTGCTGTAGTTTACTGAAAGTTTTACTGCAGCTAGTGCAGCTGTGCACTGTGGATGCCACCTGTTTTTGCCTGACTGGAAATCCCCAGCTCCTCAGGCCTTACTGGGCAACACAGTGACTAACTGATCATTTTAAATGAGGGATCTTGTGTGTATGCACGCACCTGTGGGTGTGAACACCGTGCAGTTTGGTAGAGTGTGCATAGGTTATTCAGAATATTGCAAGCAGTTCTGATTTGGACCTTAAACTCACAGTGAATTCAAATCCTGCATATTATCACTGTATGCCAAGTATTTAATAAAAATAAACCCCAATCTGTGCTGCTGTTCAGTTTTAGTAGCCCAATTGTTGACATATTATTTTTCACAACCATTGCTGCAAGTGTACACTTCTATTCCGTTTGCTCTGGCATATTGCATATGAGGTCAGTTTTGAGCTGGAGTCCACCCCAGCTGACTTTGGGTGATCTGTGGTCCCTTTTGAAGGTTTCTTCTTTTCCCCGTATGTGTTTCAGTTTTTCCTTGGCTTGTATGAGGGATTTAGATCAGGGTATGTCACTAATATTTGCTATATGTGGGCTTTAGATGCCTTTGTGAGTAAGGGATATACAAATAAGCTTGACTCGACTTGACCAGGCCACGATTTGAACCCTCAATTTCTGAATTGTGAAGTCAATGTCCTAAACACTCATTCACCATGCCACAAACATGCTTTGAAAGCCGCAAAAAGTCAAAGCTGACTTTCAACTCTATTCATGTCCATTAAAGAAAGACAAAGCCACAGGTTACAGAAATAACTTCAAAGCAACCATACTGGAATTTCCCCATCTTGCTTACTGGCAAGCAATAAACTTGTGCTCGTATGTCCTTGTCCAGTTGGGAGAAAACTGGAACTTTTTTTGCAGGTCACCCAAAAATGAGGCAAACACAGATAAGAACACTGCACTGTACCTACTATGAAACATGTGCAATTGTCAATTTCACTGTGGGGCTGCTCAAGTAATCAAAGTAATCAGGAGGAAAATATGCCGACCAGTGACAGAGCTTGGACTCAAAAAACTGAAAACAAAGGTTTCAATTAAGCGTATATACTAATCATTTTTTTCTAGTCCAATTTCATTATCTGGCTTTTTAAAATAATTCTCCTCGACCACCAAAAAGCAATGGCTAATTCTTAGTTATTTTTCAGTAATTTTGTATTTGTATTTTTGGTTGTTGTAAATAATTTCAAGGAACATTTTTTTGTCCTTTATTGGAAGGATACAAATATTTTTGCCTGCATTTGTCTGATGATCTATAATATTTACAAGATGTTCCCCTTTGACCTTCCTAACGTCATCTTGCTCTCCCAGGATGTAAAATACTTTTTTCCCCTCTGCTTTGCATTCACCACTGCAGCTTGTCCCTGGACGGATCGACATTTCCTTTGAGTTGTCAAAGCATTCAAATCAATTTCTGCTTTGGCATGAAACAACATTTTGTGTCCTTGCTCTGTAATTTAAAAACACCGACGTAGCCGTTGCTCCTCTGCCTTTGGGATCCTTCCATCATTGTCCCTCCGGCATTCGTGTTGCACCTTTTCTGTCTGCGTCACAGTCTTTTTTTTTTTTTTTTTTTTTTGAAGCAGCACTTGGCCTGTCCACTATTTCTCTAAGTCTGAGTCATTTTTACCTTTTCAGCTGAATTCGCTCAATTCAGTCGATTAATAACAGATGGAATCAAATTAAGGATAGGTGGAACAGCCCTGCTGTTAGTGTGTTACTGCACAAAGATAGGTGATAAGGCCAAGGACACACACTCAGCATGTCTTTCACACCAGTTTTGACAAAACAGTAGTACATACCTTCCCAACACTTTTGTTAGGCTACGCTGGGTTCGGATTGTCAGTAAACAGTCAAACGTCTGGCTAGATTTACAGAAACATATGTTTAAGCTATTGACACTGGCATGCACAAGTTCACTTTCCTGTCACGCACGCACGCACACACACGCTCACGTGCACACACGCGCACACACACACCACGGATGATATACACAAGTTACTGGCTCTTTGATATGTGCTGCTCGATTGATCCAAACTCTTTTATCTGCTAAATAACTTACCATCGATTGAGCGGGGTAAGGCAAAGAAATATGAGCAGGGTTGCGGGGGGCAATGTGTATGCGTGTGTGTGTGTGTGTGGTTGGAGGGGGGTGGAGGTATCCCTACAGTAGATGTGCAGAGCGTATTAACACTCACCAATATCCAGGAGCTGTCCTTGCTGCCTAAACAAGTCCGATTGTCGTCCACAGCAGAGAAAGAAAATCTGCACAGGAACCCAAATTTGTATTTGTCCAGCAAATTATCATCAGCATTTAGATTAATGTTTTCTTTGACACTCCTTCCCAAAGTCGTTATGAACCCCAGCTTGAACAGGTATTATCTTTTTTTTCTACGGGAAAAAAAACGTGTTATAGTGGCCTTCTCTTCAGCCTCAAGGGAGCGCACTTTAAACCCATAGAGGGTTCAGAGGCTAATTGGATATATCACTGTGAAAAACATTTAAAATCCCAAATCAATACCTGCCTCCTTAATGCTTTTTCCCGAAGAAGTGCTCCTCTCTATTGCTGATGACCCCCCCTCTCTCTTCCCACTCACAGCCATCGTGCTGTACAATCCTTCACTGCCTATGGGGGCTGAGGGATACGCATTGGGGTCAACGAGCTAAGGGCGTGTGCAGGCCAAAACATAGTGAGGCCCACGGGGGTCTTACAATTGAATGGTGCTGGGTGAAGTACATGTGAAATAACATTTAAGTGAACATTTCTTGCAAGACAAGAACGGGTCGGTGCAACAGGACATAAAGGACGTAGCGGCGGGAACTACGTAAATAGCTACATGCCAAAGTCTGTGTTTGTTAGCTAAAAATCTCACACAAATGCTTTGATAAGCGTTGATGTGCTTGTATATGTTGATTGGTCAGGGCAGAAGTTGTGTTTGTGCAGAGTACAACGCTGTGGAACAGATTGCATGGATCATGAGTAATGTCTACGGTTAGGCTCGGCAGCATGGATCATGAGTAATATTTTCAGTTAGGCTCTGCAACATTATAAGATTCATGGGAAGATGAATTTAGTTAGCCTTATTAACAAACTTCAATGACTATTTTTTGTCTTATAAGATTGTCTTATAAAATCATTTCTTGATCTGACAATCATAAATATTAAACAAGTTTTGTGTGTGGAGAAACAAATCCATGAGCTGTGATGTGCAATGGACGACAGCCAATCAAAGAACGATAAGGAAGCAAGTAAATACGTTTCTAAGTGTTTTTTATAACAAGTGTTTTTTTTTTATTTGAAAGGTGCTGTAACAGAATCTGTAAGAGTGTTGTTGTTTGTTGAGGTGATCAAAGCACACAACAAACAGTACAACCAAAATTGTTAAATGCCTTTTTTTTTTTAATCTTCATGCGTGAGGTCACAGATAAACAATCTCTAAAGATGTGTGCTTTGCTGTAAAGAAGAAGACAAAAATTCTTCAGATTTTTCTTGTAATCTAATGTCATATTAAATACAAGACAACTGTATGTTGTGTGTAGGTCTTTGATTTTGAACGTATTGTGAGCGCGCATTTCAGTCTTGCTTCGACTTTGTGTAGTGCCAGCTTTATAGCCTTTGACATAGTTTCATTTGCAGAAAAACAGGAAGCAGGGATGGTTGTCTTGCACTTCTGTCCCAGCAGCTGAAGTTAATGTGACCCTGGATGTGCATTGATGTACAGTACATGTGTGTTTGTGCGTTGCTGCATGTCACGAGGTCAGTGTTCTTGGTGTGAGCTCTCCTTCTTGCTGATGTTGCTGCTCTTAGTCATGTTCCATACATCCCTTTTTCTTGCCTTTGTAAAATGGTTTTACAGGGCATGAACCAGAAGGTCGGGGTACTCTTGGTCAACGAGTGGAAGTGGATCATAGAAAGCGTTCCCCACTTTTCCGCAAACATGTTGCAACTGACTTTGTGTTTTTATTGGAGAGCGTCCGAACTCTTCTCGGCGTTTCACCTCCTCGTCGCTTCTCCCATTACCTTTCCTCTCCTGTCAACTTCCCCCCTCCACTTTCTCCCTCCCCATCCCACGCTTTCCTTCCTCTGTTTGCTTTTGCTCCCTTGATTCACTTTCATTGCCAACTTTTGGACTTTTTTTTTTGTCAGTTACCGTGTCTGCCGGTCAGCAGGAGAGGCTTAGAGTGAAAACTCATTTGGAATGATGAGCTAGCTGTAGTATTTTCCACTCACTCTACTTTGGCCAACTCCCCTCTACGCTACTACTTCCATTCCTCTGATCCATTTGTACGATTTGGAATTCAACTAAAATCTTCAGGAAAATATGAATAGAAGTTTTAGTTGCAGTTCTGACTGTTATCGTGTGAAATCACGAGACGTCACAATATCTTGCGTGACTCCTGATTCTTTGGAGGCACGATAACCAGGGTCTTCAATCCTGTTCCTCGGGGTCTAGTGCTTTCTATGTGTCCCTGCTGCAACACACCTGATTCAAACAATCAGATAATCAGCAAGGTTTTCCGAAGCAGAATAACAATCCTGATCATTTTTCTAGTCATGTTATTTTTGGTAGGTTTTTGATCAGATTATTATATATCATTGAATACAAATATAATTAATTATCAGCCCTGTAGCTGTGTGAGGAAACAAGAGACAGAAGGTTTGGACAGAGTGCGGACCATATGTCTTTAATTTATCCAGCTTAGTGTTGACACAAAGGCAACAAAAGAGGGCAGAAAAGATTATACATTACAATATGAGTCCATTAACTACTAGTCACTAGAAAATGTACCAAAATTGACTTTCTTTGAGAGAAACCAATAAAATATAGTGCATGTCCCATTTTACTTCCTCAAGTCCTTTTGCTTGATCTATCTTTTTTAAATTTTTTTTTACTCTTGTGAAACAGAAAGTCACATGAAAATAAAGGTCAGAAAGTCAGCGTTCATCATGATATTAATAGCTTTTCCCCTTTCCTTAATGTATTTGGCTAAGATTGCATATTTGAAGTCAACTCCCAATCCTCCATCATCAAATAAACAGGTTCCTACAGAACATCTCAGCATTCCATGGCACTCACACACACACATACTAAATAAACCCTGCCCGCATGACACATGTCCGTATTTTGCCCAAGCCCTCCTACATTTCAACTCCTGTGCCAGATGCCCCCACTCCAACTGCTGCTAATCACATTATGTGGAATCTGTTGCACTTAAATCCATAAATGCTGTGTGTATTAATCGCAGGAATCTCATTATCATGTCTATATTAATTAAAGCCATCTGCCTGGATGGAGTGAGAAGGAGGTTGGCGTGTCAAGCTGTTTGGGTTTGAAGGTATTTGAGCGGAAGTTTAGGGAACCTGGCAGTTCAACCAGTTCAGCTAATTTTCTTCTCATTTAAAAGGTAAAACTTTCTCGCTCACTGATGATGTCTGACAATGGAGCCGAGGCTGAAAGAGATCTACATTGGATTCAAGGCCGACGGTCGTAACGTGATTTGACAAGCACTTCCTGGTTCGGTGTCACAGCAATCCTCTTTAGCTGGTGATCATATATCCATCTGTCTCTGCTGTCAGGATACATTATTCAGTCATGGCGGGAACACATGCACATGTAGGCTTTAACGTTCTGTCTGTAGTCCTGCGAAAGCGAGCGCAATGAGACGTTTAAAGACGAACCGCGGCAACCAAGGGAAGGAAGGCGAGCGAGCGGCAGTCTTCGGCTCAATCGCAAATTCCCGGTTCTCACCACACACGAGGCTGTTTGACTGCCCGTAAGTGATGGCGCTAAACCTTTTCGTCTCTCATCATGAAGGAGTTGCCCCGCAGCAGAGAGGAGGCAAGCGCTGAGCTGAAGTTCAAAACAAAATAATATTGAACTCAGCATTATTCAGAAAAGGAAACGGCGCTCAGTTTTTTTTTTTTTTTTTGCCTTTTTCTGCACGAAGGTATGGCTCCCAGGCAGACAGAGAGTCAAAGATGGAGGTGGAGTTACGGCAGCTTGATAAAAGATGCGCAAGGAGTGCTCGCTGGAAGAATAAAGGAACCATGCGCGGCACTGCATATAGCCTCGCACATCCATCCATCGCATTGTGCCAGCCCGCACCTTCATCTCTCAAACTTCAAGGCGGCGAGGAGGGAAAACATGTCAGAGACTGGGGGTATCATCCTGGGCGGCCGGCGTTTCCGTCTCCGACATGCACAACAAATAGACGCAATCACGAGGCCGCGCCTGAATGACAGATGATCGGGATTGCCTGCCAGCGCCCACCACTTCGCCTACTCTGCGCCAGCCTCTCATCTCAGAGCTGATCTGATTTGAGCCATTAGCATTCTTTTCTCTGTGTTGTTCATACGACTGTCAGGCTCGGCGGCATAACCTCAGTCTGACGCGGTTGAACTGTCGCCTGGGGGCCGGGGGCCTCACCTGAGAAGGCTGACAGCTGCCTGCATAATCAGCCCCTCTGCTTGGATGCTGCTGATAGGGCCGAACCAGAGTGCAGGTGAGGGCATGAGAAGGGGTTAGATCGGAGAACGGGTTTGTCAAGACCTTGTTCTCGTCACCAATTTCTAGAATAGCCAACAATACTTATTAGTACTTCTATGAGAAAATGTACTTTTACCTCCGTTAAAAAACATGCACGTGATAATATCAAAACACTGAATTAGCAAAGTATTAAGCAAGCTGAGGCGCCATCGAGGCACACCTGGAAACGACATGAACGGATGGAGGGATCCGATTGGTTGACGCAAGCAACAGGAGGACGAGGCAACAACCAAATGTGTATACAAGGCATGAACATAGATGGAATACAAAAAAAAAGAAGACATTACGTCAAAGAAAATGAAATCTAATCAAAGCAATACAAAAGTCCACACAAACACTGAATAGGGATGTGATGAGACAAAAGATCTTGACAAAAGCACAGATGTCATCGTTGCAAAATTAACCATTAAAAAAATAAACACTCAGCTATGACTTCCCTCTTACTCCTTTAAACGAGTGACGGAGGAGTGGAAGGGTGTGTGTGTTTATTTAAAAAGAATCAGAAGGGTGTACCTGCAAAAGAGACGATCATTTTCAATCCACAGAGCTCTCTCTTTTACTTCTTTTTCCTTTCATAGCTTCTTGGGGTTGGACCTGTAAAGAAAAAAAAACAGATTACTTCATTCCATTACAGTAAAATCAATTTCAAAATGTGCTTGGGATCCTCCAACCTTGCCCTTGACCCTTTGACCCTGACACCACATTTTGAATGGGCGGCTCAACCCTAAAATAGATCTGTCACATTTCACATGTCGGTGTTGCTGTCCCCTTCGCCGACCCACTCTGACCCAGACAGCGGCCTCTTTGTTCGCTTCTGTTTGCTCTGGAGTCAACATTGCACGTCAGGCAGGGCCCAAGCAAAACCTCTCCAGTTTTTTGAAACCGTGCCTCTGTCCACCCTCAAACCTCATCCCATGTTCTTTTTCCCTTCTCCCATTTTTTCCTCATTCCTCTTCATTTTCATTCCTTGCCTTCCTTTTCTTTCCCATTTTTATTCCAAACGTACTCACTCTCCCGTGAGATCAATTTACCTGAGTATGTGGTCGAACCTTTTCTGCCTGACGCGGGACTCATCTGGATGACACTTTTATGGAACGGTCTCTCCTGTCATTCACCAGTTCTTCATCTGTGGCGTCAAGCCTTGCAGAAACTTTCTGGCTCCTGACTTATTTTGAATTCAATTAAACCTCCAGAGATTCAACTAACTTTCAAAAAGATAGGGAGAATAACTCTCTGTCGCTTTCATTTGTCAGAACTGCATCTGTTCCACCTACTCATTTTTCCTCTTTTCATCAATTCTTATATCCTCTATCTTTTTCTCTCGCTTCTTCACTGCCAACTTAATTTCATTTGGTCCACTTTTTTTTGTGCCTGAGCTGTCATTCCCAGTCCTCCTCCGAGGTTCTTCTCCACAGGCCATGTAACCTGTGCATGTTACCGTGGAGGGCTAGAGCAACGCTGTTGGAAATGGATTAAAAGCTTCACAAGCTATTGGGAATGGTTACTTGAAATCATCAAATCTTTCTCAAACCAGACATACTCCATTAATAACACGGCTCATGTCAGAGAATATCCTAGGATACAAATCATAAGTCATCTCTGGGCTCTGTCTGTGGATCCAGGACAAATACAGGTGATTGAATTTGAAGCCTGTGCGTGTTTTATGGTATCCAAACCATGACAGGTGGCTGGCTCTTCTTTTTGTATTTATTTTTGCTTGACTGAGTGAAACTTGTGCAATATAGCGTTCTGGAACTTGAATGCCATGAACACGTGTTTTCTTTTCTTTCAATACAGGCCTGCAGTAGTTTTGGTAAGTCTTTGGCCTTTTGTAAGTGCATCTTTGGTGATCTTTTTTGCAAAATGGATTGTTTTGTGGCTGCAGGCTATTCAACCTGCACAAGGAGTGCAGTGGACCTTTCTCGAGTTCACCGTCAATTGTCCGGTATATTGATGAATTAAACGATGGAAGTCGCTACAGCTTCTTTGTCCTCTACTACTATTTCCTGGATATTCCATCAATCCGCACATGTCAGAATGTTTTGTTCTGCCTGAGAGTCCTAATCAGATCAATAGTTTTATCCATTCATTTTCAACACCGCTTATCCCATTCAGGGATGCGAGGGATGCTGGAGCCTTTCTCTACTGACATTGGGCAAAAGGCAGACTACATCATGAACTGGTCTCCAACCATTCGCAGGGCAAAGAAATGATATATGTGACAATATTCAATTTAAATAGTGTGTTTGTTCAATTCTGACTCAGTGGTTAGGATTGTGTGAGCACATCTGTCCATACATTATAGAATGACACACGTGTCCGTGCCATGGTGAGACTGTTTAGGTCGTGCCCCAGCTTGCATCGCCGCACAGTAAATCACAGCTTGAGTTTTTAACGTCTTCTCCAGCGTGCCTGGGAGAGTCATTAACACACACTAGAATTATAGAACACCCTTCAGCAACTGTACTTACAATGAGTGTGCATGTTGTCTCGTGTGAGTATATGCTGTTTTTTTTTAAACCCATCAGTGCTGGGTTTCCTTTGTTTGCAACATTTATAATTGAAATACCCCAAAGTCTTGCTTTCACTTCCTTTGTGTTAGTGCGTATACAACCCATGGATTTAGTGATTAACATACATTTGACTGCCATTTAATTTTGTGCTGCACTATCATTTCCATAGAATCACATTCATATCCTATTATTAGGCCGGACCCTCTCGGGATGGTTTTAAAGGGTTATGCTCTGGTAAAGGTGGGAGGGCAATAGCCCTGCCTCCGAGTTGACATGGTTATTGAGGCAGCTATAGTGCCTTGGGGATCTATTTTGCAGGGAACAGAGAGCAGGTCCATCATCTTTCACAGTCAAATTCTGCAGATGATGCCGATAAGGTCAAAGCATCCGTCACGGTGCCCATCACACTTAACACACTTTACATCAGCTCTCGGTGGCCTTACATTCCTTAAACGTCCATGCTGTCTGCGAGGTGGTCCAAAGTGCTTTCTGGTCATTATCTGCTGCTGCCTGGTGTGCTTTGCAATATGTCAGGCTACGTCAGACTGTCTGATGTCAGATTTCAAGCATGTCTGCAGACACTATGTCCATATTGTATATCGTCACTGTATTTTTGAAGTACTTTTTCCCCACATATTAGTTTTGTAGGCAGTATAATGTTGATGCGAGTTTGCAATAGCAAAATAAGGTGATACAACTTATATATATATATATATATAAATATTTCAATTTTCAATTTCAAATTAAATTTCAAAGATCATAAACATCATGAAGGAATATAGAATATTTTTCTATTGTTGATCAGCTCTCTTAGTGCTCCGAAACAGTTAACTGCTAGAATTGGGCAGAGCGTTAAAGGAAAAGCTCAGTTTTAAACTTTGGCTGTTGAGGCTTTCATGGAAAGAATGTTTGTTGGTGTGGACTTGTTGATATTAGGTGAAAAGACTCTTTTTGGCGTTTGGCCACAAAGGCCTAGTTTTGATATATTTAGCTGATGCTCCTGTTTGGCATTCATATGGCGCTCTGCGAGCTCCTGAAGGGTTAAGTGACTCGGTGCTGGGGCCGTGCAGCCCCAAGGCTCTGGGAATTAAGCCAGATCCACTCATAAACATGGAGCGCTTTAAGTGTGTGTGTGTGTGTGTGCGTTTGTGTGTGTTTTTGTGTGTGTGCGTGCGTGTGTGAGTGAGTCTGTGCCAGGGACAGCCCAGTGACTTACTGAGTATAACCCTGCCCCCATGGTGAAAGGAGAGCAACATTTTAAAGAGACACAAGCTATTGAAGTTGTGAATAAGTACGTGTGCATGTGTGTGTGTGTGTGTTTGTGTGTGTGTGTGTAGAATACGTGCATTTTCGAGCAATGATGACTGAAGTACGAAAGGAGGCGCTGTAGAGTTTCACTCACTCGCGCAAGCAGTGATGGATGATCACACAGGTCTCACATCCTGTGGAAAGATGTCAGTCCTCTGCCATAAGGACTGCTGGGAAACTAAGGGGCCAGTGTGTGTGTGTGTGTGTGTCGCATTAACACTCATGCACACATACACACACTTAAATATCCTCTCATTTTCGAGCAGATTAACCTGAGCAACCATGCGAATGTAATCAGTGAGTGCGTCATTTTAAATATGACATCCAAAAAAGGCTGACTTTAGGCTCACTGTGACCTACCCAACATGAAAATAAAATCAAACAGCATTTTGTGTTTTTCGTCAACTCTACCCCTTTGTCTTCTTCATCACACGTGTACACACACACACGCACTCACTTACGGCAAGAGGCAGTGGGCCAGCTGAGTCACGTCTAAGTGGAGTGGATTGTGACTGCAACTCACACTTACATAACCTCTGTCTCCACATCACTGTCATTAGAGAGGCTCAGCACAACTTGTGTGTAACAATCACTTCGATTACTCTGAAGGTAAAGGAGGCCAAGGAACCTTCTCGATTCTCAAAGTTTGTGTGCGGTTCAAAACACACGCACGTGACTTATTTTTTCATCTGTGTGCTGATTTCTTGTAACTGTGTTTTTTTTTATCAGCATATTATGAGCTCTGCTTATCTGAGGAGGTGATGAGGGAGTTAAGTTTCTCAGCTCCTCTGACTGAGGGAGTCGACATTCTGGCAACCTTTGTGTGCGTGTGTGTGTGCGCGCGCGCATGGATCCTACAATTTGGCAGTCTCCAGTTTATACAGATGGAGCTGCTCTCGTTGGATAAACCACAGAAATTCCTCCCACTGTCCAAGTTAGCACTTCTTAGGGAAAGAGCCCGTGTATGCCCTCCACCCGCATGCCATGTCGTTCCCGCATTACTCACCTTGCCTCTCCTCCCTCGTGCTCCCCGTACGGCCTCATGTCTATCTCTCTTCCCAGAATAAATTCTTTGCAAGTGCTCGAAGAACCTCGCGTTGTCTTCAGCCATGTTTCTGTCACTCGATGGGTTCAGCTCCTCGTGTTATGGCTCTCAGTGGTACATAGAGTGACATCATCACAGTGTAACACCAAAAATGAATTCAGCATAGTATTTGGTTGGAAGGCGCCCCAGTGTGTTTTTGCGTGTGTATGAAATGGTCTTAACCAAAATCAAAATAGAATATGCTTTCAGCGCTTAACATTAAATACATTTTAAAGGCTTGACTTGATTTTTTGCTTTTTGTGTACGTAATCCCCCGTGTGAGTTTCCTCCCACAATCCAAAAATGTGCATGTTTGGTGAACTGAGTTGGCCCATTTGTGTATTTGAGAGTGAGTGGCTGCCTGTGGCCTGCAATTGCCTGGCAATCGGTTCGGGGTGTCCTGCCCAAAATCAGCTGGAGAACGCTCCAGCTTCCACATGACCCTGAAGGGGATAAGTGAAAGAAAACAAATGGATGAATAGACATCCAAAAACAAGAAACAAAATTGGCTTCGAACCTTTCTCCGCAAACCACAATAACTATTCGTAATAATACATTGTGTATTGTTTCTTTATATCAGTCCCATCGACACACAAAGGTTGTAATGCTCTGTCGAGCAATGAATGAAAAGCTGCTGTATGTTTTTTATCAAGAATGACTCAGAGAGTGCTATTTTTTTCCTCATCGAAACACACAGTGAAGCAATGCAGAACACAGCATGAGTGTCCTCTGCCCTCCTGCCTTGACCTGGCTCTCATCCGCCTAACCCTCGCTACAAATCTGCACAAATGATCACGCCAGTACTTGATCTTCACTACAGAGTGAGCGAAATAGTGACAAATGTTTTTCTTTCTTTCTGAATAATGACACGGCCACTGCTTTTGTCATTAACCTCGCTACCGCCAAACCCGGCCAACTTATTAGCTCATGCAACTGTTTTCAAGGCTCATTCGCTGCGTATGAATGTTGCTGTGAAATGTAATATGATGATTTCATTGATAGCTTTATATTGGATTGGGCTCCACATCTGCAGCATGAGTCACAAGGGATCTCAGTGTTAAAAGTATTTCTTTTTTACTCTTCTATTAGGTTATGTGCTATGAGTTACTTGTAAAACGGATGTTTCCCCGCAATAAACCAAAGCAGAGTTTGATTTAGATGTCTAAGCTAACAATGCTATTGAGGTAAACGAAACATCAAGCTGAACAAATGTCTCTCCGGGGACTCTTTCGTCTTAGCACGGGCCAAAATGATTGTGAGGTTTTCCAGCTTTCATGCTTATCACAAATGACCTAATTCCTGGCCAGCAGTGTTTTCGATGTACTTCAGCATGTGTTTACCAGTGGCACACTGCCTCCCCATTAAAGCTGCCCCCCTCTCCAGCTCCTGAGGCTGCAGCTCGCTTTAAGACACAGGATATGGACTCTGACCATGGCGTCCAACCTCTGCTTGTAGCCACATGGTTCCTACCTGTAAACGCTGCTGTATCCGCCCCTTTTTATCCGTTTAAGTGCTTGCATGCCTCCGCTTCCTCTCTTTTCTTGTGCATGCATGGCTGTCAAGGCTGGTGAGCACAAACGTTGGACCATTTCACTTTTTTTAGAATAAGGTTTAATTGCTGTTCTTCATAAGATTTGTGAAGAGGGTCATGGGCAAAGTAGCATTTCTTTTTTGGAGATACTTCACCATGGTCAGAATGGCTAAGGAGTGGGGATTGAATCCAAATCTTTGCGTTGGGATTTTATTTATTTATTTATTTATTTATTTATTTATTTATTTATTTATTTATTTGAATTACATACTGTGTCTGCTCAAGTGCTTGTGTCCGCTGTCTATTTACAGGATGTTGGTTTCTCTCAGGGTACGCTGGCAACCTTCCACTTTTGAAAAACATACATGTCGGTTGGTTTGGTTACAGACTGAATTCAAAATGGTCTGTCACTGTCAAAAGTTGTGGAGGGTAGCAAAACAAGATGAATTGTACTGTTTGGCTTTTCAGCGCCCTTTTTTGGGGTATGTGTATGCATGTTAGCACCGGATGTAGTTAAACATACTGCTCTGTAATGATTGGTCGGCAGGGAAGTCTTACGTCAATGTTAAATTTAATTATACAGTCCCTACGAAAGATAAAATACAAGTATGTCTTCTAAATATGACACACGCCACACAGAGTTGTTCACAGCACTGCAAAATATGAATGATTTAAAAATAAAAGCTGAGTACTGTATACAAAAAAGAGGCTTGAAAATATAAAATCAAGCAATTCTTTGCGCTCCCAGACACTTTGGGTGTGTCTGCCTACTGTGCTGCAACTACACCCTGCTCAACTGTTAACTGTCAGTCAAATATCACTACTTGTCCTGGAAAAAATGGACACTACTTTGTCTGGCATTTTTCTCTTAGCTACACATAAGAAAATGCATCCACTTAAACATCTGATGGCTGGAATATATCCCACCATGTTGAACAGATGCACAATCGGTAGTGGAAGGCGATCACCAAGTTCCAACTTTGCATTGGTCATCAAATAAAGTATTATGGACAAGGAACTGCAACCTTAAAACTTAATTTCCACATTGAAGTACTAGACAGGGTAGATCTGTACTTAGAACCAAATCTCAGAATACAATTTGCAGGATCTTTATTAGAAAGAACACAAATTGATAATAAATGTTGCTCTAATGCCACACAATATTCAGAGTTTGATGTAGCGGTCGTCATTCGGCTTACACAGTGGAAACACACGCTGGGCTAAATATTTCCGAACCATTTCATGGCCAAACAAACTTGATGGAACTGCGGCTTAAGTGTTTTGCCCTTAATTTGCAACACGTTTCCTTCATTTCTAAGTGACAAAATGACACCACATGTAATAGCTGTAACCGGAGGTGTACAGTTGTATGGGGAGTTGAGTCTCGGTGGAGGTCTTTGCTCCACTGAGTTCCATTCCAGTTACCAGGTCCACAAGGAAGTGGAAAATTGCGTTTTCTCATAAAGGACCAAGGGGACAAAGCATTCAACACCCTGCTAGCCAGAAAGTGTAGTATGTGGCCAATACGACTCTGAAGAAGTGTAATGCACCATTAATGAATGCAGTTAAAGAAATCCCCCACCCTTCCGGGATGCTTTTTCTAGCTCCCCCACCCGTCACCCTCCTACCCCGAGGCCAGCGCTTCGCAGCTCCCCAGAATGGGGTCATTAGCTGGGTGCTAATGGTTTCAGATTTTCTAATTGAATGGGAGCCCATTGATCTGTAGGTAGAGAGAAATGGTTCTTTTCATTGCCTTCAGTACGGGCCAGAACAGCATTTGTCTCCATTCAGCATGAAAGGCCGACGGAGAGGTAAAGTAGATGCAGGTGAGGTGGGCACACACGTGTGGTGACCGCCAAAAGAAAGTGAGAACGCCTGTGTTTCTACAAACACACTCATGCACGGTTGTCTGCCCTGCGAAGCCCCCGGGCTTCCATTCTGACACAAACGCACTTTAATCTGTGTTCTCCCTCCGAGTTATCCCAGCGAGCGGATTTGCTCCTCATGTCTTTTTAAACATTACAAAAACAAGGGGGTGCCTCAGGCATCAAGGGTCAGCGTGGCTTAGTAAAGATGTCAGCTGTCGAGCAGCCTGTCAGTTGAGGTGTGCATGGCAGAAACCTAACGTCTGTGACGGTAAATTCGAGATCGGCTACGGTGAAGTCACACTTGTGACTTTTATCTAGCTGCTGTTGATTTCTGTTGCCTAATTTGGCTCCTTTGTATGACTCAGATAAATGTAATGGAGGGAGGAAACGGTCAGAAGGACAATGTTCAGAAATAAACCACTTAATCATTGCTTTCAAAAGAATTTATCTTCTTTTTATGTACATGCACTAAACCGAAATGTCAGTTTAAGCACTTCTAATTTATCAATGCCTGAATTCAATTTCCCCCAAAAAACAAATTGTCAAGCAGATGATTACAAACAGTCACGCAAAATGGATATTCAGCATATAGTCAGTACAATAAATAATAGCAGCGTAGTATTTGTTTATTTTATTTGTATGAAGTTCAACCCATTTCACTTCAGTGTTTGTGTCTGAGAGAAAAGGCCACCTGCTTCTGTTTATCAAGTTGGAATTCACTGTAAAAAATGACAAGTTTTTTCCTTCCCTCACTCCTCAACGCCAAACACACACACACACGCACACACACACACACACGCACACAAAACCCATAATTATCCAGAGCGCCAGCTTGAGGAGGCTTACTGTAGCTACTTGTTGAGTGTATTTTACAGCAGTGTGAGTCTTTGTTCTAAATGAGGCTCACTGTCCCCTGGCGTCAGTTGATGCTCGAACCAAAGTCTAGCATATAAATTTATCGAGGAAAGCACACTCTAGATTAGGGATGGGCAACTTGATGATGGCGGGAGCCACAATTTTTTTATCAGTGCCATTTGAGGCCACATAGGATCACATACTTTTTTGTATGACGAAAATTACATTTTAAATATGGACAAAATACAAAAAATGTCTGGGGGGGGGTCAATTAAGAAGAGTATGGTTGACCAGTTGCCCATCCCAGCTCAATGTACGTCCCGTTTAAAACCATCCTTTGTGTGCTTGGTGACATCATGTCTAGGAAGGATTCTTTAATAACATATCTCGCTCTGCAGATGATCTTTAGATAAGTAGTGTGTGAGAGCACATGTGCAGGCAATTGTGTGTGTATAATATCCCTTCCGTCATTGCACGCATTTGTGTGCGTAAGTCTTTGCATGGCTCACCGACTTTAGTGTATATTTATACCTTTTGAAGGACGACTGGTCAGGAGAACCACTTAAGGTCTTGACTAGACTCTTAATGAAACTGTTTTGAGATACAGGGAGGCACATTGTAAGTCTTAATTGGCTTCCAAAAACATGTTCCCACAAAATCCAACGACCATTCAGATTTAATGGGCCAACATTTGCCAGAAATTTTTAATCTTGTTTTAAATGTAGTTTTTTTGCCATCTGCAGTGCCGAAGGCTCCAGAAAAGTGGACCACAAGCAGAGAAATCACGCAGCTTTTTTTTTTTTTTTTTACAGTATATGTGCGTGTGAATTCATTCCTACCGCTAATGTTCACTCTGTGTAGCCACCCCCGATCTTTGTCAATACACCACCATGACACGATATTCATGATTGAATATATAGGTAGATTTGGAAAACATGTATGCACCACTAGCAAATAAATAACAGATGCATTGGTGTCTCTTCCAGCATCCTAATGTGAACATGTTCTCTATTATACCTTGAAAGCAGTAGCATCAAACCAATATGGTGAGTGAACACGAGCCAAGCTGTTCACAGGCTGATTCATGCAAGGGACTAACAACAAACATTAAAGTACGTTAGCGTCTTACAGCAAAGATGATTTGTTGCATAATGACATCAAGAAGAAAAAAAACAGAGGTTCTGCCTCCAGGATGGTTTAAACATCATTTGATTATATGGAGTGGCACAAAATAGACTCTTTCAAAGAATAACCACAGTATCGGCTTGGCCGGTACAGGGCATTCTTTTGAGTGCAGCAACTCTCCGAGACGAGAACACTGAGGGGAAAAAAGCAACAGGAAGAAAGGAAAATCATAAAAATGTGAGTCTGAGAAAGAATTAAGCGTGAGAGAACACAATTAGAACACACTAAATAAAAAATAAAAAAATGAAGATAAAGAGCGGGTGAAGGTGAACTTCCGCACTCAGCTGGCATCGGGTCTCGCTTCTTCTCTGGAGTCTCTCTCCTATCCACTGTGACATGTGGTTTCACGGCCATTACCACATCACATTATAGTGAGATGTGCCATAATGTGAAATGTCCATATGCACTCTTCTGTCTGCTGGCTCCATAAACCACGCAAGCCCAACTGTTTTTGCTGGTGTCAGTGTACACAATTGAATCAAATGAATCTCACCACCCCCCACCTCATTTTACTGAGTGTATATCGAAAGAAACATCAAGTTAGAAAAGGCATAAAACCTGCAGATGTTAACACTTGCACATTGTGACAAACTACTTTAATCTAGTTTTTATTTTTTTGGAATCATTCATGATATTTCATGTGATTTCAAAGTGGCTGTACTGAATTTACCATCTGCGCAATATGAACTCAACCAAATTGGAATATGTATTAAACTTAAAAGAAGCGACAAACTGCTTCTGAGTGCCTTTCCATAGTGTGTGTTGTTTGCGTGTTCACGTGTGTGTCCTGGGTTGCGGAACAGAAGGTCTCCACAGGTCTAGCCTGTGTGGGTGGATTCTGGGATTCACTGTGAAATAGATAAATAAACAAAAAAATCCATTTACTTACTAGGCATACAGAGCAGTCTCTGGTCATGTGATCATAATTATTCTTTATTTGAAACTGTATAATATGTAAAAGGTGTGCAGACACCTCTGCGGAGATTTTTTTAAGATCGACTCATCTGGCCTGGTTCAGATGATTATTTTGTCTGTGTGGAGTGGTTGACAACAGGCCCTCACACAAAGAGCAAGACTGTGTCCTTCGGTTCCGAAAGTTGGAGAGTCTTTGCTGAAATCAAATTCCGCAGGCTGAGCTGCAGCCAGATAAGTGGAAGACAAAGCCAGCATTATATTGTAACACGCCGTGGCCCTGAGACATTACAAGTGGACGCAATGTCATTCTGCTGCAACAGTTAATGAAAGCAATTTATGAGTGATACAATTGTATTCTTGATTGGCATGTTTTTAAGACGCAGTTTGAGGTGAAAGATTATTGCACTGCAGTAAATTATCCAATTACATTTGGCTGAAAATCATTATTTATAAATAACAAATACGTCTTTGTTCATCTCTTATACCACCAACAAGCAGTTGTTGTTTTTTTAAATCCGAGAGAAAGCTTTTTTTTTCTGAAATTTAGTTAGAAATTAAAATAGTGCGCTCAACATTTTATAGAGCAAAAACAAAAAACGATACTCATACATGTTATTTATGATTGGTTTTTATTATAATAAAGAACAATTATAAAACTTTAGAACATTTATTAACTAGCATTAAACCTATAACAAATATAATGCTCTACTTTGACTTTGGTATCAAATATACGCGCAAGGATCTTAAGTGTGAAATGCATGATAACCTCCGAGGTTTTTTGTAGTTTGGAAGCGTATTGTTCAGAAATATTTGCTCAACTCTGTATTGAACAGAAGAGCTGATACTTTTCAGATCTATCCAAGTTGGTCTAGGACTGGTTTAGACATCACTCTAACTTGAGCAAGTTGAACTGTCAACATTGGCTTGTTTAGAGAGTGCTGATGTCCACCAGATTGATGGTGAAAGCTGTTTTAGTGTTTCCATGACAACCCCCTCAAGCAATGGCCACTTTTCTGCTAGGTCTACCTGAGGTGAGCTTAAGGTCAGGGATTTCATAATACAATGATACAAAGGTGTCATGCTGAGAATTGCCTTCCAAAGCAGAAAAATAAACATTAAACTGCAAGTGTTTATATAGATGTGTAATTTTTTAAATGTTGGCACAAAGAGATGAAAGTTTAAATGCGGCTGTCTAAGAATAGACTGTATTTCCGTTCTTCAAATGTGCACCTCCCTCCCTCCCTCTGGACATGAGCTGATGAAGGGAAATAGAGGGATAATGCCGGTCGTGATCAGGAGTTGGTAGAGTGGCCCGTGATGGGGAGCTATAAATAGAACTCTCATCTTGGCTCGTGCCGCATCTCCTTGCACCTCCCGCTGCTCTGCCGTCCCGCACTTCCATGCCCCCCTACCTCCACCCTCAGCCTGTCCTTCCCCGATTCCACCCTCTGCCCGTATGTCTCGGTCCAGCCCTCGTTCCCATACAGCACCTGCTCTGACACCTCCTCTGCCAACTGGCTGATGTCATGCTTTGGTAACCGGACAGTCCTCCTCACGCTGTCCCGCTAAATGGCAGCCAATGCGGGGACATCCGTGCCTACCCCCACAAACAGTTCCACTCCCACCGCCTCCCTTCTCAGGATGTGAACATATCACAACACTCAAGTTCTCTCTCTGTTTTAGAAATATACTCGGATGTTCCTACATTCTAATTGTCTAAAATTACGTTTAATGCCCAACCCCTGAATAATTTCTAACCTTTGGTCGGACCGAATATATTTACCCAATCGCTCAAGATGCGTGTTAATGAGCATCAGCCCTCTGCCTCTTTATCTCAGACTTCCTGCTTGACCTCTCATTGGCTGTGTCACTGACCTGTGACTTTGTTATTGCCACACAGGGGTCTGGCTCCTCTAAACACACTTTGCGTGCCCCCCTGTCTGTCTGTGTGTGTTTCCTGTCTGCATCATCTCTGCTTCCTGTGCTCTTATTCGCTTTCATTGGGGAACTCAGCACGTGAAAGTCCTCCACTCCAAATCCACTTCAACCACTCAGGGATTAGCGTGGAGACGGCAAGACTGGATTCCCATCGGTACACAAAGACCCACACAGTCACATTCTACCTCGATGTGGCCGTTGTTTTACATATTACAAACTATTTATTGCATAAAAGAATGTAGAGCAAAGATATGCCTCTATCTCACTTAGTATCTCAGCATTCTTCATCTTGTCCCATCATCTTTTCACTCTCTTGTTTTATGCTCTCACCTCAACGACATTTCATGTACCTGTGTGACTCTCACCTTGTGTCAATGTTTGCTTATGCTCAGCTCCACACAAACTAGGCTCAGGTCCAGCGAAGATGATCTAACATACGTGATAGAATGATGGCCCATATTTTTAGTATTTTTCAAATTAATCTGCCATATTTATGAGAAAACAAGAACCATTGTAGTGTCTTTATTTTATGCACAAAAATAAAATGTTTTATATTAAATTTTTTTATTGACACATTAAACCGCTGAACAATGTTTTATCGTTTCTCCTACGTCTTTTACAAACAGCGGTCCCCAGCCACCGCTGCTGGTCCTGGGACATTTCGTCCCGAGCTACACAGAGCGACTGAAACAAATATGACTGATAATTGAATGTGGAAGTAAGCCCACAAATTGTAAAAATGAGAAGAAAAAACAAGAGGAACAATCCCTTTCTTCGTAAAGGGGAAAGGCCAAATGTCAAGAGAAGAGTTTACCTCCAAGAAACAGAAACCTGCATTTAAAAGCAGCCCTCTTTCAAGAATATGTTCTAGCCATCCTCAGTGGACTAAACGCGAGATTATGATTAATATTGTGCGCGTGGAATATGAATTAAGAAGCAAAATCCTCTCATTTTTATCCATCTCAAGGGGCGACCATTTTGCCACTTGCTGTCGACGGAAAATGACATCACGGTACTTAATGGTTCAAGTTGCGCTTCGGGTTTCATTATCTCTCACTAACCCAAGATTGGATTGTCTCGTTCAGATGAACCTGTCCATGTCTGCTTTACTACAGAGCACAGTGAAGGGCAATGAATTGTTGTGATGACTGCATCTCCGAGTTACGCCAACATATGCAAGTTCCCATCCAGTACAAACACACCCTCTTCTACAGTCACATCTGTGCAAGTAGTTTAGTTTTATCGATATGTGAACTGGAGTCAGTCGGGTTGAAGGCAAAATATATTTCACTGAAATGTCAGTACGCATGGCGTCATCACGGAGGTGGAAATCATCTTGGCCCTTCCCCGATACTGGGACATGGCTGATAGACCTTTTGCAAATAGCTGTCCAAATACTACGCTTTAATTTCACAGTTGTCTGAAATGGTCTAAAACCCTGGCCTACCGATTGTATTCCCACGGGAATCTAGTGGAAAATAGCATGAAAATTTAGCACTATATTCATTACAAACAAAAGTATTTGCCAACAACCGATGCCTTACAGTGCAGCCAAAAGATGAGGTCACAAACATGGCATCATTTCAAAGTGAAAGTTACAGCATACTGTATCATCTCAAAGATGTATTTTTAGGTAAACCTAAAATACACTAGTGAGTAATCAACAGTACACGAGAAACTGTCACTCAGCTGATGTTTTGCATTGACCTGTGAGCACAGACTTGTGATTTGAGCCCTGCATGGTGGCAGAGAACTCAACTTAACTTGCTTCACAACAAGCAGCGCTTTGGCAAGCAGACACACACTGTATTGTTGCCTTAAAAAAGTCTGATCAGCTTAATATTAAAAAAAAAAAAAAAAAAAATGCTAGTTTTTTAGTATGGAACAAATTAATGGGATTTCCATTCATTTCTATGGGGAAGATGATTTGAGGTATGAGTGTTTACAGTTACGTAAACGTCACAGAATTTATTCAACCCTATCTCGAGACACCACTGTATATATTTCCACCGTATGATATTCAATTCTGTGAGCTCAGAATATGTAACGCCGTCCAACGCTTCATCATTTTAGCATCCTGATTTTTTTTTCTTCTATGTTTTCTAGGCATCGTCTGAGGAGATGACTCTAGCTCTGCTTACAGGTTTGTTTTATGATATTGTTGGGGGAGTCTCTGTTATTAGTAATTTTCCAGCTGCATTGCCTCGTAGGCCAGATTATTTTGACGTCCAAATGAAATGAGTGTTTTCACAAGTCAGGAGTAGAGGAGCCAAATGAATGTGGAGCCACTGAGGCGTTTGTGCCTGGAGCCTCGGAGTCATTATGGCCCATTTAGAGGATCAGAGCTCTCTAAAACAACTTGTCTACATTTCTTGACTTTACCGTGGAGTCATGAGGTCACAGGCCTGAGTCAACCAGGTCTGTCTGGTTGAATCTGGAGTTAGTTCCGTTCTCTGTCATCCTCATATGGCTGTGACGGACGAGAGCTTGCAACATCATCTGCGGCCGACTGCATTGGCTATAAGAGGAGGAACCGTGAATCACAAAACATCATACTGTGGCCGTCTCACGCATTGCCTGCTGGAGATGTTCAAATATGTGCATGAAAACTTCAACAGGCACAAACTGAAATTCCTTTGAAAACCACAGTCCTCACCATTTACTCGCCCCACCCTGATAGACCCTTGCAGACTGCCTTATCCTCACGAACACATTGTTAAGACACTATTTATTTGAAGGAACTGAAATAAGGCCTTCCTCTTCTGCCTTTTTGTGCATTAGAAGTACGGCTATCAAACTGAAATGCAAGTGAGCTTATCTGCCTGCCGTGTTCATGCATTTTTTGATAGTGTTGATTTCGCATTGATTTCTTCAAAAATGGCCTCTTTTGTAATATCATTTGAGCACTCTGCTTAGAAACATACTTTGCTTTCAAAAATATAGTTTTTGTCACCACCTTGCAACATATGAAAATTACGACTTCCCTATTGACTTCTTAAGTACATTTTTACTGATTGAAACATAGACACTCAACTTGAAGTCAACGGCATCTCCTCACACTGAATTTCATCCCCAGTGTTGCTCTGCCAGACCTTGACTGCAGCTATCTTCAGTTTCTGCTTGTTCTATGGATATTTTTTACATATTTTTTTTTTTAGCAAGTAAAATGCATTCTGAATTGAATTCAGTTCGAGTAAATGACTTGGCTATTGCAAAACATTCCACTTCTTTATTTTCAAAAACTGTTGGGCTGCTTTCACAGTCACTAGAGTCCTTGTTAAGCGCTGTCTTTCCAATGAATTCTGACACATGATGATCTCAATGCTCAAATCTGAATTTCCCCTGCTGATTTCTGTCAGTAGGCAGTTTGATTGATTCATGCCCAGCTGAGCAGCCAAGTGTCCCATTACTTTTGTACCCTTAAAATTGGAGGCACACACACAAACTGTTGCAAGTCCCATTCTGTTCACCTGAATTAGTTGTAAATCCTCTCAAATAAAAGCAGAAATTCTGCAGTTAAAGCACATCTTCCTTTCATTTAAAATCCAATACCCAGTGTACAGACCACCATTGTAGCAGGAGGGGCCGATAATATAATATGTGTGGGAATAATATTTTGGCTCATTTGTTGGCGCTGTTTTAGCTTTTCTAGATTATTTCATCTGCACATATTCCAATGGCTTTATTTTTGAACATTGTGTCTGCAGATTTCTTGCATGGTGTATACATTGTCTGCAAGTGGGCACATTCATGCGAAAATCAAAGTATCTTCAGGATCTCTCCAACTTGTTGTAGCCAGATTGCTCCAAGCTCCCTTGTTGTGTATTTTTAATTGTTTTTAACCTTTCTCTAAGCTTGCCTCTCCTTTGCTCATCATAACCTTTGTCATTGTTTCCATTAGTTCACGCACTTCTTTTCCTGTTCTGGTTCCGACAATGTGACTCTTCTTAGGGTCCGTCTGGTGAGAGCCGGTTGCAACAAAAGTGCTGAGTGAAATCTCTAAATTTTCCACTGAAAGTGTGATGTGACAGCCATCAGTATATAGTTTCGATGGCGTAAGATTCGTAAACCGACCGTCTCCAAGTGACTCAGGCTTGGAATGAGGAAGAGGTCAGTTGGAGGCATGAAAAGGAAGATGAAGAGAGGCAGATGACTGAGTGTGCCTTTTCTCAGTTCCGATAAAAAGCGTTGAATGGGTGTCTTTATAGAGTCACGGCACATTTGGTTTCAAGTCACTTTTGCAGACCATAATTCGGAAAGTAATGATTGTAAATCTTTTACATGTTTGAAATGCGCTTCCTGTAATGAAGAAAAATAACATACATGTTGACAATGTATGCAGTTCAGGTCAGACTTTGTGTCTCTAGTCACATCTGTTTTCAGAAGCGGTTCCATCTTTTCATATCTGCGTGACTAGGAATGCCTTTAAATGCCTTTAATCTTATCATCTGAAGTTATAGACTGCCAAAACTCCACACCATTTACAACAACAAAAGCCTTGCAAATGTTAGATCATAATTTAGAATATTTTTTTATAAAAAAAGTAGAGAATAAATTGAAAGTAAAAATGAACCTTTTCAACACACCTTTTAAAAAGTTAACATTCACTTTTTTAAATGTGATGAATCAAGTCAAATTTAATTGGTACGCAGCAAAATTCTCACTAATATTCTAATTAGTCAGCTAGCGAGCTACGACTACACCATGAAATAACACTTTCCTTGAAGGCCATACCATATAAGATAGCTCAGTGCCAAATTCACTAAAGGATTGCGCGACTTTTGCGTGCTGCTAACTGGTAAAAATGGAGCAAGCAGATAGCAATTTATTCACAAAGCATGCACAGATGGTGAAAAGTGTCACAAAGTAGGATGCCAAGCAGAATACGTCTCGGTGTGTCGGTGGTATTTGCGTGTATTTAACTGAAGTAATTGGCACTGCTACGTGGAAGCCTCTTTTAGCAAGGGGATGCAATTTCAGAGTATGTTGTCCAGAAGACGCCCCCCACCCCTGTTAACCTAATGATTTTATGCCATGAAAGATGCACTTGAGATGGATCAGATGAAAGTTAGACCCCAATTTTGAGCCTGATAATTTCATCTTTCAAACTTTGGGTGTTTATGTGAAAAGAACCCTTGAAACTTGAACCCCTGAATCTTGAAGTGAGTTTGAGAGCTATCTGGTTGCATGTCAACATATAATCAGGGCTCAAACAGGGATACTATAAAAGCATAAGAAATTAGCATGCATTTTTCAGTGAGGCGTGGTTTCCTGCCCACAGCATTTGAGAGGTGCTTAATTTTGCATGATTTTTGAAGCCCTATTTTATATACGTGGCAATTTCTTTCATTACTCAATTTGGCAGGCTTGCCAACCACTTGTCTATGGACATATATTTTCACTTTATAGGAGTTTTAGATAAATGAATACAATTGTAGCGAAATAGAAATACATGAACAATAATGCAAAAATAAAAAAGCCTCTTTTTTAGAAACAAATAGTTAATTGTTAAACATCACTCACACAACACAACACGTCTCATTTGTTACAAGCGAAATCTTTTTGCTCAATCTTACAAAGAATCACAGTGACCAGGGGGTTTTATCCAGCTGGAAATAAAACATTTGAACCATTGACCATTATTGGCCCTCACTGAAAGAACTGTTCCATTTGTTCATTACAGTATTGTGTAATGGTGCATAGAATGCGTTTGTATTCTCATACTATTGTTTTTCTTCACTGGTTCTGTTGCTAAATTAAGTTCTTTGCCCAAACACCTTTTCAAAAGTTCTGCATGAGGAGGTCAGCGAACACAAGCACTGCATTGTGCTGATCCCCAGCACAGCAGCCTCCTGGATTTTAGCTTAGTCACGATCCGAGAAAGCGCACGTGTACAGTAGCCTTTCAACTCTGCAACAATTCAGATGTGCTGAATCCATCCGATGTCAAGAGTTACACTTCCAGCCTTTCCCTTTTTCATTTTTACAGGTTAACTCAGCTCAAGTCATAGTCACGTTGTTTGAGTTGACTCGTCAACAGGATGCAGCCGATGCAGAAGTAAAAAAGGATCAGTGTTTCGCAACTCTCCAGATTGCTGGAGCGCTGGGCAACTTCCCATTTGAGTGGAAGACAAATGTTCAGATAGTCTTGCAAATCCAGTGCTGTGGTGGCTTGGCAAATGCTGAATGCAGATTTGTTCAGTACATTCTCCTCCCATTGCTCTCGTTTAGCATCGGAGAGGCGGGTCTTGCTCACACATGACGCAAACGCTCGTTGATTTTAATCATTATCGTCCCAGCAACCGCCTCGACTTGCATTTTATCTGTCTGTCAAAGCCAACTTGTCAGTGAAATGGCTGCTGCTTTGGCTGCATCAGTGTCCACACACTAATGCAAATTGGCTGCATAACAGCCAGATAACTGTTTGCACAATCTTGTCATAAAAGTAACTAAATGCAGAACAATGATGGCAACAAACAGACGGTGCTACTCTCAATTTTTTTCCATTGCCCGCCATGTGTGGGTGTTTAGCTCAGTGGTGGAATGACAGCACCACAAATTGCCTGGTGATGATGATTTGTTCTTCAACCAAAGCCTTGAAATTTATTTCAAAATTTCTGCTCCTTTGTCAGTCCAGTGCTTTGGAGCCCGAGAATGCATTGTGCTATAGATACCAGGGAGTTGTGTGGGAGTTGTGAATAAGGATGAAACGAGACTTTGCCAAATCTAAATAAAACTATTACCGTATTGGCCCGAATATAAGATGAGGTTGTTTCATTGAAGTAAAACTGAAAAAAGGGGGGGGTCATCTTACATTCGGGGTCTAGACAAAGGCTTTTTTCAAACTTAAGTCTTGAAAAAGGGGGTCGTCTTATAATCGGGGTCATCTTATATTCGGGCCAATACGGTACTTCAATACAGTAGAAACATATTAGGGGTGCGACGGCCAAAATCACCACATACATTACTTGGTTTTAAGGTCACTGCTGGGTCCATGTTTGATACATTGAGTACACTATCCAGAGGCACTACTTTTATTTTTACAGCAGCCTCTGCTTATAGCATGAGGCAGTTCTACTATCACGTCCTTATCTCACTGAAGTGCACAGGTGGCAAATGTTTTTGCGTCAGGGTTCGTTCAAGGTCGCACCGATCACATTCAGAGGAGCCAAATGAGGTGGCCTGGGCATCTGATTAGGATGTCTTCTGGACGTCTTCCGAGTGAGGCATTCATTCCCCCAGAAAAGCTGGAAGAAGTGAAAGTCAGGTTCTCTACATAAGCTGGTGCCCCCGCCACCCGACCCTGGTAGAAAAGCAAGTAAATAGATGGATGGTCTCTGACTTGTTTTGAGTAATTATTATAGTGAAAGCATGTTTGTTGTTGGGTCCCAAGTAGATGCACAGCATGCTCTGAGTTGGGTACAGCCTCAGTAATTACTTTGTGCTTGAGACCTAAAATAACGCAGCTGGCCCAATTACAGTCTGAGCTTCATTATATAGCCTCGCAAGACTGAAATAAAACTCCAGAGAGAAGTAAGGACATCGGCTTTCTTGCACATTTTTAGGAGGGTACTCAAGAACACCTTGTAAATTGAATCTCACCTCCAGCTTGAATTTGTAGTGGAACACAGAGAGAGAAGATTTTACATGTAGTCGGATTTGATGTTTTTTGTCATAGCCTTCGTACCGTCATGCCTGTCTTTCATAAACATGCCACTGTGGTTCCATAAATACTTAGAAAATAGTGAAATTGATCTTCTCCAGGCGGGAATTCAGCGCCTCTAACACTTTGAGGAGTACTTCAGTTAGCGGAAGTTGACTTGACTCTTTTAGCAAAGGAAGCATCCATATATTCCCTTCCATTTCCCTCTCTTTCTTTCTCTGCCACCCAATATTTATCCTACAGACAAGCACAAACGTCACCATCCTCTTTCCCTCTCAATTCAAGGACTCTGGTGTGGTCAGGCCCGGGTCAAGTTGGGTCTATGCCACAGAGGCTTGTTTAGGTAAGCCTCTTCAAAGCGAGTTAGTGAAAGAGCGTACTGTACAAGGGAAGGGATGTGTAAATACCAGACGGGTGTTAGCATAACACATGCTCAAACCACACATCAGTTACATGCGGCTTGCACAAAACCTTACAAATATACATATAGCTCTTATACATCTTTACATAGAGGCCGACAAAACAAAGATCTATGTCGTTTGTTGTTCCACCGCCGCTCTCAAAGACGCAGTCATGAACGCTGAAATTCTTGGAGTGTTTCGCCGTCGATGTGATGCTGTTTGACTTGCATCCCAAATTAGATTGACCCTCCTTTTTCTTGCATACTGACCACAGCGTCACAGGAAAAACTTGCCAGTGCATTCTGTGCATATTTATTTTTACATGGATGCAATGGCATCCTTGCTGGTTTAATTGTGTGTGCGCGTCTTTACAGACAGTACAAGCTTGAATTTTATTACTGGATACAACTTTAATCTTACCAAAACAAGACTGGGTTTAACTGGAGTACAAATGACTCAAACGAGCTAAAGGAAAGGTATTTTGAAAAGTGTCGTAGAGGAAAAGGTTTGATGGCAGAGGGGTATTTGAAATGAAAAAGGGAAACAGGGGAGCGCTGTGGGCCTGGCACAGCTCAGCCTGCTTGGCCTGCAGGCTTCTCCCTGAGAGCTAAGTCTTCTCCCCCGAGCGCCTGCCAAGTCCCTGCGGTGGTGCAGCTACATGTTCAATTATGCTCTGGAGCCTGCCTGTCGTTCCCTTTGCCTCCTAGCTTGTATTTGTGTCAGTGTGCTGAAAGTGGCAGCAGGGACAATTTGATCAGGTTTAGCACTCAATTCAAATTACAATGGAAGCACTATGAATGGTTTGTGTGGCTTAGTTTTGATTCAACAGTTGTTTTCTATAACCAGCACCATTGCTTTCTTTGGTGGAGGTGGTGGCAGTGCCGAATTCTGGAGAGGTACTTATTTTAAATGAAGTAAAAAACATGCAGTAGAACACAGTAGTGGTGGTTCTGTTGCAAACAGATTTAACTTTTTAAAGAAACATTTTACTTTTCCGAATTAGCTTTGTAGATATCAACGTCTTTCTAACTACCGCTGCACTATAGATTGTTACTAAAGAGCTTTATGCAGCTATTGAAATGCTCATCAGTCAGGACATATAAAGCAAAGAATTTGCAGCAAATGTAAAAGTGGCATTCCAGTTCAGTGGGTTGTGATCGAAAATATACTCTGACGTGACCTTGTGAGCGTGCGGTTCAGAAGGCAGACCATACTCCCCTCCCATTCAATTCCAAACGCGGCTTGTGTTATTCAACGAACAGCAGTTTCTAGTGCGTCTAGTCAGAGTGCTGGGAGTGCACTACAGCACAGTCGCAGTGAACCAGAGCATGCTCACAAGCTCGGAGTATCTTTACGAATGCACCGTTTGATCACGAGAAGTGACAAATTGTTCACCAAAACTGGCCACATATAAAGAGTGACACAGCAAAAACTCATTGGGAAATTTGCCTTGTGTTAGAAGTAACACACACAGCAACAATCAGAGAGGCTGAGAAAGTTTATGTTGAAGGAGTTTTGCGGCTGGTCCTTTCTAACAGTGAAGAAAAGGGCTTTGGTGACTATAGTGCGCAAGAGCAGGCAGATAAAGACAACAATCAATGACTAGCCAGTGTTTTTTGTTTTTTTTAACCTATATTACATCTTTCTTTGCAAATATGCAATGTTGTGCAACCCACGTCGAAAAAGTGAAGCAGCAGATATTTATTATTTTACATTTACATTTTACATTGTCTAAATGTAGCTGTTGCAGCTTTAATTCAGGTGTGCTTATATTATCATTTGTGTTCAAATATCTTTTACACAATTAAAATTCAGTGCATGCCATTGGCATTTTGCATAGTTTGCTGACTTCCCTAAGGCAAAGCTGAGGTTGCTTTCAATACACAAGGTTTTCTCCTTGTTTTATGGTTTGATAGTGTACGCTTTGAAACATCTTTTTCTTGATTCAAAATGTGAGTCAATGTAAAACATGTCTCACAGTTTAACACATCTCCAAAAGTGCACATGTAGACATGTTCTTTTAATTGGGATCTGTGTTAGAGTGGGTGTGTGTGTGCGCTTTCTTGTGGGTCTTGTAAGTACGTGCATGTGTATGCACCTCCATGCGTTCCTGGAGCTTTCTTAACAGGAGGTAGCGTATTAACACTGCCAATAAAACAACAAGAACGGTTGTTCATGGCCTCACCTTATTGTGCCACACCCGTCAATAAATCGCATTTTCACCAACATCACTAACACAAAATGTGCTGTTTTGTGTTGTGCTGTGCTGTATAAGCAGTCTCTGCAAGAAGCAACGTGTAAAGGTTGGCCTGCTGCATCAACAAATACCTGGCAATCTGCGTTTGTCAATTTTCAACAGTACAGGAAAAAAAAACATAAATATTAGCAAAAAATTGCCACACTGCTAGATATATTATAGATGTTAAATTATTACTACAATTATGAAAACCTGATTTGCTTCAGAAAAAAGTAGCTCTTGTCGTCAATAGGATCACGATTAAACTGGAGCCTTTCCTAACTAAATTTGGATGAGAGAAGGTCAGGTCGCCAGCCATTCACAGGGCACACATGAGATGTGTCAGTAAAGTCCCAGGATTCGCGTCACAATTAGATATAAAGTGGTGCCTTGCGAGTCAACCTTGCCTTGCTTCAGCTGGAATAGTCTCCAGCTCACAGTCCTGCTTGAAATCCTATATACAAATGTAAAAAGAACATACACTTAAGGGAAATTAATATTCACACACTCCAGTTGAGTTGCATAAAGTTCTGGTGAGGCAAATTGAAGCTCATTTTTTTTCTATCCTTTCTTTTTCACCATTCTCTTACTGTTACACAGGCCTTTTAAAATGGATCTGCAGATTTATTTGTAGAATATCCCCACGGACGGCTGTTTATTAGGCCAGCGAGCCGTGCCACTGGGGAGCAACATTTGTAAACATCATGCCCGGAGAGGCGTGCGTCGTGTGTGCGTGTGTATTTTTCTTCACACATTTGAACACGAAATCTCAAGAGGAGTCTTTCACTCAGTTTGTTTTTCTGTGTAACATCATGTACAAGTAATGCATGTGCATGTTGTGTGTGTTGTCACTTCCCTCAAGCAAAAAGCTTAAGAAATGCAGAAACTTTGGTGAAATGTATCAAATAGTAACAAGGGAACATTATTAACCCTCTCAATTAATAAGACTTAAAGGGTTCATTCATAAATATTACGTTCCCCCTGCCCCCGTTTTTTGGTTTTATGACTTTGCGTGCTCAAAGTGTAGAACGGCACTTCCGTCGGTTTGTTTGGAGCCGCCCAATCAGGCGGATGTGATATGGACCCAAATGGACATCAAACACATGACACTACCACCATTCAGTCATGGCCTACTTAACCCTCTTGTCCCGTCCCCCACTTTCTCTTTCACACTCAGTCTCAAGCACATCATTCAATCTCAGGCAAGAAAAGCTTCCTGAAATATTTATGATTCCTGATCCTGTATGTTGCAGAAAGAGATATTGTCCTATAGAGACAATATTTTTTTTATTACTAAAATTCATTGCACCAGTGGGGTGGTGTATCACAATTGTGTAATTTGAGCAAACTTTTCTTAATGATTAGCTACAGACAAAAGTGTGAAAATTCAATGTATGTTGGAATTAGTTGTATTAATTGGATTACAGTCAATGAAATCATGTTAGTACAATAGCAGGCAAATTCACTGGTCCATGTTTGCAGTATCTATAAAACTCTTGGCAAACCCCACCAAAACTTTGCTCCCTGCTCACCGTGCATACCACCACTCCCAGTCTCTGTTCCTGCAGTATTATTAACCGTTTCATTCCCAAAGTCGTCACTCAGGTTTTTGCCCAATGACTGGAAAACTCACCGATAAATAAAAAACAAAACCTTATCTCAGTCATTTCAATATCATCTTTCTTTAAAAGGTTTGTGAGGGAAACTGTAGACGACTGGTGTGCAGTGGACGAGCTGGTGAATACAGTGCCCTGATTGGTGGAGAAACAGGAATGCAAATTGTGATTGGGTGCCAGCAGCCACTTGTATTAAATTATATGAGGATGACAACCAAACCAGAAATATCGAACAAATTCTCAAGAACAAATCTAAATAGCAAAGGCAGGCCTTGTTAACATCGTGAATACGTCTATTTGTCTTTGCTTTTCTTTAGCGTTGTTTTACTCTGCAGTCTGCAGCGATGTCAGTATTGCAAATGAGAATTTATTCTCCATTGCCTAAAAACATTGACAAGGAAAGGAACATATGACAGATGACCTTTGATTTGCATTCATCCATGCTTCTTTTTGACATGGAACCTGGGCAAGAAACAGTTAATGACTTCCCTGGACTGTCTGACCCTCTCCACTGCTGCCTGTCTCTCTGTCAGACTGCGTCCATCACACAACTTGCAGGCCATGACACCGTGACCAATATTTGTGCAGAGGTGTGCCGAGCAACACAGACACAGTCCCATACCCCTCTGACTGTTCCCACAGCATGCTTGACATCTGGCTGTTTATTTAAACGTTAGCCCCAGGGAGAGCCACAAGCTGGGGACCTATAGATTTGAGTAACATGCGCACACACACATACACACACACACTGAATAGGAGAAATTAAAAACATTATCATAGATTACTTGTGTCCCTAAATTTATTTTTGATACTTATTTAAAAAATAGCATTACTATTTTTAGCATATCAGCTTTGTGTGATATTATTGTTTTACATTTGACCTATAAAAGCTTGCGCAGCACAGATTTTACCATGTGCTCTAATATATAGCTTTGAGGTTTTTCATAAAAACAATCTACCTGTTGCTGAAACAAACTCTCCATTCAGAAATATTACTCAATACAATGTATTGCATATATTTGTGAGTACATAAGACGCCAATGCAGCCTTCACTATTTCTTCAGTTATTTTGAGGGTTACATCAATTCCTATTTCTATTCCAAAGGCTGGATTTCTATAAAATAGTAAACCAGAGATTTCCTAGGGATGCCGTAAAACCGAGCTGTTGAAAAAGTATATATATTTTTTTATTGAAAACAAGTGTTACGGTATTGAACAATACATTTTTTTATCAAATCCCCTTATTTCAAAAGTGGATATCAAACTGGTAGTCGTTGACATGACCCCACATCAGTTTCAAAAGGTCAGTGACCCCTGCTGTAGAGCCAGTAGATGTTGGTGGAGAAATCGATGTCTGGGAAGCATTGGGACTGATTCAGGTGGAATGGGTAATACAGTAGGATCATTATGCTTTTCCATCATTTCAGCTCATCATGCACAGATAAGTTTAGTATCCAGTGTGGATTCAATGTAATGCTCACTCTCCCATTATCCACAGCCCCAAAACCACAAAAGAATTCCAAACTTAGTGAGTTCCTCCGCCCTGTCAGCCAAACCAAGTTTGAGTACAAATAAAGTATTCTAGACGAGCATGTTCTCAGAATTTTGTAGGATACCAAAAGTATGAAAATGCTATGTTGAAATTGGACACATGGCTCATTATTTTCATGAATGTTATAATATAGGATACATTTTTCTATAAAGAAAGTTCGACTCTACTCTTTGCAGCAGTTACTTTTTGAAGAGATTCCAACAAAATTTTGTTTTCAGACAAACAGAGGCTTCTTATATACCCCAGGGATCCTCGTTCTCCTCTAGTGGCGCCTTTTTCTTTTGTCTCAGTCCGATAAATTGTGGTTAATATTCTAGATCGGTAAACCAACAGTCCAAAACATTTGAGTTGAGTAGTTAAACTTTAGTATAACTATCTGAAAATACTGCCCAGAATACACCGAGTGTTCCTCCAGGTGGATTGTTTCCAACAAGACAAGACTGACTTTGCTCTGACTTTTTACGTGAGAGGAAGATGAGAATATGAGAGGGGTGTACGGTAGTGTGTGTATTCTTACGTGTGACTGACAAGTCAAAGCCTCCGGCCAATGCGTACAAACACAGCTGCTTTCCTGCAGCTAATCTACCCGACGACTCGCTCTCTGCCCTTCTCATCATACCACGCGTACAAGCACACACACAACACACACGCAAATGAAACTCAATGCCAATGGGCTGTCTCAGGTTTGATAATAACACTTGGCCCGTTTGAGCAGAGAAGAAGCTCTCCAAAAAGCTGTCAGCATCCCACTTACACGACTGCACTTACGGGATCTTTGCCGGCAGTTTTCTGGATACGCTGACACGCTGTTACTGCTCCTGGAGTCACAGTGTTTTTCGTCCATTGATATCATTTCAACTGGCCGTAACTGCAATTGGTGTTGCGTCAAGGCATATTTGATTCTAAATCAGTGGTAAAGAGGATAGTAAATGGATAAATGGTTTTCCCATGGAGCTAAATTTACTTTACATACTGTCTTTAGATTTACCAATTCCCATGAGATGAGTTTCATTTGAATGTACAGTAAAGCAAAAACTAAACCTTAAATATGCACGGTGAAGGGTGCACTTGAAGGAAATTATTACTTTGAACTTTGACACTTTTTGATCAGATTTTTATTATGGGGCTCACATTTGATTATATTAAAGGACTTTAGACTGCTGAGGAGAAAAAGCTAGTTCGAACCCTAGGGACGGATATTTACAAGGTATTATTCTGATACCAGTAACGATAATGCTTATCCATGTATCCACAAAGGAATTGATAATAAAAATAATACGTGATAGCATTGATGTTATTATCAATAATGCCAAATATGTTTCTGCATACTGGAAGCATTCCCCTCTTTGAAATGAAAGGTCCACGAGTGTTGTACATCGCCTTTTTACCAGAGAAGTAATTATTATTATTATTATTATTATTATTATTATTATTATTATTATTATTATTATTATTATTATTATTATTATTATTATTTTATTTCTTCATTATTATTTAATCTGTCACTTTATGAAATATTCAATTACGGTCCAAATTGATACCACGTTTTGTCACTTTGTTTTATAGAATCGTTTAAGAGTGATTAATGTGTCCTTCAACTGAGTTGTTGCTGAAGTAAGTAGCCGGTGCTTGTGTTTGGTTAAACAATGTTGTTTTTGGCAGCCATTTAGTTTTGCCATTTAGATTTGGTCGAACTTGTCTAAATTTTATTGTTTTGGACAAAAATGCTTATTCAATCACAGTTCAATCATTTCCTTATGTGATAGTTTTAGTTGAGGGAAACTCCAAAACTTTTTAGTCTAGCTTTGGTCACATATTTTTGACAAAATACTGCCATGAATGCCCTTTACAATCAAAGAAGCAAAACCAATACAGATAGCTCACTAACCACATGACGGGTAACCACTCTGCATTCAAGCTGTCTATCTTTCTTTCTGAGAAATGCCCAAAATTCTGGGTTTATTTGTACTATTTGTATGCTAACGTTCAAAGCCAAGTGCGTTCTTCTTTTAGACACATTCGGAACAACAAAAAGCACACAACATCTGCTCCTCAGTGCTTCATCACAGACAAGCGCGGTGTGTGAACTTGCAACTGCTCGATAACTTGGTCGCTCATGCGACTCTTCCCACTTTTTTATATTGTGTGCATATGATTTATTATCCCAACATTATATCTTCCCTAAGCCTCCCCCTCCTTCTTGTCTTGTGTTTTCTTTCTCCGCCAGCCTCCGTCTGACCACAGGCAGTCCCAAATGAAAATATGAACTCAGAGAAAGAAGTTAATCTCCCGTTCAAAGGCGGAGCAGAGGCTGTAACTCAATCCAGCCCACTTTGTGGGACGCCACCTTTTCTTCATCTCCCCAAATTAAAGTAAGTGATGAGCATTGGGATTAAAAACTCTTTTTCTCTCAGTGTAAGCAACTGAATTAACACATAGGCGCAGGTTTTTTTACAAGAGAAAGTGCAACTGTGTTTGTTTGAGCGTGCGGGGTGGTGGGCTCACCGCTTGAGATTCCCGAGCGGCCCTTATTGGAGATGATTGCTCTCATAAAGCCTCTACTCTCCAAATTACCACCCCCTCCTTTTGCCTCCTCTGCTGCCTTCCATTTGCAGTCTAAACACATTTAATCAAGGAAAGGTGTTCCTTGATGAATTTACAGATCGACACCCTTGGAGCATTTAGCAAAACGCAAGGAGGCGAGATGGAAGGAAGGAGCCTTTTGCCCTTTCACTTTTTTTTTTACTTGACTTGATGTCGGTTTCATTTCTCTTTCTGCGCCTGAGTACCGTTTTTGAAAATGGCATTCACATATGGTGACATGATGTTGAAATAGTGGTTGTGTGTTTGTTTTACAATCTAGACGACTGTATTATATCACTGAATTTCTCATCTTGTTTGATATGTTTGTGAATAATCAGTTGATAGAAGACAGCCCTCTGTTTACTCCATTTAGAAGGCTGAAGATGTATTCAGTCGTATGACTCAATCATTGCGTGTTTTTCATTGAACAAAGCAGTGAATCAGTTTTCATTCAAGACTGATTCTTCATTGACAATGTTGTTTCAGAAAAGCCAAGGTCTCCTCTTCTTTTTCCGTTTCTCTCATCTGTGTGTTTTTGAGCTCACCTCTGGATTGCCCATCGTTGGTCATCTCTGAGTTAATCTTGTAACTGGGATAACAATCTTCTCCTGCTTTGCTCGGTGATAGATGGGCAAGTGCGTGGCAGAATAAGCGGCAGCTGTGCGAGCCAGTGTGTGCGGTCCACAAGTGAGAATGCGGAGGGGCCCGTGGTATCTGTCAGAGGAGAACAATGGCTTTTAAATGAACCTAGGAGCTCGTAAATCACACAAAGAGAGCGCCCAAACATGACGCTGATTGCCCGGACGTCAGAGTCGGCGGACGACAGGAAGGCGAGAATGAACGAGAGCCCCGGCGAGACACCTTGTTAGCGTCAGAACAAAACGTCTCCATTAGGAACCAATGGCCTACTTATGCAAATGAGTCCACTTGAGCACACGTTCTCTTGAAAAAGTTATGTCCTTGAGAGGGCTGCACAAATGTGAGACAGTGGGAACAAATGTAAATAAATTGAAGCGATAAAAACTCGCCATGTAGATCTGATAGTGGTTGGCTGACTACAGAATTTTTGTACTCGACCATAATGCGATGATGGCTGAATATCTACTTGTGCTTCGCCTTTGTGTGACCTAGTACCGCTAAGTCCATTCTCGACACCAAGTGGCTGTCGCCAACGACTCCAACGGACTGGGTCGACCTGAAATAATGACAATATAATTAACTGACTATATAATTAAAGTTGACTTGACTTTAAAGAAGATATGGGCATTTAAACTACAACACAGTCGTGACATTTCCATCTTCAATCCCCTTGAAAGTACTGAAAACTTCCTCTTTCTTCCATCTATCCATTTTCTATCGTGCATGTCCTCATTAGAGTCACAGGTGGACAAGGCTCCTGACTTTGAATGAGCGACAACTATTCACTTTGGATTGGCTTGATTATACTTTACTATCAAAATAATAGTGTCATTGTGGCCATTGCAGTTTCTGCTAATGCTGAGCAGTTGTAAGTCATTAAACGTCATTATGGTTTGCATGACTGTTGCCACAGAGGGCAACTCGTGTGGTAGGCATTGTGTAATTGCAGGTATGTGCAGCAAAAACATACAATTATAAATTTACAGGGGATATCTTTCCGCTTCGAATTAACAGAAAGGCCCTCTCAGCTTTTTGCATTTCTCTTTTCGTAGACCTGTCATGTGGGCTAAACAGCAGCAACTGGCAGTGACCCCAGGGTCACTGTGAGGGTTGAGGTCAGGTCAACCCAGTTGGCCACCCAGAGCAACCCTGAGAATGATGCAAGGTCAAGGGTCATGACATCTTCTCTCACCTGTCTATACTACTGAACAGCACAAATGCAGAAAAAAAGGAGGATGTGTGAGAAAGTGAAGACACAAAAGTAAACACATATGTTGAATCTGTCCCATCTTGAACTTTCTCTTATGGGTCGGAACCACAAAAGTTGTATAATGCTTTACTTGATTAGGCGGCGAGGTTCAGAGCTGCCACCCAGACACTGAGGTTAGCTGGTTTGGTTTTTGTGGCCAGATTCTTTGGCTAGAAGTCCCCCTCTGTTAGTTAAATGCAGACCTCAAGTCACATTCCCACACATGCTCACTGTTTGGACACACACCTGCTTTAAATATGAAGCAGCACAGTCGCACCAAAACACGCACCTCTGTTGTCTGAAGTCCCCTTTCCAGACAAACGAGCTCAATATTTGGGTGGGAGGGTTCAAAGGAAAAGGGCACAACAGAAAGTAATTAAGGGGGTCTGTTCTAAAGACAAATAACACAGAGGCACATGGCAGCTGGTGCTTTCTCTCTACGAGTGGAGTAAAAGAAGAGAACCCGGTTGTAAATCAGAGTGATTGGGACCACCAAGGAGCCTAAAAACACAAGCGAGCATTTGCAGTTAGTCTTCATCATTAGCCACTTACACGGATTCTAAAAAAGAAGTCAAACAAAAAAATATTTTGAACAAAAGTGTCCTATTAATTATGTACAATTTAATCTCATCCTGGGTCTGCATGTAATGTTGTGCCAGAAGATGCAGGATTGAAATTCAGGGAAGCGGATGTGTATATGGATCTTAAAACAACAAAAACAAATATTAAAACAATGTTCGTTTAAAAAAAAAAACAGCAGGCAAGGCACCAGGAAGGCTCAAAATAAAGAATGAACAAAATCCACAATTAATACAGGGAATAGGCTCACCACAACACGGAGAGAGAGAGAAAAACATTACAGGACTAAGCTCCATAGCAACAATGACATGACCAAGACTGAAAGAAAGTAAGGAACAAAATACAATCAAAATGATGAGAAAACAAGGCACACCAAGACAACTAAACACGAGTGGCTGGAGGGAAACTAGAAAGCATGACATAATATGTAAGAAAAACTGTCTAAACAACAAAAACATATTTGATGACACTTGGCCCTTCAATCCCCCCAAAAAGTAATTAATCATAGAGCCTTTAAATTACTATACGCTGCTCTTGAGGAAATAGTAGAAGACCAAAAAGTATAAAACGAGTGGATGACAGCAAGATATTACGAAACCATCTGAGAACCTGCTTTTTCACTCTTCACCCGAGGGTGTAAGGAGTAATTAGCAGTTTTAAATCAATATTTAATGATTCAACCTTGCTCATTTTGAGCACAAAGGCCAGACAGTTGTAATCCTGTCAATGGCCAAGGGGCACAATGTTGACCACAGCCTCACCTTACGTTCCCACAACGCAGCAAAACTCTTTCAGAACACACACAAAGTAAGCTGTTTTCCCGTGATATCCAGTTGAGAGCGGCAAATCTACACGTAGCTTTAACTGGAATTGGAACATTGGAATGTTTTTACCCAATTTTCGTCCCAAGTTGTGAGGACCCTTGGGACGTATGTCTTCAGCGTCAGTCTCGTCATTTATGACTGAGGTTTTGGTTACTTATTTTCATCTGTCTTTCCCTTTTTTTGGAGTGTGTGTGTGTGTGTGTGTAGGGGGGGTCCATTTCCTGTGATTCCCAGGAAAGACCCTCAGACAGACGGCCCTGGTCCATGCCTCCAATACTCTTTCTTCATCTCGGTTCAGCAGGCTATGGAAACACGCTAGGTAGACTACAGCTGGTAAAGAGGGAGAACGGTGGGACATAATGTATGTGTGAGTGTGTGTGCATATTTATGCGAGCGTGCAGGCACATGCATGCTAGAATCAGAAGTGATGAGACGTACGTATATCAAGTGAGGGGACAGAGGGATTATGTACTTGCGGCGGGGGTCGGGGGACATGGGAGCTCGTGGCGTATTGAATGGCTCATTAAGTTTGGCCGCGCTGGTGTGTGCACGCGCGCAGCTGTGCACGCGCGCAGCTGTGCACGGCGGCCGCAGTCACGACTGCACAGGGATGAGGGAGTCAACCTGAGACCTATCCAATCAAAGTATGCGTTAAATCAAAGTTGCAGCTGTTGTGTGTTGGGGGCTCTGCATGTGTGAGTGTTGGCACGCCACTCTCCAAAGTGCCGCAAGTTTTGTGTTTGGAGAAGGAAATACCTTGACAGGTTTTTGGAACACCCGCCTGGGTACCCCCCTCTCCATCTCCCGCTTTCTTCCCACTCTTTTTCTCCATCTCCCCTCTTCCTTTGGTGTAGTTTTTTGGTATTATTTTACACTCACACGCCCTTCCTTGAGCTTGAAGCAACAGCGGTCCTCCCAGTATGAGTCTTGTATAACTGCCGTTTTGGACATCACAAAGTCTTTTGGCTTCAATTAACGACCAGGGTTATCATTTTTACGACAGCAATGATCATTTTATGTCCGAAAATAAATGGCGACTAAACAATGATACAATTTGGTTCGCTATGACAATAAACATGTGCTCACTAGTTATTCTTTCTACCCGCAAGCTTTATGGTCATATTTAATCTCTGGCCTCTTTTTTTCAACAGTGTAGACAGACCAGGGAAAATGCTGCCTGTTTTCGAGTGTGTTTGTGTCCCACACAACTTATAGGCCTGTTTTTATAAACAATCTGGTGCAGGGGGGCGGTTATGGGGCATCCACCTCGTGCAACAGATGTGTTTAATCCATGTCAAGACTCTAGTGTGGGAATATTACGCTGCATTCAATGAGACGCTTTGATTGGCCATGATTGAATTCAATTGTGACCACTCCCACAGTGGCGCAACCCTCCCTCTTAAAGATATGCCGATCTATGCTTGTCAAGCGAAATTACCAGCTCGCCTCATTCAGCGTGTATGGCAATCAAACACAAAGCTGAAAATTCATTGTAAGTACCTTGTGGCTTTATGTTTACATTGCTACTTATTTCTCCTGAAAAATAAATTCTAGATTTTTTTAATCCATGTCTTTTTTCTAGCTGAACTGATGAGGTGAATACTTTAGACATCAGCGTTTTTTGGGGAAAAACTTCCCCAGATGAGGTCCCTTAACCAAATGCTCGCATACAAGGATATAATACTAACAAATAATAAATCAATGATTATTGTGGCTAGGGAGACAGTAATATACATATGAGGGGTCACAACTACTTGTCTGTGGTTCTTAAAATGTGATCACAGCTTCCATGGAGACAGATTTGACTTCAACATTGGAAGTACATGGTAATGCAAACTGGGTGTGTTGACAAGCAGCAGAACAGACGAAGAGGGAAAGTGACGCCTTAACTAGTTTAGTGTTGAAAGGTCAATGTCGGGCCTTGGATTTGAAATTGAAATGAAGTGTTGGTTTGGCACAGTTCCCATTTAATAGCTCTAGAGAGCATCGGTATGTTTTTTGTGTGTTTAATATGCTGCACTGTACAGTGCACATTTGAGTGGTCTGGACTACATACAAACTCTAAACACAACTGTTCAAATGGCAGATTTTTGCGATGTAAAAAAAAAAATAAGATAAATACTTTTTCCCCCACCTTTAATGCGTTAGTCCTGTGCAACTTACTTGAAACAAAAAATAAATCTTTCATTAAGTGATTGCCATCTCATCGGTCACATCTTCTGTTTGGTTTGTTGGTATTTCCATTCATTTCTACTACATTGTCACGGAATGATTCAATGTATTTAATCTTTAATTTAACTGCACCACTGTAGTTATCTGCACAACTACCTTGGCTCACCTCAGTTTAATCATTCCAGCTCACTAGCTGTCATCAAATGTAGTCCTGTAGTTTTGGGGCGTGTGGTGGTCACCAAAAGTGGGCCGGTGTTGTTTTGAAGGACGGCACACACTGAAACAGGATGGAGTGGCTTTCTGCCCATGGCTAGCTGCAGGTGCAAGATATCAAGTCGAAAGGTGTCCTTCCTCAGCTTCCCCATAGAGGTCACAACCCTAACAACATCTACAGTTCCTCCAAACAGCCCACAGCATACTTTCCTAACTCTTTGCTTCTTTCAAGCACCTGTGTAATTCATCTCATCATGTCAAATAAACATTATATACACTATTCAACATATCATACACATACTGTACATTCTCCTTGAGCAAATTCGCTCGGTCGCTGTGTAAGTTGAATGAAGCCAGAGTTTCATAGCCAGAGTGTGTTGTGACAGTGTGAAAGGCACAGGAAGGAAAGGCTACGCTTCCTCTGATGCTCCTGCTGCCGTGGACCCGGGGAGATAAGAACACACACACGCATGCATGGATGCACATACAACCACAAAATGTACAATCACAGCACAGAGACACACTGTGGGCACTAAAACTCCCACATCCCTTAACACCCCCCCACCCTCCACTACCACAGATCAGATTCCTGTGGCCTTAATAATCCCCCGCCTCACACAATTTGGATTCCTTCGTCTCTCAACAATTGACACTAGCGAGTCCAATGCAAAGTATTTGAACTGGCAGTTTGAGACGAATACTAGAGGCTGTTAGGGCTAAGTAGGCAAATAATCACTGCCCAAATTAACACCTAACTGTTCGGGTTAGCGATACAAAGCAATCACCCACACTGCTCTGGAAAAGAAATACATCTCAACTGTAATGACAAACACATGGCCCAAAATATGTGGACAACTTCCTAGAGAGCATCTAATCTATGCTTACCCGGACAACAACGTTACTGAGCATCTCGGAGACTCTTAATTTAGTGTGTGTGTGTGTGTGTGTTGTGTGTGTGTGTTGTGTGCGCGCTGCTGTAAACCCCTCTATCTGATGATGCCCTTCTAATCCTCAAAGTGATGTGTCATGAATATGGAGTTTAGGACACAAATCCCCAGGGCTACACTGGCTATAGATAGCTTGAACGCTCATCTTCGCAGTAGTGACCATTGTGACGTCGCAGGCCTGGAACACAGGAGGTGATTAAGATGAAGGTTCCAGTGGAAGAAAGATACATTGTTGATAAAGTAAATTGTGTTGATGTGCAAGAGAGATCGCAGATGATTGGAATTTGAATGTGATAATATCGATGTAGCCACCACTCTCATGTAGTCATCTAAAAGTTCAGCGGTGTCTGGAGAAACGAGTGACTTGACCGTGAAATGATCAAAGTATGATCAGAAACAGAATCGTGAAACCGTTATTCTTTACGACTAAATCAGATTATATTTTTGTAACGTGCATAGGGTACTTTTATAGATAGCTATATAGTACTCAAAAGCAACAAGAATGAAAAAATAGTCCCCATAATAATAATGATAATAATGATAATAATAATACAATTAATTTGTAAGGCACTTAACATTTAAGGGAGCTCTCAAAGTTAAAAAAATGGTTGAAAATTTTGAGTAGACAATCTGTATTATCCTAGGGCTAAATTCATTATATAATACAAACACAGAGGTTCCTTGAGTTATGAAAGATGCTGAAGTTTTTGGTGATATGAGGGACAAGCACTTAATGGTACGCATTATACAGTAGGCAACACTTTGGATAATTGTGAATAATGATCCCAAAGGAGGTCTTTATGCTGTTAAATGCCATTTCTACAGATTAAACTGATATCTCATGGCAGCAGTTTATATAATATTGTGACTCTGTTAGGGTTTCTTGTTTGGATGTTTTTGTTAACCTGAGCAAAATATAAAATACGTCAATAAACCTGAATTACCCTTCAGCACCAAAACCATTTTTGCCACATACATCATCTGATTGCAATTAAGTTGTGCTGTGTCACATAAGATAAATTACCATCTTGTGTAAATTTGCTTGTGTGTAAACGTGCGGCAGGTTTTGGCAAGAAGACCCGGTGGTTCTGGAAGCTCTTTAGTTTTAATTGAAAGCAGTAAGCTGGAAGTGTGTGTTCCTCTGGTTATTATGGTTGGGAACACACACGTACAGTAGAGGTGATAAAAGTGGTAATGTAAGTGAAATTGCAAAGTCTGCCTTAGTTTAACACATACAAACATAAGCCTTTGCGCACACACACAAATACACATGCGGGCATGCGCAAAGGCGTGCCAGCCCCATGTGGCCCGAGGAGAGTCAAGCGAACAGCCAGCAACACGTCTCCTGTGCTCGAGAGCCAGGCGAGCCAAAGGAATGCACATCCCTCTGGATCACTTCTCTCTTTATCTGCCTTTTTCTCTTTTTTGTCTCTTCTGTGTCTGTTTGTCATTCGCTGTCTTCTGCTGCTCGGCTCTGAGGCCCTGCAAGTGAAAGGCCCTCTGTTGAATCAAGTGGTTGTGCTGGCATCCCAGTGTGTACGTATTTGTGTGTTCCCGGTGTGCCAAAGGAACCAGTTTGATGAGTTTGCCCTTGGGACAGAGACGGGAAGTGTAGGCAAGGCAGAGGGGAAGTGGCCTGCAATGAGGGAGGAGGTGTAAGGGATGAAAAAAAGGCTTATGAAAAGCAAAGGGATGAAGGTGGAGACAATGCTTTGCATTTAATCACCGTACTGTACATGACCGTGCGTGCGTTTCCCTTTGTCCTCCGTCTTTGCGGGCCACCTGCGTTCTCCCCGGGGTACAACGGGGCGCTCTGCGACGGTGTTTCGCCCGGGCCTGGATTTGCAGCATGGCTGCTCTCAGGTTGAACGGGATCCAGCACCCCGAGGGCTGATGCGCAGGGAGTGGAGGTGGCAGAGGGGAACAATCGAACAGGCAGAGCGACACAATTCTGGATCACCTTCAAAGGGCTGTGGTCCCAATGGAGAGACTGGATTCCTCTGTGGAGGGAGGGAGAGAAAAGGGGGAGGGTGTGACAGGGAGACTCGGAAGACAAGAGACGAAGGGGAATCTGTGGAAAAAGATTCAGGTTATAACTTCTCGCCCACTCCTTTCCACCCTCCCTCGGATTCCCTCTCCGTGGCATGCATGCACTTGCCCTCCATGCAGCAGACTGCACAGAGATGATCTACCCGCGAGGAGACACGAGGAAATGTGGCCTGCACAAAGGCATCCTTGTGCTACTTCTTATGAGCCAGTCTGTGACTGTGTGCGTGCGTGCGTGTGAGAGAGAGAGAGAGAGAGAGAAAGAGAGCGAGAGAGAGAGAGAGAGAGAGAGAGAGAGAGCGCGAGAGAGAGTGCGAGAGAGAGAGCGAGAGAGAGCGCGAGAGAGATGAGTAGGACTTCACCTTCTCGGGCCCTCCCTCACCTTCCACTGTCTCCTCACGCATGCATGGGCGCTCTCCAAAATGCCTCTCAGCGTTCCAAGGGACAATTGCAAAGTATACACTCCCGGCCCGTCACATTTTAACGTGAGCTTGAAAGTTAGAAAACAAAAATAAATGACATCTCATGTGCTTGCAGCGAAAGAAGTTTCCAATGAGTTTGAGGGCAGATAGTAAACTTTTGTTGCTTGTGTCACTGCGTGTGCATCAGGGACAGACTTTCATCCTGAGTGTAGGTCAGCAGTTTGTTTAGCATCAATTAGAGGCTCTGTGTTCCTCAACGCAAGCGTGAAGGGAGAATTAACGTGCAGTGGCACATTCCCACCAGTATAGGACACGCTGCACTTGAGCTAGGACCTTCCTGCCTATGTGCCTGTTCACATGTGGATAAAATATGGATATAAGTTCATCATTTAAATTCAAGAAGGTTTTCTTTTGCAGCCCTCCTCTGTCTACTCTTTGCTTTCCTCCCTCCTCTGTCAAGGACTACGGTCTGACCACAACCATTTCCCTTTGCCGCGCAACACACAGCGCATAGTTTCCATAAAGCATGCATTTAACGGGAGAGACGATACATAGATTCTGGACAAAGTAAAGACAACACAGACTCAAGGTTTCCTGTTCTGCTCTCAAAGTCTGAAAAGCACATGTTCACTGGCTCAGCTCTTGAAACTGTCTCCTTGAAGACTGTTTGAATACTGGCCTTTATTTATAAGCACGTCTTGGTAACACTTTTGACATATTGTAGGCAAAGTCACATGAGAGAGACTGATTTATATTGTGGTGTCCTGCATGCTTCATGACAAAAGTTGTATTTGTAGCTTGGTGGCTTTTATTCAAATAGCTTTCAATCAATTAAAAAGCAACTAAGGATAGAGCTAATCAAAAAGCCGTCGGGTGAAGCTTCAGGTTACTATATATGCCTGCACCCTTCTTCTTGACATACTTCATAAGTGTAAATCGTGAAATGAGGAAATGCCTTCACGATTAGACTGTATGAATATTACTATGATTGAGAACATGTCAAGTGTCTCAATCCAAAGGAAGAATCAGTTTCTAATTGTTTGAAGGCGTCATCCGGGCTTGTCAGTACAGCCCTTTGGTTTTTTTTTTCTACACTTGAATAAAAATCCAAGAAAGTTGTATCTTGTTCATGCTCAACATTATTGTGTTACAAGTGATTAGAACATGCCTAACCCTCTTAAGGATTACTGGATTGAATCCATAGTTAGGAAATGCACCACATACAGGTACCACTTGACCATAATCCCACTGTTTGGCACTTTTATATATCTTTTTGCTTTTCTTCTCTCGCTGCAAATCTGTCAAAGTTCATTTTGCTTCTTGCGCACTTTCTGACTTTTGATGGGAGAGCGCTTAGTTGGCTTTGCCAAGGTAGGCCCCACTTCCCCACTCTCATTTGGAGCCAGGCTCTGCGTTCTCTTGTAAATGGTGAGATAAGTGTGGTTTACCCGTGGCTGGGGTGTAAGGTGCACTCAGCATTGCCCTGACATGTCTGTGCCAAAGCCCAACAGGGGTGTAATTACCTGAGACTGGGTCAGCACTTTATACCGGGTAAAAATACCTTCCTTCTTATAGAAGACAGGGCCGTGCCTGGCAAAGGGAATCCTGTGGCACATTTGGTGCTCAAGTGCTGATCTTTGTGGGTAAACGTGGTGTCATTTATCTAAGACGAAGCATCACGCCGCAATCGGTCACCTTTTTGAGTCACAGACAAAACACCTCCATATTCTACTTGTTCTCCACGCAATGGCCTGACCTAGAAAAGTCGAGACGGGCAGCGTTCCGCTCTGTACTTTGAAGAGCGTCTCCCTCTGGGTCCAGTACCTTTCCACGCTCCCTTTCCACCCTTTCACACCACATCTGTCTTTCTGCCCTCGGAGCTAAGGACAGCGAGGACCAAGCAGACACGCAGAGGACAGCTCTGCACCAATCAGGACACGGAGACAGCTTGTCTCAATTAAATGGTATGTGCTTATGCCGCAAATCACAGACACATGTTTCTCCTCTCCCCTCCCGCCCTGTGGCTGTTGCCTCGCTTCTCCACTACCTAATGCAGCGTAATCACCCTCATTACCTAATGAGACCCTACTGTGCACACACATCCCCTGACTCTCCCCTTCGCCATTTCACCGACTTTACTAACACAGTAAATGGCAGCCACATGCCCTCAAATAAATGGTCAACTTAGATGAAACTTTGCACGTCGCAAACTATCAACAGTGAAGCTCGCTGCAAAAAAAAAAAAAAAAAAAAAACACTGTAAAGGCCACAATAATAGCATTGTAGTGTGTATTATCAACAGGACAGTGAGCAATGCATTAAGCCGGCATGCAGCTGGGGAGGGGTGAACCCCCTCATTAGCTCCCTTCAATGTATCTACTTCCTCTAATCTCTTACAATAACATAATCTCTTTAAAAGTGCTGCAGCTCAAGTCCAATCTGCCTAAAACCTGACACGTGATTAAGGTCAATCCCCAGTAAACCTTAAACTGCGCGGTCCCAACATGCCCCCCCCCCCCTTCCCCGACAGTGTGAAGTTTAGTCTAGTGTGGCTTGTACATTTTTGTTACAAACTACACAGATTACCCCGCCTCAAGAGTAAATGATAACAGGTTTTTTTTTCTTCTTGATACTGACATGTGTCTCCTTGCAAATAACAAGGATCATTGCCAACTTTTTAAATTTGAGCCTGGCCCGGCTCCTGAGCGGGCCTCTGATCCCAGAGCAGTTTGTAGCCCTCTCACAGCCGCCATTCCTTTAGCAGCGCAGTAGTAGAGCACAGTGCTGCTCTTTTTTTTATTTTTTTGATGTTTTTCCATCGTGTCTCTTGCCTCCAAACCACTTACAGATGTTGGCAGCAGGGAGCGTTGTGGCAACTCCAAACGAGGAAATCTAAATAGAGATCAGGCTGTAAAATATAGAAGAAGGCCCACAGAAAGAAAAAACAAGAGGAGCAGATTTGAAAGAGAGAAGAAGAAGAAAGCTGAGCATTAATAGAGAATCGATAGAGAAAATGGATGGGACTGCATGTTTGCCTTTGCAGGCCAACATGTTTTCTTTCATGTAGCTATTGAACAAATCCCAAATCCAAAATGAGCCTCTTTACAAAACTTCTGAAGCCTTAAAAAGGCTCAAAATTAATAATCTTAAAATTCAACATTCTTTACAACCTCAACTTTCTTTTCTCTTTTCCGCTCAGTGGACCCTTGGTAAATTTTTCAATGAAAATAACAGGCAATGTGATGTAAAAATAATAATCACCAACAGGACTTTACTAATGCCTACAGTGTAAAACTGCCCGATAGCTCCCTCCACTACCCTAACAGGAAGTCGCCTTGTCCTGATGGATGAGGGTTGTGTTGAAGTGGCACGTCCTGCCCGAGGTCCACTGCAGCACATGCCTGAGTGAGAGTGAGCAAAGAGAGAGTGGAAGCGTGTTTGCCACCGTGCCACTCATCGCTTGGTGATTGTAAAGACGACTCACCCCTCTACCCCCCCCCCCGGACTTTATTTATTAATGGATCCATTCAATTATTTACCTCCCATCCGAGGGACAGACGACAAGCCAGAAGTTGGCACACATGCAGGCAGAACACACCTTGTTCACAAGAGCCGTATATTTTGTGTTTGGAACACATAATAGATCAGAAACGTGTTATAAAAGAAATTGTCTTGATCAAATATTTTTTTAATTTAAACACCTTACAAATCCTAAACACTGCAATTTAACTTTAACACAAAACATATTCACCGTCATTTTCAAATTCAACAGGCAAATGCTGGCAAGAGGATAACGTTAAACTGTAGCATGGAATTTGAGTTGATGCACTAACCATGTCTTCCATTTAAAGCAAAGTGTCTTTTCTGTCCAAGCATATCATTGACCACTCGGAGTCTTCTCTTATCTTCCCCTGCTGGCCTCAGCCACGCGGCGGCCAGATGAGGATCAATCCCACCCGGAATTGGGTTTCACATCCCGGAAGCAGAGGTGTACGCACGGGTCACTTTCATTGACTTGCTGTGGCCATTTGTGTCTGTCATAGCTACCAGAGTGTAGTTTTGACCAAGAAGGCACAAATGCATCACAAGAGATTTGCGAGTGTAGGTCAAATGAGGAGACAAAGAAATATTTTGACAGCATGTATCAAGTCAAATATGAGCATAAAACGTCTGTGTTGTTATGGGAAGACTGTTTGATATGACATTTTTGGAGTGCATCTGTGTGACGGTTTGGTTTAGTGTCAATTCAAACATACACACATCTGGAGTTTACTGCTGTAAATGTCTTCATAGCCGATATTTAGGATAAGCTTTGTGCTAACAAGCACTTTTGCCATTTTGTGTTTGCAGTGAAGCTAATATAAAATGTCACTGTGTATAGAGTGCAGGTGAGTAGAAATGAAAACTGAAGAAAGATGACCATGAATTTTGCAGACAAGCGCAAGTCTGCAGATCTATGGGAAGGAGGCCTGCGCTGCTGTAGGAGTGGTCACAGCAAGCTTCATTCATGTCCAATCAAAGTGGCTCCTGTCATTGCCTTTATATGCAGAGCACTCGACCACGCATGTTACACTAACCATCTGTCTTCTCCGTGCTGGTGTTTAGTTGTGGTCTAAGCAGGTGGAAGGTTTAGATTGACTTTCTTCCGCCGTATTGTTACTCCTGTTGGTGCATTTTCATGACTCTCCTTCTGCTGCGCCGGTCCACCAAGCGTGACACAGCCCGGTCTGCCAAATAAGCAAACCATGCAGCGAGCACTGCACTGATACAATAATTTGGATGTGCCAGCATATGCACAACGCAGGTGCCACTGCCTACGCTAAGAGAGCCCCTAAGCACGTCTTCAATAAATACACATGATCTTGGAATGTGGGCGGGAAAGGCAATGATGCAAACGCCCCACAGAAGCAGGGGGAAGAACCTGGATACACCAAAACTAGCACAATTTTTGGCTACTCTACCCAATTCTGTTAATTTCCAAGAAAACCATGTGGATCTGCAAGTAGAAAAAAAATGTCCTTTGTTCAGTGGACTGCCCTTTTTGTTTTCAGAAAGAATTAGAACCAATGATTAAACTAACCACACATGGACTCGTGGAATGCATATTGTACATTGAGCATATTGCTAATTATGCAAGAGCCAGAAACTCGTGGTGTTTAGAGACAGGGGTCAAACAGGGTGAAAAAAGCACATGCAGCCAAGACTTGGGAAATACATAGATGACCTCACGTTTTGACAACTGGTCTGGAGAGTCTTAGCTGCTGTTAGTGGTGCTGTTGCTGCTGCTGAGAAGAGAATAAGGACGCTGAATGCAGATAGGATCTCTGCAGGGGGGGCGTGAATGTGTGATCGGAGACTAAAATCATTACAGAGCGCCTGGTCACTGTGTCCTTGGCTCTTCCGCTGAGCTGAGCCTTGTGCTCTCGTCTACTCTCCCGTGTCGCCTTCATTCCTATTTGCTCTTCTGCAGTTTCTCAATGTGGAGCTACACTGTACTGCCGAGGACCATGCACAAATGTTGTTCTAATGACGTAAATTGCAAAACCAGGTCCTGCGTCTAGGATATTGTTACCAACTTGTGTTTTTGCTGTCATTGTGGTGCACATTCTGTGTACTGTAATTTAACAAGTCTGTGGTGATGTCATCAGTGATAATGCAATAATTAGTGTGTGAGCGTGTGTGTGCGCTAGCGTGCGCGCGCGCGTGCGTGTGTGTGTTATACTTCTACGGTCATAGCATACTCTTTCTCCAATTGTCTTTATAGGCCTATATATTTTAGGTTATAGGCTATATATGAAGTGTGTGTGTGTGCGTGCGTGCGTGCGTGCGTGCGTGCGTGCGTGCGTGCGTGCGTATAAAACTCAAATAGTCACAATTTGGTAAACGAAATATTTTTTTCAAATATCTGTACTATTTGTCAGTCAACACGTGTGGGTACTTTTTTTTTTTTTTTTACACATTATCGACCATTCAAAAGTAGTGAAAAAGGCTACCTTTGATAATGCAAAGTGACTAATTTGCAGGTACTGTAGAATTTTCAGAAATCATCCAGATACAAAAAAACAAACCTTCCACTTTTTTTTGTTCAGTGTTGATGACTCAACCATCCGTGTAAGTGGAGACCCGCTTGTCCCCGTTCAGCCCATGCAACTGCAATCCCCCCAGACTGCAGAAGCAGAGCCGGGCGGGAGAGTTCAAACTAAATCCGCTCTATTCCACTTCTCGTTTGTTCGTCCTTGAGAATGTGCAGACACGGGCCAGATAATGGTGTGACACCAGAAACGCAAGTAAAAACTTGCTAAGATATTCTTTGCTGCTTCCACTGACGCTCTATCAACAATAAGTGTGTTGGATCGTGATCATTTCATGTAGCTGAATCACACATTCGCCGCGTTAAAAAATATATATGCACACAGCTATGCGAGATCAATGTGTGTCAAGCCGAGAGTCATAGATTAGTATTCACTAATAAAATGAAATACACGTAATTGCGTTCGTATCATCTCAGCAGACAATCGGACAGGACCTTGGTTTTGGGTTTTTTTTTTTTTTTTTTTTCTCCAACTCGCCAGGATGAGCTTCTAAGTGTATTCAAAGCCATGTACGACCCCCAAAATGATTCTTCAATGTTAATCCAAGGGTTTGATTTTAATTTTTTCTGTCTTGCAAGGTCAAGATCTCCCTTTACCCAGCGCGCAAGTTTGCGCACAAGTCAGCAACATGCGCCACAAATGCCGCCCCCCACACCATTCAGACACATCAAGTGCACGAATGTCTGATATGTGTAGAAAATATTTGTTATGCGTCCTCGTGAATCATCTTCGCCCTAACTGCAGTTTATTGAAATATGAATGTCTGATATTAAAACGCCTCACTGATGTCGATGTCAATTGAGATAAAATAAAACAAATGACGTGCAATAGTAAAAATTCTGAGATTGAATTGTTGCCATTTCAATGACTTTAATAAGCAAAATAGGAAACAATTTCTTCCGAACACAACCCCCAAAATAAGACAAAACAGAAACCAGTCTGAATGGAACAGTTCAAATTTAGGTGTTTAACTATTATTCATATAAACAGGATTGAAAACTGATCCCCAACATGACAACGTACATGGAAATGCTGAAAACAAAACAACAACCCGCTGCTGCAGTTTCAGTTCGATTTCAACACAGTTGAATCAAGAAAACCAAAGATTGATAAATGCATGACTTTTCAACAACACTTTCAAATGCAAGCACCATGCTTATTCGATATGATCTGACAGTTTGTTAATTTAAATCATTAAAATAAAAACTTTATGTAACTATGCATCTGGCCAGCAGAACCAGAATCATCAAATAATAATACAACAAAATCAGCACATATAAAATATTTTCATTTTGAGCATTTGCACCACCTGTTTCCCCTTTTTTCACTGTCCTGCAGAAAAAAAAAAATCAGGAAAACACTGCACTAAATGCCAAACTCAATCACAACAAATTGCTTATATGTAAAATATCAATCTTTAGTGCACTGATGATGCTACAGGTGGCTGTCAATCAAAAATGATTGTTTTGTTTAATTCCGTTTTGTAATTAAAAACAGTTTTTACTTTGGGGAAAAGGGTTAAAATATTACCTGGAATTTTAAATCAAGCCTGTTCAAATTTTCACCCTGAGTGTTTGTTATTGAGTGAATAGATAATTGCGTAAGCTCAGTCAGCCCCTTCCCCCGCCCCCATAAAAACTCATCTTAATCTCCCGTAAATATTTATTTTAGCACTTCACTCCTGAAGCATCATAATGTTTTCCTGGAAGGGGGTATGTGCAAATGTCAAAATGAAAACTTGCAACATGAACAACAACAACAAAAAGAGATAATCATCCAAAAGCGCACTTGCCATAAAGTTTGCTGTTGTTGTTTTTTTTTTCAATTCAACAGACAAACATGGAACAAAAGTGCACTCCTCTCTCAGTCAGTCCCGCAAATGAGAAACGATAACAAAATATATAAATGAGAAACGTAACACAAAGAAAGAAAGAAGTTCAAACCAGCCTCCTCGATCTTGTGCAGTTTTGCGGTTGCGTAATATTTACAAGCCCAAATAAACCCCCACCCCACCCCGCCCCAGCCGCGAGCATATGACGCTATATGATACTGCACAGGCAGTCCTGCTGTTCTGTCCCCGCTCCATTTCTCGAACCGTCCCCAAAACCCATATGGAGAAGCGCAGATCAACAACATGCTCTTATTAATATACACGAGATGATGAAAATACAAAATAGAAATTATTACCATACATGTCCAGCATGCAGGATTAATATTTAATGTATGTTTTTGTTTGTTTCTCTATATATTGGAATATAATAACCAAGCAGGCAAGAAATCAATGAGATGTTGCATAAAATGTCCTCCCGGGTGACGGGTTAGTCGACAGATTTGCATAAAGGAGTCTTGCTTGTGTTTGATTTTTTTTTTTTCCCCCATTTTGGAGAAGATTCTAGACGCCAGGCCTCTTTGCCGAGTCTGCTCCGCTATTTAGTAGCAAGATTATGTGGTAAAAGCCCCAAGGCGGGCTAAAGTTCATCAGGCGACGTTTTTCTCAGAGGAGGGAATTGAAAAGTGTTTTCAACGCGCAAGTCATCTAGTGTACAAATAGACGCCGCCACGACACTTAATTGGACGCTTGGATGGACACGTGATTACATGTGGATCTTCTATCGTGGAAATAATTGTCGCCCAGAGTCCTAAACAGTTTCTTGTCGGTTGCCATCAGTCAATTTGTGTTCAAGGTGGATGCTGTCTCTAAAAAAAACAACTCACATGAAGAACTCTGGCGAGGAGGGGTTGTCGCTTGTCGAGCCCGCCTCGCGGAATCCACCGCTGGGTCCCGAGCCCGACCCGGCGAGTTTTTCGCACTTGAGTTTGTAGGCGTCCCTCTCCCTGGCCAAGCGGCTGATTTCCGCCTTGAGCTGCTCCACTTGGTTCATCAGCTGCGTCTTCTCGTTCTCCAGCACGTGCTTCTGCTGCACCCGCTTGAACCTGCACGACTGCGCGTAGCCGCGATTCTTCAGGGTCCTGCGCTTCTGCTTGAGGCGGATGACTTCGTCCTTGGTGAAGCCACGCAGGTGTCTGTTGAGCTCCCGCACCGACATGGACACCAGCTGGTCGTCCGAGAAGCGCTCCTCCACGCTCAGCCCGCCGCCGCCACCCGCGGAGCCGTGGTGCGCCGCCGACTGGCCCAAGTGGCCGTGCGGGTGGTGGTGATGGTGGTGATGGTGGCGGTGGTGGTGGAGCGTCGGGTGGGCCTCTGGGGACACCGGGGACGGGCTGTCGGGATCCTGGATGTTGTTGCTGTGATGGTGATGCTGGCCGTGCGGGTGGCCGTGCGCTCCCGGGTGAGCGGAGAGCTCATCGGCGTGGTGGCCCATGCCCCCCGCGTACGGGTGGTGGTGTTGCTGGCCGTGCCCATGCCCATGGCCGTGGTGGCTGTGGTGGTGATGTGGACCCCTGTAGCCTTCAAAAGCGCCTTGCTGCTGCTGTTGCTGCTGCTGCAGCTGCTGCTGGACGTGCGGAGGTGGAGGGTGACCGTGGGTCGTGGCTCCGATCAGGGCCTCCACTGCGTCCTCGGGGGTCAGGCTGAGGGTCTGCGGGTCCATCTGCTGGTGGTAGCCCCCGCTGGGCAGCCAGTACAACTCCTCCAGGTGGTTCTTTTGCTCCGTGGGGCTGAAGCTGGGCGACGACGGCACCGAGCTGCAAGGCGTGCTGATTGGCGTGGACGACACAGAGCCTTGCGGTTGGAGGCGGTTGCACTGACGCACTCCCCCGCGTTCCAGCCCAGCCAAACCCTCCTTCTTGACGTCAAACTTCATCAGGTCAAAATCGTTGACATATTCCAGAGCCAGAGGGCTGCTGGGTAGCTCCGGGCCCATGCTCAGCTCTGCGCTCATGCTGCCGTCGCGACTCTTTTGCAGGTACGCAAAGGAGCTTGCGAGCGTCGCCAAAACGGACTTGTGAATCAGCGTCTCTTCTCTCCTTTCTTGTTTCATGCAATAGTTCTTTTGGTTCATCCAGCGCTGCGCACTGACTTGCTGTAGCATGAAACACCTTGAGGAAAAAAAGTGCAGGAGGGGAAGAAAAAAAAAAAAACTTTCAGACTAAGCTTTGCTCACTGTTTGCATCATGTTTTCTGATCTGTCACTGACAGCCAGGCAGGAGGTAGAACGACAGCAAGTGGCCTCAGTGCACAAACAGTCCTTTCAGTAGATGTGCATTCACAACAACTTTCAAAACATCAATAAGAACGGGAAAGAAATACCAAGTTTGCTCGCAGAGATGGGCACCAGTCCTCGTTGCAACTTCTTGATAAGTCCTCTTTTTCTCCAGGAAAAATGAAAACAGCAAGTGAGCAGATTAAATAGGGAGTCTGATTTTCGCTTAGAAGCAGATTTTCCAGCTCTGCACCGCAGAGATTCACGCGCCTCTTTCGCTCTTTCTCTCTCCTCTATTCTAGTATCCAGCAGACTGCGCTCGCAGCCCAGCCAGCGCTTTATGCTTATAGCGCGCGGTGACGCACAACCAGAGGCGGGATCCGTGGCACGCCACCCTCCAATGGGAGGCGAACCCTCACTTGAAATAAAGGGAAAGAGGAGGCGGAGGTGCGCAAGAAACAGTGAGCTGACGGAGAAGCCACAAGGTGGGACCACGCCACCAGCGCTCCTTCGTTTCCCCCATTTTCTCATCACCTTTAACAATCCGTAATGAGGTCCAGTTAGTGCTGCAGCCTACGATAACACGTCTTTATGAACATTCAATGTGACAATGACAGACAGCTCAAATTTGCACCTGCATGTCACCTGCATTTAGATTTAGGAAACTCCTTTGCAAATGTATTACTTTTATCTGGCAAGTTCATATCTATCTATCTATCTATCTATCTATCTATCTATCTATCTATCTATCTATCTATCTATCTATCTATCTATCTATCTATCTATCTATCTATCTATCTATCTATCTATCTATCTATCTATCTATCTATCCATCTATCCATCTATCTATCTATCTATCTATCTATCTATCTATCTATCTATCTATCTATCTATCTATCTATCTATCTATCTCTCCATCTCTCCATCTCTCCATCTCTCCATCTAAACATCCACCACGTTGTCTGCAGTTAATTTACAAGTTAATCAGCAATGATTCATGTGACGCGTATTCAAGTTTAATTTGTGTGGGTGGTTTTGTCCCGACCATGTTGTGTCTTCCACGTGACCCCCACGCCAGCCCTCTTTTTGGCTCGGCCAAGCTGTGAGTCCAAGTCAGGCTCAAGGCTGCCCCTGCGTGGGCAACTTGAGCACCTGTTTTGCAAACGGTGTGGACATACTAATCGTGCACTTTATTTCGTTCTCTCCGTCGTTTATCTCTTATTGAAATTCTATTAGTTCATAGGTGTCACGTCAGATGCGTGACACCTATGTTGTGCCATAGTGTTACGCCAATTATGGCATCATTTATTAGGTGTGCACTAAAGCCGTTCCTGTAAAATAACACACATGTAAATAACTCCATTATATTTGTTAATTTTATCTTTATATCCATTGACATTCCCACACGTATAGCATTTGAGACCATAGCATATACTTCAGGCATTCGTGCAGCTGACATTAACAATAGAAAGTTGAGCTTCTTTGTATATTAAATGTAGGCTGTAAAATAATTCGAGTATTGCACATTTTAATATTTTACTATTTTCTTAACAAAAGTAGGATTTTCATTTGATTTGCTCTAAGTCAAATTAAAGATTGGATTTTTTTTTTTTTTTTTTTTGCCACAGTTTAAATTGTGTGCGTGGCAGACTAATTAAACCATGTTTTTCATTCAATATGACGTCGGATACTATGAGAATAATTCATGAAAATGTATTGACTAATTATTATACGAATAAAACATTTGTAAAATGCATGTAATATATATAAAAACTAAAAATATAATATTTTCAAAGTAATGATTTCTTGTAATTATTGGGATGTATTAGCAAAAAATAATCACCATTAAAATTATGAACAAATAAACCCAATAAATGTAGTATTTTTACGCTTACAACAAATACACACTGATGCAAAGAACAATTCAAGGTAATTGAATTTATTTCAGGCACCTGCAGGCGAGCGTCGTAATTCACAAAATGACCGAAGATCACCTAAACGAACTAAGCAGCCCTCAAACGTCCTCTCCGGCCAGGCCAAGGCGCCGGCAGCGGCTCCGTTAGGTGGTCCTGCTCCCTCCCTCGCGGCACCGCGGTCCGGCGTGCAGGCGCGGCTGACGGCGGCTGTTCCCGCTCCGCTAATAACAGGGGCCGTAATGGAGGGACCAGATGTAAAAGGGGGAGAAAAAAAGCGTTAGTGTCAGCATCATATCGGTGGTTAATGATCTATTAAGTGATGTGTGTGCTTATGGGCAGCGGGGAAAAAGTGTCGATGCTTGCTTATTCGCCTCCTAATGAGACTCGCGTCCTACGGATTTTAGGAATGAATAACACGAAATAAAATCCGCCTTAAAATGATGCGTTGAGCAGTTGAGGCTGCGGAGGCGCATGCAGCTCACAACATTCGACATCTCGCGACTGAGCGGCGCACATCGCGCTCGTGCCGTGTCACACCTGTAACGCGAGGCCCGGGCATCCACGATGGACCTCTGACCGGGTTGGCACTATGTGCTCACCTGCGCTGCCAAACTTTTTGGATCCTTCTGGATGTTATCCTTGCAAGGAATAGCGACCTGCTATTTTCTCCACTTATATTTTTGCACCCAATGTGATCACTTCACGGTCGTTCTCCGCGAGCCGACACCCGGAGGAAAACCAAATTTCAAGGCCGAGGGGCGGGCAGATGAGCGCTGAAGAGCCGCTGCTTCCGGAGCATGCTTTTTTTTTACGCGTGGAAGTAATTGAGAAGTAGACATTATACGGGTAAAACTTTGGAATTTATTTTTATTAGTCTAAAAAAAAACATCACTAGCCTGTAATTATTAATTATTAACATTATTGAAATTATGAACGACGCATTGCATGTTCAATGTAATTCATGGATGTTAATTGCATCTCCGATTATTTGCAAAGACGGACCACTCAAGTTCATCACGCATGCTGAACCTCTAAAAGTTTACTGATACGCACGCGGCGATCCTTTTGCATCACCCTTTTAATTGGCCATTAACAGCGTGTACTTACTCAGGCATTCTTGTTTACTCCAGACGGATCGACTATCTCTGTGAAAACATGCATTATTAAGTCGCTGTCTGTAAACAGGGCGAGTCCAGTCGGTGAAGGAAGCCAACTCAAGCCGCATCAGACCCAATTGACACACATCAACCACTCTTACAGAAACAACAAGAGGTGAGATAAGTGCAAATTCTGTCAAACTCATTAATATAGAACAAGTTTCGATTAAACAGTGAAGATAATTTTTCTTTTTTTTTTCTTTCCCTTTTCAACCCACGTTTGCTTCCTCAAGCAGATGCCACCAACTCAGCGATTGTCCGTCAGTATTCGCAGGTGCACTTTTTAGTTTATTTCTTGTGCCTGTGCGCCCCTGGTGGCATGTTTGTGTATTGCGAGCATTTTAATGACGCACATCACTGGTGGCGTGCAGGCATGCGGGTTCAACTTCACATCAACTTATCATAGCTGTGTTCAGTTTACAACAGAAAGATAGGAGGGGGATATAAAAATGTGATGAACAGGCCATGGCATAATTGTGGGCCTTTTGTGAGCTTAGATTGGCATTCTATAAATATAACACAAAATAAATGTCACACACCTTTTGGCTTGATATACCACCAAGTAAAAAAGCAACAATGAATCTGCCTTTTTGCTGTGGTGCTTCCACTAATGTAAATTGCAATACTTTGCAAAGCAGTCTGGCATCTTTCCAGTAGTTTATCGTGTAGAATCATTTGCATATCTTTGGGATCTTATCACAAATTTGGGGTCGTGCCAACACAAGCAATTTAGGCAAATATGATTAAAAGTCACATTCTTCAGAAGTTGCATCAATGCTGAGAGCTACAGAAACACTCAGGGTGACTAAGTAAAGTAAATTCCAATCATGACTTGAATAATCAGTTCTGAACATGTCGCCCATTAACATGAAACATTGTAGAAAAGAATTGTGTCCTCCCCACTGGGTTATTCTAATATCAACACAAAGCTTTTTAAATGGTTCAGTACACTATATGATAAAGCTGTGAATACAAAATATGAATACTACTCTTTTGTATGCACCAGCTGACTACAGACCAGTTGGTGTGTGCGTGTTAGTAAGTTATTTTATGACCTGTGTGTTTGAACAAGACCCTTTCAAGTGGAGTCAGAGATCGAAATACATTACGAAGATAATTGCAGAAAAATGTGAAATGCTGAGATATGAGTCCTGAACTGTAAAGATATTGCATTCGAATTGTTTCACCCTTCAAGTTGATTTTTTTTTCCAGGGTGTCACGGCACCAAGTGACGCACTCTCAGGCGGAGGATAACATCAAATTAAGTATAAAACAAATATAAGTAATCCCTGTGTGCTTGAAGTAGCCACAGAGCCTCCACTAATGTGGAAAAGGCACAATTAGCAGGTACAGTATGCAGACGTGTTTGCAACCACTTAAGGAACGAACATCGGACCCCAGATGTTTCTGGAAGGCAGAACTTATTGGAATATGCATGTGTTCTTTATCCCTTGGGAAGAACAACTCATATTAATGCTGCACTGATGATCAGAGAGGCGTTGTCTCGAAGAACAATTTGTCTGTCTTGTACTGCCCCCCGGTGGGCTAGGCAAATACACCAGAATGGACAACATAATTGCAAGAGAATGTTTGACAAATGTTTATTTTTAGGTCTTTTTAAATCAAATAATTACGATGTGTTTTTATAACGTGTGCTGTAACAAGCATTTTCTGGTTGTGCGTTTAATGTTTAAAAGTTTTCCTTGAATCCAAAATGGACCCTCGTAAAATTTCTCTGCAAGGTCCAAGATCCGCAAGCATTATACGTGCTGATACAATAGACACTTACAAAGGTTAAATTGGCTTGATTTTGGAATATTTGAACGCTCTTTTTCCTTTCTTCATGGTCTGTCCAGCCTGCCCGAACGCTTCGTGGGTCACCTCCTCACCTCAACGTTCTCTCACCCCTCTCCTCCGGCCCTGGCCCTGCCCACCCCAGGTCATTTATCATGGAGCAGGAGGGGCGCCTCCAGGCCTGCAGGCCCCTGTCAGCCACTGCAATCGCCTCTTTGTGGCTCCCAGCAAACAAGTGTCGGATCAGCAAAAGTCTATTAAAGCCTGGTGGGCCTTTCTCAGCCAATTGGGTCTGGGTCAGTGAGCCGCTCTCCTCGCTGCTCCGAGAGCTCTTTGTGTCGCCGCCGTTCGCTGACACAGATCCCCACAAGATTAATGATTTTTAGCAGCCACTTGGTTCTTACTCGCAAGAGTTGTAGCCCGTTTCTCTCATTTTGCCCTCTCTTTTGGCCACTTGTAATGCTTCCCTTTTCTCCCTTCAGCCCATTTCTCATACTCCATCTCCTTATTTTTTCCATTCAACCCAGCCCGCTAACCCAATCAATGCTAACTGCATTAGCATAAACCTCAGAAACCCACATACACCAAAAGACATAGCCTCTTAATGGGCATATACTGCCAAGGACGCAACTCAAATATCTAAATGTTCTATCAGTATTCATGAGTACCGGATGCATTGAAATAATGCTGGTATCGGCCCAATATCTACTTGCCCATCCCTCGTCATTATCTTCCGATTGCTATTAATGCCTAATGAATCCAAAGCATGTTGATAACCAACTTTCAAATCCGCTTTACAATCCAGGCAGTCGTCCTTGCGGCAAGTCTCAAGGGGCTCGGAGTAATTTGAAATCTTTCAGCCGCCTCTCACCAGTTCCATGTTGGTCATGTTCTCAGTGTTGTTTCCAGTAATTACTGCAGGTTAAGTGCACGTCCCGGAGCCCAGCGGAGGCAGCTCTATCCCTCACCTGGGACATGACTCAGCAAGGCTCGGGTCATCCGGCCATTTCCCTGACCACTGGACCACACCCAGCCTACTCTAAAGCCGCAGGAGCAGCTCTCATGTTCACTTACATCATGTAATGCAAAGGTAGTTTTATTTGCCGCCTGATTGTTTCCTGAAACTCAGCCTCAGACCGGCGTCTGAAAAAAATTTAACGACTGATACGCGTGCTGTTTTTAACCCAACCAACTATTGATTACTACATACGTACTGGCCAACATATTGTTTATTGTAAAATTAAGTACTGGGAAGAGGTCGATTATAATTTCATATTTTGAATGTTTTGCTTTGACGTAAAAATCTCTCTCTCTCTCTCTCTCTCTCTCTCTCTCTCTCTCTCTCTCTCTCTCTCTCTCTCTCTCTCTCTCTCTCTCTCTCTCTCTCTCTCTCTCTCTCTCTCTCTCTCTCTCTCTCTCTCTCTCTCTCTCTCACACACACACACACGCACACAAAAACAGGATCCTGTCGTTATGTTTATTTGAAGTTGAATGGATGAACTCAGCCCGCCTTTTCTTGCAAAAGAACCTTCTCACCCGTGTTTTTTTTTTTTTTTGTACCGGAGCTTTCATGTAAACGGTTATAGATTGGAAGACGCCGGCATACTGGCAGTCCACATCATTACTCACAGAGACCAGGAGAGACCACAGGCTGAGCTATTCAGAGTACCCTCCACCTCACTCATGCTCTCTCATACATACTGAAAGTGTATACATACACTCACACGCACACGCACGCAGACATGTAATTCAAACACAGGGTTCCTCCGTGGCGAGGCCTTTTTGTTTGCGCCCTTGCTCTTGACCTATTCTCTTTTGACTTGTCCTAGTATTTCATTTCTACTTATCCTCTCGCCTCTCTTTGCCTTTCTCTGGCTTGCTCTCATCTCCAGGTTGGAGACATTGCAAATAGAACTATGTGTGTGTCTACTGTATTCAGAATCAGGGTAAATAGAAATGTACACCAAAATTATTCATATTATTAAGTAGTTGCCTGACATTTGTAAATTATTCATACTATCAAGAAAGAAAAGTAGTCTGTCATTTGTAAATTTAACTTGTGTAACTTAGTCAATAAAACGCAAGTATTGACATAAAGGGTGAAGGAAAGTTATAGTGGAGATAAAAATTCTACACACCCCAGTTCAAATGGCATGTTTTTGTGTTATACATAAATGCGTCCAAGCTAAAAGTTTTCCACTATTAGTTAACTTAAATCCTGTACAACTCAATTGAAAAAAATCTGAGGGAAATTCCATAGAAACAAAGCAAGTGCACACACTCATTTATAAATGGGGAGTGTCTGTGGTCAGAATTAAGCAATCGCATTCACACATTTTAAATTGTCAGCACACACTTGCCACTATGTAAAGGTGGCAGTGTATGTAAAATTCTCATTTGGGTAAAATTGTTGACAGAGAGGGTCATTTTAATCAGCTAGGTCCTCATTACCTTTTTATTAATTGTGCTAAGAAACATAAACAGGAGCTTTTGTGTCCGTCAGATGAGCTACCGCCCCATAGTAAAAAGGCAATACTGTTATATATCATCACACAACTTTGCAGAAAATAGAGCAATACATCTAGATATGTGTCAACAACTATCTAGTGTGTCATGTGTGATTCTGTGTTTGAGTCCAGATAAGATGTGTTTTGTGCTTTCATAGCTTTAACGCTGCTTTTTTTTGTATGCATGGGTCTGTAGCTGTAATATGCGTGTGTGCGCGTGTGTATGTGCACGCAGGGGTGTGTGCGTGCGTTGGAGGGTGGTTTCTGTAAATAAATCTGTTTGGGGAATGGGGGTGCACGGATGAAATATGGTTCCAGGGATGTGGAGCAATGTGAAAAACTCGGCAATGCCTGGGAATAACAAATCTCCTCATGTCGCCTTCCTGCAAAATAAATACACTCCCCATACAAGTCATCCATCTGGACGACGAGACACAGCAAAGATGCCCCCAATAGATCCCCAACACGCGCACACACACGCACACCCGCACACACCCACACACACACACACACACGCACGCATGCACACACAAACACAGGCTCGAGCACGCACGCACAAACACACACGCACACACACACACACACACATACACACACGCACACACGCACACACATGTAATTCAGTATTTATTTACACATTTAATTAAATGAAAACTTCAAGGGGATTAAATGAGGTTTTCATAGCACAATTTTTGTTTTGATGAAATGTGATGTTGACATACAACTTATACCACCTTGGCAGGTACGTTTAGAACCAAAATGATGTCACCAATGGGAGACTGGAAATGGGAAGCAGTGAATATTAGAAGAGGATAGTTAAGTCTAATGTTTGATTTAAACCGTATTCTCAGAATGATGCAAGCAGATTTTACTCAGAAATGTTTACACATGTGCAGACAAGAATCTGGCAGTAAATAAATCACCTTTTTCTCTTAAAAATGCTCCTTGACTTTCAGCTCTTTCCGTAGATGAATAGGACAACTTGTTCAATAAATGGCTTTACTTCATAAATAACCAGCAACATTATTTTTGACATCAAAATTTAGCTTTCATTTTTTGTGAGGGTCTCTATTCTTAGCCTCAATAGGGCAAAAGAGAGTGTGTGTGCACACACCAGAGTATTATCCAGCCTGTTTGCAAATGCATGATGGATGATGGCCATATCAGTGCAAGTTGAATGTTTTCATATAAAATATATACATTTCCTCTCTTTTGTCAACAGACTAACAAATTCATGCATCACTGCCACTCGTTTCTATTACACACATTCAATCTCACGCTCATCTTATTGACATCCTCACATCTGTGTTCCCTTTTAGACAATTTCATTTTATTTTCCTCACTGTATATGTGATCTAATGTCACACATGCATCTGTCAACACTGCTGCAAACTATTGCCAGGGCGGCTGTCACTTATTTAGCTCCCGGCGAATGGTTTTGACGTACTTCTCATCAGGCAATATTTGATACACACTTAAGGATCATCATTACAGAAAATAAGTTTCTTCATTTCCGTCTTTCAGATGGATGCCATGTAAAGAGCTACAGGCTGTAAAATGCCAACTTCCACTGTCACAACATGATGACAGGAGGCCGATTATGTCGCCATGCCATATTGTAAACTACTCGTCATTAGCGGGCCCATCCCAGCTAACGACCGCGCTGGGGACGAACAGCGCCAAAGCGCAGCGGTGTCTTAATCAGGAGTGCTGTTTGAAAGTGGAAATGTGTCATTGAGCCCAGCTGTGTCGCACCAGGATACGGCTCGCATTGAGCTGTAAAGCTGTGCCGGCCGCAGCCTCAAGCGACGCATGGGGCCAATGACGCCCTAATGGCGCTTTCTGAGCAAAAAAAAAAACAGTCACGGAAAGCGAGATGAGTGTGGAAAACATGCGGCATTAAATTAATATCCAACGCTGAATGTTTCAATCATGGCCTCCCAGGGACTCTCAAGCTAAAAGTCAATAAGACAAGGGAGGGCAGTGACACTCCCTCACTCCGTCTGTCTTCTCTCCTCTGTTGACATACTCCTCCTTATGTCTTGCTGAACAAATACAGCTTTAATCATGAGGACTTTACTTGACTCAACTTCATTTATAGTGGCATGGAAAAATATTTGTGTCACGTCTCGTCCCCAGCCGTTTTACTATATGTCTGTTGTCATGGTTTCTGTCTGTGTGCTCGCCCCTCCCCTCCTGTGTGCCCATGATTAGTGTGATCATTCTCATCTGCCTCTTGTTACCTGTCGTGTATTTAAGTCCTGTCTGCCTCTCGCGCCCCGACGGATCATTGTTGTGGTCACGTCTTTTGTTTCACGTCCCTGTCGGTTAGTCCTCTTGCTGTTTTGTTAAGTCATGTCAGTTTGCTGAGTCTCTTAGTTTGTTTTGCTGAATAAACCCTAGTCCAAGCTGCATTTGGTCGCTCTGCTCCGTCCGCTCCATGACAATTTGCTCTCTTCTCATATTGTTGTTTTTCAAAGTTGATTTTATTTATGAAATAATTCACATCCAGGCTTTTCTCTTTCCAGATCTGGACAAAAGGAAGTGGCCTATCGTCAAAGTCTGGACTTGAATCAGATTGAAATGGTGAGTCATTAAAGACAGTGCTGTAATTTGACATCTCGTAGCGCTGCAGTTTTAACTTGTGTTGTTTACACAAAATATTTGTATACAATACAGTTAGATTGCTTGCAATTATTCCTCCGCTTCAAACTTAGCTGGCCCCTTCAGGGTTGTCATGGCATGCATCTGGTGTCTCTCTCATGCTCATGTTGTCCCTCAGAAGGACAGGCCTGAGTTGTTCGGACAGGCCGCAGTTCTCCCCGCCAATGCTTGAACAATTGGAGGTAAAGACGCGGGAGACAGCCCATTTGTTTTGGGCTGGCGGTGATGCATGCTTTTGCAGTGAGCAGCACATTTTTACCACGCCGCCCAAAGCAGATTTGAGTAATGGATTGCTCAGGCCTGTCCACTCATACTGCTATTTTTATTATTGTCTTCCTTATAGTTTTCATTTTTCACACCTGGGAAGTAAAGCAGAGGTTCCCCTTCAAGTATCTTTTTTTTTCTCTAAATGAGGCGGAGGCCTTAAACTGCCCCTTCCCCCACCCTCTCCCCTCGATATTCCATCAACAGTCCTTCGCTTGTTTGTCCCCACTGACGGATTTTGTCTTAATGTCAGCGGGAGACAAATAAGGATTATCAACAGACAAACCAATAATTCAGGTTAGACAGCTTGGTAATGTATTTTCATCCATCACCCAACAACCCCCCCACCCATCACTTCGTCAGGCTGTGGTGATGTGAAGACACTGAAGCCTGACCTCCAAAAACACCAAATGCGATCAACCTAGTTAAAGAATTTATATAAAATCTGCACGTAACCTCAACTGAGCCTTGAAGATGATTCACTAAGTAGCTAAAATTATCTGGCGCTGCTGGCCCTAGGGAAGACACTGATATTTTGCATCGAGGCACTCACACGGGCACCTATAATGGGGACCTCTTAATTCCACTGACAGTTTTACAGGACCTGAATTATGGCGGCGCAGTTGTGCTGCTTGTTAGGCTTCACAGTAGGTTACACTAATATGCCTCCTCCCATTTGCTCTGGCCTTTCCCCTTGCACACACAGGCATAAAATTAGGTGATGCTGAGAGGCAGTCTCCAAGTGGGCGTGGCACTATTTTTTTGTCGAAATTGCGCTTGCCAGATTTTGTGCTTGAACTGGTCACTTGTTAGGTCATATTTGCTAAGTGAGAGGTCATTGATGCTCACAATCTCAATTCTAGTATCAGAGTCAAAAGCCCTCTCGAAGTCTACAAAGTTCATGTACAGCGTTGGTTGTAACAGGTAACAAGTGTATGTTAGTTTTATTTTGTTTACCGTATTTTCCACACTATAAGGCGCACCTTCAATGAATGGCCCATTTTAAAACTTTGTCCATATAGAAGGCGCACCGGATTATAAGGTGCATAGAATAAATAACTCAACGTTGCTCAAACGTTTAACCATTTTAAAACATTCATTCATCCATTCATCCATTAATCCATCTATTCATTCATCCATCCATTCATTTATTCATTCAAAACACACACAAGTATGCTTTATGGTCATACATTTTGCTGAATTTGTTTGTTGCTTTCCACAAACTGTTCCCACAAAGTTGGAAGAGTAGAATTGTCGTTATTATATACATTTTATAAATATATAAAATAAATTAATGCCTCAATAGGATCCAGAGTAAAAGATACTGTACGTTCTCTTCTCCTCTTCTTTTACACAAGACTAACACCAGCTTTCTCCCCAAACCTTTTACCTGGACAACCCCCTTGCTTCAGTACCAACTGGGTCCTGCCAAGTGATCCGTCTCTGTCAGCCTGCTAAAATGATAATGGCAATTAAAGCCGAAGAGTAATTGCCATTCGCTGCCTCTGATTCCCAACGGACCTTCAACGGGAAACAAAGTCCCTCACATGAATGAGCTTTGAGCCCCTGGAGGGCGGCCCGTGTCTGGGCGGGCGTATGGACGGGGTAGTGCGGGATGTTGTAGGATGGTGAGGTGGGTTGGAGGGCAGGATGGAGAAGGAAGGGTGATTTGTACCTTTTAACCTCCACTGATCATTGATGGCCTTGACGAGAAAAAAGTGGAGGAAAGAATAATAGATAAGCCACACGTACAGGCTGGGAATTCTTGCACACATGCACTCAAACACACAAACTTACGCAAACACAGACACACACACGTTCAAGGTCGCTGTCAAAGGACTTATGGCTCTCACCGTTGGCCCCAGTTTGAGGAGCCTAATGGGAAGTGAAAGGAGTGTGACACCAGTGATCAGAGGTGACACAGGAGTACTTTAAGGTCAGAGAGGCAACCATTATTACCAGCCTTTATGGCAAATTCACTTTTAGGGTCTTTCCTATGGTAACGCTGCAAGTGCATGCTTTAGTTCCAGTAGTCTTTGGGGGATTTGCTTGTCCATGAAATACCTGCATATAACTTTAGTGTCCATCAGTTTGATCACACCAATTTACGCTGACATGTCTCATTGCCATGTTTCTGTGACGGATACCCGAATGAGACTATCACCTGATTACAAATTTGATGGCTAATGACTACAGCATGTGTAACAAATGCATTGCACTTCCTTTGTCACTTGGGGGAATACTAGAGGTCGTTAGCGATGCCAATTTGGTTGCACCTCTGCTGGTAGGCCCACTGTGGTCTTTCTTTGGCTCCATGGTGCGCATGCTTCAAAATGCACATGCTTCGAACTTAGATTATTGCATTGTAATAGTTCACCACTGGATGGAGCAAAATTCTACACGCTGTCCCTTTAAATCCAACTAAAGCCCAAGTCTGAAACTCATTCACATGGGAACCCTAATTAATGTATTCATCTTCCTTATCCTCACAAGGGTCGTGGGCACCCATGTCAGCAATCTTTGGGCGGTAGGCAGCGATGAACAACCATTCGCACTCACAATTACACTTATGGGCAATTCAGAGTGGTCAATGGGCCTGTGATACATGTTTTTAGAAGGTCGGAGGAAACCGGACAAAACTCACGCAGGCACAGGGAGAACATGCAAACTCTCCACCGTGCTGTCGGGGAAATCCTAATAATCACCTCGTAATACTGTTGCCCTGACATTTATACTATTATATACAGAAGTCAGGGAAAAATGATGGGCGCACTTTGGCGGACCTCATAAAAGGACGCAGCAGGCCATTTGGCAGTTTGACTCCTGTTATGTTTCAGCAAGCCGCATGCAATTTGTGCTTGAAATATTCCACTAACTAGATGCCGATGACAATGCCACTACATCACTTCATGGATACAACATATTGTCATTGGCGTGTGGAGCGTGTGGGCGGAAGGTTAAAAAGCCGAGAGCATGCGTAGGTGATGGTTAACACAGGCGTTATCACCCATCAAGACTGAGACCTGACCCTTGGCACACACCAGCTGTGACCCCGGTTTGAAAAGTTCCAAACCACTTGGTCGTGTTAGCTCATTTTAACCCATGCTCTATTATGACGCCTAGATCCCGTGACCCAAAGCATCTGTTGTGTGTTGAGTGGAGGCGGGAAGGAGGGCGGACAACATCAGGCGACTTCGGAGGCCCACTGAGCTCCATCACAAGAGTAATGATCAGCACAGCGTCAACGTGACAATAATCGCCTCTAACTTCATCAACGCAATTTACACCAGCAGGCAAGCAAAGGCCTTCACATTCACATTGCGATTGTCCTCTCAGCTAAAATCATCGTCAACCTAAAATATGGACGCTTACACGCGTAGTGTCACAGTACGTCGGCGCCACATTGACTTATTACATGCGAACGTGCCACCAAATCCATAATGAGACTCCTTTTGTTGCCCTGTTGTTGTTGGAAATGTAATCATGAAAGATGAAACACAGCCTTCAATGAGATGGTTGTAAAAGAGCATAATTAATATGAGCTTTTGCAAGAACAATCCCCGCTTTACAGGAGCCCCGCGTTGGCCGTGAAATTAATTAAGTGTGCCAGGATTTATGGCCTGCGCTTGGAAATGAAGAGAATTAATCGCAGGCCGAAGATGGATGCTCGCTGGAAAATGATGATGCCCGTGACCATGTGGGGGGGAAGTTTGTAACTGCTTTAGGGGCATGCGCTTGGATGGGAATTGGGGATTTTGACTTGATTATATGCTCCCAGGCAACAGCTGGAACAGAGGTGAGATGTTTTTGTATTTGGGCCAGCTTGGCATTATTGGAAGATGTTCTGTTTTCACTCTACTTTCTCACAATATGGCATCAGGTGCAAAGTTTGGATTCTATGAGAGTAGGGAGTTTTTCCAGCGAGAGTCCTGTTGAGCTTGCAGCTTTGTCTGTTGGCAAAATGTAGACTCAAATACAGACAAGAAAGTTAGGCAGGTTGGATCCAAGGTAGATGGGTCAGCCGAGTTTGATGCGGTCGAGATAAAAAATCGAGGTAAGGATAGAGCGGGAGATCCAGAGCCGGATCGGTGCAGCATCTGCAGGAATGAAGACTTTATATCAGTTCAGAAGGGATGATTTTTCATTCCTACCCTCACCTATGGTCACGAACTGTGGGTCGTGACCGAGAGAATAAAGTCCCAGATACGAGAGGCTGGATTGAGTTTACTGTTCAAAACCCATTGGCCCAAAATTTGAACTAGTTCATTGAAGTCATTCAGGTACAACACTGTGTCTTAAATCTTGTGCGTGGTCATTCAACTAATTAAAGACGTATCTCAAGGCATCACCGTACTCTCATATTTTGTCGACGGGGTTCATCCAGAGAACATGGTCGCGATTTATTTGAACAGGTACAGAACCCCGAAACCTCCTACGCTTTTTGTGTGTGCATCTGTGTGTGTGTTTTGTAATAATGGAAAGCTAATTACCCACCTCCCGTGTCCCTGGACAGCGCCACAATGTCTGGGTTGGATCTGTGTGTGGGATGGTTCATAGTGGTAATTAGCTTCATACACACACACGCACACAGACAAGATAAATGAAGGTTGGCTGGGTGTCTGTTGTTGGACAGTTGATTGGGCAGGTACTCGGGGAGTGTCTCGGGTCTCCAGAGCATGTCCGCTGTGATGATTGTGCCTGCGTGCCAGTGTGTGTGTGTGCGTGTGTGTGTGTGTGTGCACACAAAAGAGCTCTTAGCCCAAATTGCTGTCTCTTGTCTTATTGTCAGAGTGATTATGAAATATTGTTTAATTTACTGGGCTGCAGAGCCTTGTGTGATTTTGATGAATCTGAGCTTTTATTGTTTTGTTCACTTTATTGTCTGGTGGTTACATGTCAGGCGGTTGTGTTCTCGAACGTGTCGACTATCTACACGAACACAACTACAGCATGTTATGAGGCACCCTGATTGACATGGATATAAATTGAGTGTAAATTACATCAAACATCTGACTAACCTGGGGAGGGCAAATGAAAACACGTTTTTTCCACTTGTTTTTTAATTCCGTTTGTGATGGCGCACAAGTTTTTGTGAAGTGCATGTACAGTAAGTAGTTTCCGCCGTTCTTACTCCATGTCATATAGATTTTGGTTCTTTGTTTTTATCTCGGATTCTGTCTTCTACTCTTGTGCAGATTAAATTCCATTTCTTTCTTTACGCTCTTTTTGTTTGGTCTTGTGTACGTAATTACATTCTATGTAGCTGAGTTCCTTCCATAATGTTTTTTTCTACACTTACGTTTATTTCTCTTGTTACAGCATCTGTACTTCCTGCTATGGCTCTGCTCATCCACTTTTTGTAGTTATGCTTTCTCGCTACATATTGTTTTCCACATCAACGTTCTGTTGTTGCAGCTTTTCGTTGTACAATATGTTATTATTGCTCACATTGCTGTGCTCTTTCTTTCAAGGAAACCTTGTTTGTTTCCACATAGTTTGCTGGCTTTCTGCTCTGGGGTCCAATATTCAGTTTGCTTGTTCACAACAGGGTGAATTAACCGTTTTAAAATGGCTAGGAGTAACTGAATGGTAGAGTTGAGCAGAAATGCTGCTAATTTTGATTTCGGAATCTTCTCTGATACCTGTGACGCCGCCATCTCTAAACAGGCAGTGTCAATGTTCATCCATGTTTTGTGGCCCTAGGTAAAATGTTGTCTGTGTCTGCCCTCCATCTTTTTTGGTTCATTGTGATATCACAGGATTTACCTCAGTTGTATCAAAGTCCGGTCTCCACAAAGATTCTGTGATGAGCTCAGCTGAACCGCACTGCTCGGTCGAAAAAAGGTTGCGAGCGTGTGTGGGCGAGAGTGAGACAGGAGGAAGGTCTTGGCCCACTCAAACTGATTATACAGCTATCGACAGGGACCCAGAAAACAGGCACTCTCTTTCCTCTTGATTGAATTAAACACCTTTTATGGGGCAAATCGATGGGATGGAGATGATGAGGGAGGGGCCGTGGTGTCCGTGCAAGCAATGGTATAAACCGAGAGCTGAGCCAGTGTTATGATATGTGGAGGTGAGGTTTGTCTTTTACCCCCCACCACCACCATTTACCAACTCACACTCCATACAAAGGCAGTTGAGAGGTCTGATGCCCTGTTGTAATTCAGGCAAATCAATGCTTTTAAACCATTTAGCCATGACTGGTGATGAAGAACAGTCAGCGCCCGCCAAGTATGCATGTCCAAGACCCAAATCAATCAAAATTACAGTTCCAGCCTGGGACGGTGCAGAGAGAAGACTGGGCTACACAGCACATTCACAGCTTTTATGGCATATAATAAACATGAGCACTCCACTAGTTGTTTTGATTTTTGGTTTGAAGAAGAGCAAGCTTTTAAGTGTCACACTTTCACATGCACAACTAAAATATGTAACCTTGTTTTATCCCATCACAGACATTGCACAATAATATCACTGAACCAATTTTATACTCAATTTTTATAGGTTAACATTGAGATCATTGAGCAATTCAAGAATTTTATTTCCAAAGCCAATGCAGACCACAAGCATGAAATGCAGAACAGGCATAAAACAACAATGTCAGAAGGTCAAAGGTGAACTAGACTAACATACAGCTTATGATAACTAAAGGAGGTGGAGGGCGCTAAATACCAGAAGGAAATCAGAAACATAACACTATGGGCCTACTTGTATTTTGATATTGGTTGCTATGGTAAAAAAGTTGAAAAACATTGGTTTAGGTGGTAGTGCGCTAGATAGAAATTAATTGAAATGAAATAATGGAAAATTCTAACTACCATTTAATACCTGGCCTTGGAGCCAATGGACTAAATGTCAATGTGACATTATGAACTTGGCCTGTATATTTAGTGCCTTTACTAAACTCCTCACTGTGACATCATCTTGCTACGCTACGCCTCACTCGTCAAAATCAACCATTCAGCCCGGACATCCCCTATTAGTCAACCCCGCAATCCTGAAAGCCGCCGTACTAACACAAGGCCAATGAACACCGCTGTCAACAGCAGCCAAAGCAATTAAAGTGTCTAATGAGCGTCTTGTATAACACTAACACGACCATTAAAGAGCATTTAAAGCCAACACGTAGGTATCAGGTGCAGGGTTGCGGGTTACCGTGTCATGCCTGATTAGTATTCAAGCTGCGTTTGGGTTCCATTAAGGCGTCATTCGCAAACGTATGGATCCAACGCATCTGAGGTTTTATAAACTGCTTTCATGCTGATGAGAACAATCTCTCCTCATAAAGAGTGCCGTCGATATGCGAGACAGATAAATAAATATGGGGCATGTGGAGTGTGTTTGAGAAAACTGTGAGTTGACAGTATTACACAGGCACTCAGTTTAATACCCAGCCATAATATTGCTGAGGGAACAGGCCCAAGGCGCTACTTTCTTTTATTAGTCATTCACTGGGATTATGGACACATTGCTTCCATTACCTGAGAGAGGAGCAGAAGCCTTGGCCCATGGGGACGACCAAATAACTCTCTCTCTTACACGCTTTCTCTCTCTCTGCACATTAACATACACTCTGGTTGAAACAGATCCCGGCATCCATACACAGACGCACGCACACACACACGTAATTGCACACAGTCCATCATTAAGACAAACACGGACTTCGATGGAACCTTTTTACCAGAAGAAAGAGTACAATCAATATCGTGTTTAAATAAATGGCGACTGAACAGATCCATATTAAAGTTGCTGGAAGACATTAAGTCAAACAGACTCTGGATGTAACCTTTGCGCATGTGTCCTTCGGTGTCCATCATTTTCATGTATGACTTGATTTGCTCTTAAATCCGGTGCTTGCTCCAAGATAGTAGGTGGAGGTTGCTCGGTCAAGATTGTGCGCACACACACACGCATCAGTTTTGTCAGCAGTGATGCAATGAGGCTGATGGATGAGCAGCAAGAGAAAGAATGGATGGATGAATTTGATTTGTCTTAACGCAGAGGGACCGCAAGGTGGCTGCAAGTGTCACCACGGCAGTTGTGAATGTGTGTCAAAATAAATGAATTACAAATCAATAGATAATTCTGCTATTTGCATAACTCAATTGCTGTTGTTTCCTTAACTGACTCCACCATCCTTTCAAGTTCATCATGATGTGATTGATTGTGTTTTTCTGGATATTTCTGGCCTCCCGCAAGTTTTGAGATATGGACAGAAGAGGTGTTTGAATACGAGTCAAACATAGTCAAGGTTCGAAGCAAGTCACTCTCTCTTTCTCATGGGTTATTTCCACATACAATAACATAATAGGAATAAAATCAACATAAAAAGAAACATAACATAACATAACTAGACCAACGTGACTAACAATAAGATAAACCAGACAAGACACAAGTGGCCGGAGGGAGCTGATTGGTAGACATCGGGAACAGGACTGATGAGCACTGTTGGAAATGAAAATGGGCCAACAAAGATATAGATCATGAAAGCTGTGGTGTGTTTTGATTGGAGAAAAAAATAATATATTATTTGTGGTTGTATTTTTTCAAAGAACTGATCAATTGTGCAGTTAGAAACTCATGTTTAAACATTTTCATTTAATAGTCAAATTGAGAGGGGCAGGGCCAGGCTGTTAATAGCAGTTCACAAAATGAATGTGTTCTAATCCTGTCAGTGCGTCCATTATGAACTTTGAGTCCTTCTATGTTAATACTTGATGACTGACACCCAGTTAAAGTGCACCTTCAGTCCATCGCTCATCGTGTCATGCGTAGTGCATACATGCCGGTGGGCATGCACACATATTATTAATATTTACGCTCCAAAACACCACCAGGCGGCCACTCTCCTGACGCCCATTGTGGGCATAAATTTTTCGGCTGTGACTTAAAAGACAAATCGCCAATAAAAATGCCAAGCGTGTTCACACATGCGTTTCTGGCACAATCAAATCAATTTCCTCTAAGTAGCCATAAACATGTTCTCTTGCAAAACAAGTGTGAGAGGTGCCATCATCACCAGGCTCCCTTGGGCTACCCCACCTCGGGGGTCTCTCCGTAGGGGTCAAGAATCAAGACCTAATCTGTCTAAGTCCACTAGACTACGACTTCAGCCATGTCCGAGTCTTCTAATCACAAGACTACGTCCATTAATCAGTAGTGAGCGGCACAGTGACAAAGAGGAAGCCCAGCAGGGGATGAAGTCAGTCAGGGGAGGAACCCCGGTCCTGGGGCAGAGCCCTGGCAATGCTCCAGGCCAACATCAAGGACCAGACAAGGGGGTGCGTTTAGCTTTAGCCGTGATTAATGACCAATTGTCACAAGTGAGATTTGTCTATATCTTGGAACTAAATTGGCAGCGCCATTTCCACGTATTTGCGCCATAGTAATTCTGCCCAGGCTTTCAAGGCGGGGATTCAGACTACTATCTCATCGATTGTCTTCTCCGTGGTGACTGATTGTAATCACAATTGAGTATAACCACTTTTTGCATTTAATCACAATATACAGCACACCCTCCCCCAACATGCACACACCTTCCAGATCCAGTCCCTTCTTTTCTCCATCGTTCCTAAAGCTTGGGCCCCAAGCTTACACTCACGGGAGTCGACACTCAGCTTCTACAAATCCAGTTAATATTCATTGGCTCATTAAAGATTGATAGTGAGCTGTAAAAGGGGAAATCATACACATATACCAACACAAAATCCTGCCTTTAGGTTGTAATTGTGCTTTACAGAGGAGCTCTGGTTCAGGTGCTCCCTTGGTCCTTGTTTGTGAAGGTTAGGGAGATGTCGACCTGAACATTGGGCACCAATGGCCTCCCTCATCAAGGCAAACCGAGACTCACTGAGTCATAAACGCAAGGCAGGGGCAATCGGGTGCAGGATTGCCCCCCTGAGGCCTCAGTTAATTTCTACTGCTGAAATATTTAAAAGTCTGTGCCCAAAGAGACCCGAAGTAGGAAATCTTTAACAAAGGCCTGGATATACTCTATGCTGGTTGGGGTAAACCTTGGTGAAGCTAATTGGACAAGACAATATCATTCTTTTGTTTGTTTACTCTTTATGCATCTTCTTTTTGTTGTTTTGTTTTCTTAATACAATTTTAAACTTGGTTGTTCCCCCCCCTCTAGGCCTATCACTGTTGTCGTGACCCTAGTGTTTGTCCCAAGAGTCTCGGGCCTCGGCAACACCACAAACACAATTTTGGTAATAACATTTGCCGCACGGTTGAAGGAGAGAAAGTCGTGGCTGTCAAAAGCACCTCGGTGCTTCAGCGAAGAAAACGTGACCCGACACATGACAGATTCTTAGGTTTGTACAAATGGACATCTCCCCAGTTCCCCTCCTTCTCAGCCCAAGAGTGCTTAAATCCTTACGCCCCCCCCCCCCCTTATTTGACTGCCCATCTCAAAGCATGCTGTCGCCCCTTCACTCTCCCCATGTCAAATGGGCAGAAATCATTGCATTATTAATTGTGCGTGGAAAGCCAAGTCATCTCATCAAATCTAATTCAATCAAACTGCCGCCACATGACCTTTATGGACATGTGCAAAAAAAAAAATGGAGTTCAAGACCTTCACGCTCCTTCTTTTTGCAAATGTATATAAACAGTATTCTGTGTATAGACGCATTGAACAGTAAACCTAAGCCTTTATGTATTTTCTCCTTACAGCAGCCCTCAACTCCGCCCGCTGGTATCGTAAAAGTAAGGTAAGACCCTCTCAATCATTTGCTCAATCAATGGAGATGATTGGACCAGTGAACAGGAACACATTGGGTTAACACCTCCAACCTGCTCTGCACCTGACGTGACTCACAGCCACCCAGGGTGCGCTCACATCCCATTTGTCACTGCAGTTTTTCCCGGAGCTGGGGCCAAAGATTGAACGGGCCGCCGTGGAAATATGATTTTGCGAACGCATTGTTAACTCACCGGGGAGAGGGCTTTGCCAAATTCTATCAAAGCGTGCAACTGTGTATTAAATGACTATCAAAAGGCCAGCTATCATTTTTCATGCCATAACCATGACGTGCCCCGGGACTAACCCTTTTGCAATCACAAGCGGGGCTATTGCTATTGATCCAGTGGCAATGGCTATTGTGAAAGTGTCGACACAGTGTATGAAAGTGGCACACGTACGCAAACAGAAGCAAGGCATATGGAAGTAATGTGATGCATGTTGAAGTTTTGTTTGATGCGTACAAATACCCGTTTGTCTGTTGGTCATTTCTCAGACGAGCGCAGGCCAGCAGAGCTGACAGAAGGAGGTTTACCCCACTGTGGGAGTGATCACAGCTGACTTCAGTCATGTCCGATCACAGCGGCTTTTCTCATTCCACTTAAATACATCCTTTTAAATTCATGCACTGATAGTCGCAACACACTGGAGAGCAGACAACTGTTTTTTGACAAGGGCAAATTTGGCATAAGTGGGCACTTGGACATACTTGTGCAACAACACCAATAATATTAATAATAATAATAATGATAATGATTAACCTAAATTAAATTAAATTCATCAAAAAACGGGTTAGCCCAGAGATGCTGTGTCTGTGGTCAGACATGGTATGATTAGGCCTAGGCTTGACTTTCCTGAGGTCAACTTTCTGCCACCAGTGATGCTCTACTGGGCCGACGCATGTTTATTAGAGAATGAGAATTGTCTGCCAAATTTGCGAATGTACAAAAAATCAGGATCCACTCTCTCTAAAAAACTAGAGACCATAGGCGGAAGACCTCAGAATTACTTTCTTCCCACGCTATGACCAAAAGTTTGATGTCTCACCATAGTGATCCGTATGGAAACAAGGGCTGTGAGTGGGCGAAAGAGGGTCCCGGTGGGCGGCGGGTCACGGATCTTGGGTGAGCAAACGTCAAAATGTCCCCATATCCCCTAATGGTTACTGAATGCGATCTTCAGTGTGTAGGAAGAGAGCTGGTTAAAGTTTAACCAGCCCCATCCTGTTCTCCATAACCCTCCATCAGCCAGACCCATTGCCTCCACCCCCACTGACCCCCACCCTGTTAGAGACAGAAGTGATGGATCGCTCCTGTCATTGTGCTCTGTGAGGGGACCGCTGCATAGAGGGAGCCAGGCTCCTTGTTAATCTGACCCTCTGAGCCAGAGTGGACGACACATTATGACAACCCCCTTCTAGAAAGACAAAAAAGAACACATGGCATGGAGCTAAATTCACCCGCCTACGCATGACACGCGACACTCTTAGCCTTCTTACGTAGTTTTGTTGGACTCCTAACCGCAGGAAACCCCGAGAACCCACACGCATCCACTGTAGGGTAAAAACACGCGAGAAAGTTGGTCAAAAAGAGAAAAACAAGAAAGAGAGGAGGAGGAAGAGATGGCGAGCAGCTGTGTGAAGTGACAGGACAGCACTGATGACTAATGATGCTGCATGAACTCACGTTATTGACGAGTGATCAGTCATGTGCCGATGCCATCTCTGCCCCTGAACCATATGGTGGCGATGAAACCGGATGCAGTTTTGGTAGAAAATGGCAGATAATAAAACAGAAACTCACTAAATGATTGCATCTAATGATATAGAGGCACCAACCACATCAGCCTTGCCGCCATAGGTTGCAAAAAAATAAATAAATAGACTTATATTTGGAGTTAGCATTCATTTAATATTATTTTTTTTTAGATACATTTGGAGTTAGCATTCATTTATTTTATTTTTTTTAGATACAAACAAACATGTCACAGAAGCAGCAGTTGTAGGTGACAAGGACACCTTTGTTAATATTTATATTACAAATAATTCCACATCATTAAACAACAGCGATCACCTCGTATCAAGCAAAATTACAATGAAAAAGCTTAGATACAAAATCTCACAATAAAAGTTTGCAGAGCTATTTTTTACTCGAGAGGTGCTTGCAGTTAATGCAAAGGACATGGGTCAATTTAACAACAATAAAAAGTTTTTCATTGTGGGGTCAGAGCTCCACCCATTTGGGCCCAAACGTGTTTTCATGGCGCACAACAGTGACAAGCTCACGTGAGCCTGCGTATGTATATGGGTGGAGTCTGTGACACACGCGTGCTGCACCTCTCTCAGCTGACATGTATAATATGGGACAAGTCCACCAAGACCCATCCATCAAGTGTGCCCAAATAGGCCCTGCGCCACTGTTGACACAAGGTTAACAACGTGACTCTGATAGAGGTAACCGACGCTCGCAGCAAGACGGAGACCGACACGCAGAAAGATGGATTGGACTGTGATCGACATTTAATTTGAATGATTGCAAATATTTCCAGTTAGGAGAAAATTGAGGACATAATATAGTGGCCAAGCTGCCAGAGGAGGATTTCAACTCAGACACTCCTCAGCATAGCCTAGTGGATTGTTTTGCCTCTTAGCCAATACTCATAAATGACATCACATTGTTTACAATGGTTGAAATAGTCTGTAGTGAGTCCTGCAAATTATCTATGGATTTTTTTTTTTAAACGTGTGTTTGAAAGGCAATATGCAAATCACAATAACAGAAATGGACTTTAATGGAAATTTTGAATATTTCTGCATGCCCTATAGAAGTTTTAATGTTAATGATCTTTTCATCAATTAGCTTGTCAGTAGCACATCAGCTAACTCCTACTTAACAACACAAAAATTTAGGTTTAATTCAGTAAAAATGAGGAATGGTATATGATGCGGCTGTGCAGATCGATCAAGTATTGATAGAATTAATACCAATGTGTCCATTTGTTTCCTATTATTTGTATAAATTCCACATGAAGACGTTTAGCTTCCTCTCTGCCTCTCTCAGTAATCACTACACATTATTACACATTAACATGCACTAATGTACAAGTAATCAATTCTGCGGTATGGCAACAACCAGAAAGTCATTACAACTTTTAGGGTGCATCGATTTCTAAACTACTATGCAGGCTTTGTGGAAAAAGTCCAAGCTTATGGACAGTTGTACATCATGCCAGGAAAGCTCAGACAGAAAGCTGCAAGGAGGTACGGCAGGGATGTGCAGGTGAAGGAAAACGCAAGGGAAATGTAGCGTAATCTCATCCTCAGCCAGCTTTTTAACACAGGGGCCAATTTAATTGCACTTAAAGCAAAATGGCAGAACATCAATCGTGATGAGTGGATCTGCATCGTAGTTCTCCCAGGCCAATCTATCACGATCTCTGCACCCCCCTAGATCCTTCCCCTTGCACTAACACACTCATACGTGCCCATACACCATCTGCTTGTTCCCATCATGCCCCCCTCACAGAATGTCTGATGTTTGGTTGCAGTACCTTGGACAATGGGAGTGTAGAGTTTGCAAGATATTATATTATCTTGTGGAATTTCATGGGAGGATTGCAAACCAACATTTCATCTTCCAATATGTTCTTATTGGTTGCACTTTTGAGGCCAAAATCTCAATCAACATAACCAATATACACATCGAGTGACGACTGACATGGAGGTGGCCCCATTTTACGCAAAAAAAAGGTTATGAGCTTTGTATTAGTAGATATTACCTTATTCAAATAGCATATTGATCAGACTTAATTAATTGCAAGCAGACAATACAGAAACAGCAATGTGAGGTTGCTGACAGGGTGGAAAATGACAGGGTGGATATTTCTGGCTTTGTGAGAACATGAAGGATCTTCGCCGAACACATGTCGGTTAGAAAATTGAGCAAATACATTTTGTAATGTTTTAAAGATTTAATAATATTTGATATTCAACTACGAGAGGTTGGACATGTTTAAGCTTGGCAGTCTCCAGGGTAGGTAGCTTTTGTTGAAGCAAAATCTAATGTGTGTTGTGTGAGAAGATTCCAAAAATAGGCTAAATATCTCAGGTGAAAGAAATCCCGAGTTCCGACTTATGCATATCACTCACCAATACAAGCAACTATTGTATGTTTTTGTTGCAGCTGTTCTAATTGCACCATACACTATATAATGCATACTTAAAGCCAATGCACACACATAAATGTAAGGTAAAGAGTGGAGAAGCAAGCATTAGAGCTACAGCCAATAGTTCTGCGGTTAGACAATGGTAACTGCGTCCTGTGCTATAAGCATCTTGAACTCTTAGTGGCTATGGAACACTTAAATACAGAAAGCTCTGGCATCATCCAAGCCATAAAGCATAAAGAGGACTTACTATGTAGCATTGAAAGCAAGGGACACAGCATATAGTCGGGTAATGATCTCTTAATGCGGTGGCCTCTCTGCCTCTCTCTCTCCCCACAACCTCTTGCACTCCTATCTCGTTCTTGTCCCACTCCATACTGTTACATTAGCACGGATAATAAATGAGGCTCCAACAGTACAAGCATCAACTTTTTATGACCCACCTAACTAGCCTTATCAAATGTGCATGTGATTACTCAGCCAGGTGACAGACGACAAGATGGATGGACAGATAGAGAAGGACGTGGGGTGCACAAGCCACGAAAAAAATGGTCACAGGTGGAATTAGATGATTCGTTCGTGTAGGAAGGAAGGAGTGCCGAAAAGTAGGAGGAGGAGGAGAAAACCAAAGGGAAATGTGTTGTAGGAGCGTCTGAAGTGCTACTCTGGGTGGCTTCTCTGAATGGGCTGCTTAAGACAGAGTGGACAGGCTGTACAGGCCAAGTACAGGCTCCGTTGTCCTCGACATGATAACTTTGATCCATATTGTTAAGCAGCACTGGGTTAATACTTGAACCAAATCTTTGGGCGCAGTCTCCAGGGAGACAATTGAAAAGCAGTAGAGGAAATGGATTGATGTATTGATATGTATGAAACAGATATGAACGCTACAAAAGCAATATGGCGTATGTATAGCGTGCTATATATAGGGAGCATCAAAAGCTCCAGGACAAAAGCTATGCAGTGTTCCCTCATTTAGCGAAGGGGTTACATTCCAAAAAAATGCCCCCGATAAATGACATCTGCAAAGCTGAGTTTTTCATTATATGCTGTTAGGGCCCACCACCAAACACACACGATCCCCTTCCTTAAAAATACTTGTTATACTTCATAAATGTAACTTTTGAAATGCAAAATGCTGTCAGGTTGTGAGGAGCTTGCTCTGCAGACCCGGCAGCCGATGAGTACCCTGGATCATTGGCTAATATTTTTTGAAATTATCCTTATCCTTTAACTAGAATCCTGTGGTGCATTTCAGCCAATTCTTTTTGCTAGTATTTTTTAAATGATCTTTTATATTATTTTTTAACCAGAATCCCGTGGTGCATTTCAGCGAATTCTTGTTGTCTTGTTGTCTCTTGCTGCTTCTTCGTCATCTACCTATGCTTGCCTCACCTGGTCTGTCTCCCTTTCTGTTAAGGCCGGGGTCAACGCAGTCTCCTGAGCTCTCTCAACTTAAAATATTTTCCCAAATTGTCTTCCTTAATGTTGAGAATGCACAAGACTCATTCATTCATTCAGTGTCATATTAGCTCTATGACTAACAGTGTGGTTGAATGCTAAACATGTGTGACATGTTCCTTTTGTTCCGCCTCATTAACAAATGGTGGGAGTTTGAAATTTTCAGATTGAGGGTAATTAAAATGACAAAAACAACCCATTATTCCTAATGCGGCTGTGATGACACCTCAAATGTAGGAGAATGCCAGCCGCTCCACCTCCTTTTCCTCCTCGTGGCTCCCTGGGTTCATCCCGCTCTCCAGTTCGGCTGTGGCTGCAGAATCATTAACCGGGCCGTGTGAGAAGGATGTGCTGACAGAACACCCAGCCATTGTGCTTCCTGTCATCTTCAGGAAATCAGGGCTTCCCCTGCTGTCAAGGTAAAGCACCGGTGGGTGACAAGCGATGTCAGTCTTCCTTTTGCTTTTGTCCCTATATTTATCTCATTCTCTCTACGTCCATCTAACTGTGATATTGTAGCAAGAAGAACTTACTGCAAAAACAAAATCGCAGATTGTTGTTTAGTAATGGGCTAGATTGACAAGAGGAGGGACAGATCTGGGATACCGTGCGTAGAAGAAGCAGCTACAACATAGGTGTCAAACTCAAGGCCTGGGGGGCAGATACGGCCCGCCACATCATTTTATGTGGCCCGCGAAGACAAATTTTGCATCGATGTCATTACTAAAATTATAAATTGTCTTCACTTTAAAAAAATAGAGACATTGCTTGTAATTTTTATTATCATATGTCTTTTTAAAATATTCAAACAATCATCAGTTTGTTTTGAAGCCTATATTGTTTATAGAAGACGTTGAAACTATGACTCCGATGCGGCCCGTGACAAAAATGACTTTGACACCCCTGATGTACAATAACTCAAACTGTAGTGTGTCCATCAAAAAGCTAGATTACATGGCATTGTCACATGCGCCTGTTATTCTGGCCACCTCCTGTGTGTGCATGTGCACCCTTGTGTAACTGATGGAGAGGGTATGCTCTGTCACCAGTAGCACAGAGTTGACGCTTCCTTTACATGGCAGCTGCAAGACGCCAGTGATGAATCAGAGTCAGCAAAAGCATTGATCAGAAGCAAAGTTAATCATTGCTTCGAGAACCCGGGGAGGATAGAGGCTGCCTGGGGAGACGTAAGGCGAGTGGGTAGCTTCACCACAGGAGGCCTGTGGCTCTACAGTAAAGGAATTCTGCTTGGTTGGAGGACACACAAGTGTCCAAAGATTTGACTAAAGGAGCTGGAAGTGTACATGGTGGAGGTGTAATGAATTCTGTCAGGCAATATTATCTGCTCATCTTCAGCCAAATGATTCAGAACTCATTGGATGGCACTTAAAATGCAACTGGACAATGAACCAAGAATACTGTGAAAGCAACCAAGGAGCATTAGCCAGCATCCAATTGACCGTGCACCTAAAATGACCAAACTGAAAATGGTCTCAAGAACAAACTGGAACTGAAGACAGCAGCTCCAGTAAGCCTGGCAGAACATCATTGGGGATTAAAGCCAGCATCTGGTGATCGCTATGCTCTGCTGAATCTCTACTTTATTCCTCCTCATACATCCCGATCAACAGACTATGCTGTTTCTCCTTTCCCTCCTCTTCTCGGCTCACAGGACGTCCCTCTGGGATCTCTTCCCGTGACCCTACCCCCATCACCAGTGCCAGCAGCAGCATCAAAGTCCAGGATGCTTTCTCTAAGACACACAAAAATAAAATGTCCAAGGGAAGCACACGTGAGCCCACAAATGCTGATAAAAACACACACCGCCATGCACAGATACTTGAAGGAATGTCAGATATGCCAGTAGGAAGGATGAGGGGCAATGAGAGTACAAAGGGGGTCTGTCTCCAAAGAGGGGAGGAAAAACAGGGCAATAAAACCATCATGCGGAGCCAAGAATCTGCTGATGGCACAAATACATATACGCAAGTTCAGAGAGGCAAAAGAGGACGTGTCAAACAGATAAAGCCATCACTTCTCCTTTTCATCCCTTGGTTTGTCCACAAGTATCCCTTTCACCTCCCTTTTGTCCCGCCAACACTTGTCAGGCGAGAAAGTCATTAATGTTTAGCTGGGCAGTGATGGCAGCGTTGACAACACGCATCTAAGGAGACGAGATGAGGGACAGTCCATCAAAAGGTGCCCATTTAGAGTGGGAAGGGGAGGGGGAAGTAGATGGACAGGAAAGGAGCCATCTTTCTTTGCAAAGTTAAAGGTTACGTCACCAAGGTGGGCCACAAAATGACGTGATTGTCATCCCCAGCCTCCTCGCTCCCTTTGTAGCTTTCTTCACATCCACCTACACAGTCCTCGTCTCGCCGGCCCTCCACTCCCCTCCCCTTGCTTGTCAGCAGTTTGATTCAATACCTGCAGGTTAGTTACTCATTGAGCTGAGGAGGTGCTGGATCCAGTGAAGCTGCATGGACGGCTGACTATGGAGGGCTGGGCTTTGACTGACAGATGTGCCGGCGTCGTCCATTCCTTCCTGTAAAGACACAAAACACAGGAAATGGAGGGAGGGAAAAAGTTTTTCAATATGAATGGTACACTGCAGGCGCGGTTAATAATTGGAAAGTGTTAGAGTAGTGATTACCGGTCACATTAGTGTGCCGAGAGACATCGTCAGGTGTGGTTTAGGAATGATTGTTTATTGACTAAAAATAGTGTCGCTTTGTTCATCTCTCCGTGCCAGCATTGTATAGTGACAGGATGGACAACTACAGTCAGGTCCATAAATATTGGGACATGGACACGAGTATAATCTCTTTGGATGTAAAACATCAGCAAGTAAAATGCATGTCAGGTGATGGACCTGGTCATTGCAAAATATTCCACTTCCTCGCCCTCAAAAACTGTTTTGAGTCATTGCCCAGATAATCACATTGCCTAATTCAAAATTCTTCTTCCATTGGCAGCCATCGATGCCCACCTGGCCCCGGAACAGTTGAACAGCAAATTGCTCCGTTACTTCCAGTCCCTTCATACAACTGATTTGGCTGTACGTACTCTAAATTTCAAGCTGGAGCTAAAACACATCTTGTTCTTTTCATTTCAAATTGACTGTGGTTATATTTACAGTATGAACATTTTGGCTGTGTCACAATATTTATGGACTTGAGTGTAAATGCTCTTTCACTGAAGGCAGAAGGTCCAGTTAACTTGCACACCCACCTGGTTCCATTTGTACATGAAAATAGTCAAGTAAAGTTTTTACATTTACACAGCCACACATTTCACACCAAACAAATTGTTGGTAAATTAAGACAATGGCAACATTATTTGAGTAAATGCATTCTTGTTCCCATTTTGGTTTGGTGGTGTGCTGTGACATTTTTTGTCATGAAACGTTGCCAATAAAATCTTCGTCTTGCATCTTTGGTTCCTGGAAAAGATGCTTTGACTGGCATGACAAGTTAAATAGAGGGAGAGGGACCATTGTCTTCCAAATCAGCTGTCAGTATGTTCCTGCTGTCAGCACTTTGACTCGGTACCTGCCTGGTTAATCATCGAGCTTCTCTGAGCTGCAAGCCGCTGGAGGTGCGGGGCCCACCGTCATGGGCCCCCGTCAACACCACAAGCTGTGATTGACAGATTAGCAAGCGCTGGCGTTTTTTTTGCAAAGAAAGACTGGGAAAGCAGGATGGAGCGTGCTGATTGGAATTGAAGGAGACCCATTGAGGTGGTGTGCATGCATGGGTGTGTGTATAGTGGATCTGGAGGAATGGAGGTCAACAGGTCTTCCTCAAGTCAATGAAAACGTGTAAGATGTGAGGCTGGATTTGAGAAGTTGGCTAATCAGCAGAAATCTGAATACCTCAAGTAGAAGGTGTATAGTAATAAAATAAAGACATCAATTGGAATTTAAATGAATAAAGAAATAAATTGCAAAAGCATAAATAGATTGGTGAAATCAGATCAATTTTATACAAATACTGTAGAATGAACCTGCACTATACAGCCCCCCCAGGCAGTTTATACATGCACTGTGGATTTTTTCCATCACATCCAGACATCAGAACATGTTTTGAATCCCTGCTGAAATTAACAATAATGAAAGAAAAGCATTTTGACACAATTCCCAAAAAAATGACAATTTTTATCATAGTATTAGAATACAGTGGTGGTTACAAAATAAAAAAAAATAAAATAAAAAACGTAACTCTCCAAGTTCCATCAACAGTAAACTACAGTAACATATTATGCTTACGTGTTCATGAAAATGAGGCAGCGGTAACGAGGACTTAAATATTGATTCAGTTACATTGGTTGCAAATTAAAGTGATGTCAAATTTATTTTTTTTTTTTTACTGGTCTTAAACATAGTGAAAATTTATTATGCTGCACTTAAAAGTTAAATACAACGGAACTGTACATAAAAATTAAATTTGAAAAGCAAAAAATATATACTATACATAAAAAGTTTTAAAAAAATATTCTAAGTTTTATGTTTTAAAAAGCTGTGGTTGCAATATGTTGATTTGTAATATCGCACATTTTATTCGTATTTAATTCAACTATTCTTTCACATAACACTAGAAAGTGTGTGGACTCATACCACACTTTTAGACTTAGTCTTAGTGTGTCGATTAGTTTCCCTCCATGACCTTTTATGACCAAAGAAACCTTCAATTGCGCCATTTGTATCCACGTAATTCCACTGACACATGTCCAAACATATATTTCCCAAATTCCTCATCTATACTTGCCTGGGAATATTTTCTTGGTTTCCGGTTATTTACCAAACCACTTTGGAGGGAGAGGCAATACTTTCTAGCAACTCGAGAGGTTTTCATTGGAAAGAGAAATGGCCTCCCCTGTTGGACAGCCAGGCCGCTACAACCAACATTTGTTCAACCTCCTCTGATTAGGTTATCAGCACTCTCGTCCTCTCCTCCCCCTCCTCTGACTCCCCCATGAAGGCCCGTCGAGGTTTGATTTCAAATGGAAAAATTAATGGGAGAATAATAGCTGCAGGGCTCGCTCACTTCCACCCGCGTACATGCACATCTTGCCGGGCCTGCTGGGGTACAGGGAGGGAGGGGGACTAAAACTTGGACTCATTCGCCTCACTTGGCCCGCTTTTCCACATGGGACGTTGCCCCCTCCCCACACCACCACTTTTATTTACACCCTAGAGGACTCAACTTTCAAATATTAGTACAGCGGCAGTGCAGGTCTCAAATAAATAAATAACTAGGGATATAAAGATTAGCAATCCTCTTGACAGCTGTATGAATCATTGATGTTCATTTTCACTTCTAGGAGAACATTTTTGCAGTAGCAAGGTTTTTTTTAAAAAAAAAAACTTTTCAGGTACTTTAAACTTTTTTTTCCCTCAAAGAATTCAAGTACACCTCATCTTTTACAATTACATAATTGGAAGAATGTACAAGAACAGTATTTGACCTCTTGCATGTTACTGACAGGAGACACATTTGAAAGAAACGTGATGCAAATATCCACACAAGTTGCACTTTATCTGTTACAGAGACAATTTGGCTCAAGGACTTTCAATCCAAGTTAGGACTGGTTACTTAATTGTGAGTTAGCAATTTACTGTACGTGGGTGTGTACATGTGTGTGGAGGGCGGTGAGGCTGTTAAGAGTTTAAAAGCGGAAGAGGAGTTGGTTCAGATCCTGTATTGAAGTCGGGGAAGCCACTGGCACTTTCTGTTCAAACATTTGAGAGGACCAACTTGCCTCGCTGCAACGCCCGGGTAGCGAGATTCTCGCTCTTCCTGTTTCTCCTGACTTTGAGGAATTTTGCGGTTAACAAACTCCCAGCGCTCCTCTCACAAGGCCTGTATCCTCGTGGCAGATACCTGCTCAGCAAAATTACAAGAAAAGAAACATGCAGAGAAGTTTCTGGCATTTGAGGGGATTCTCGTCTCAATTTCAGCATATAGAACAGAGGTTTTCACATTAGGGCCTGCGGGTCACATACGGCTCACGATGATCAGTAATCCGGCCCAATAAGCATTTACCTTATCAAGCATAGTTTTTTCCATTAATCTAATTATTTTTCCACTTTAAAATGCCATTCATCCCTCAGTTATCTATAACAATCCGAGCTGAGTTTGGGCAAAAAGCAGACTTCACTATCAATAGTGATAATTCAAGGTAGCGTGAGCACATTTGTATTTCCAAATTGTATAGCAAACTGGTAGCCCTTCACTTTGATCAGATCTCTGCCGCCACGCAGTGCTCATGTCTGACGTTTCCGCTCGCAAGTCAAAGCAAAAAAGTGTCCTAATGACGGTTGATTTGTTGAAAAAGTCGGGTCACTCATATCTCAAGGCGCCAATGTGTTACATCAACACAGTCCAAGGTGTGTGGGAATGGCTGAGGAGTGTCAAGATTAAGACAACAAAAGGTCGGTTCAGGCAGGGTGTCTGGATGTAGAGTGACGATGCGACACGATTGAGGGGGGGAGGGGGCACGCCTCTCGCAGCAGGCCTCCGGCTACATGTAGCATTAATTGCTGCCTCCACAGAGCCTGCAGACTCCGCACAGTAGCAAAGGCTTGCATCAAAGACACCGCACACTGAACTTTATGAAATTTTTATTCAATGTGTTCACTTCTCTCCCTTTTTTCCTGCCTATTCCCTACCTTGTCTCCCTTCTCCATTTTTAGCTCCGCCACCAAACAGACAAGAAAGACTTCTCGCTGCCATGTTTTTCGGCTCAACTTCCTTCCTGCCCAGGAGCGCTGGAGTATCTCGTTAGTTCTCTCACAGCAAACGTCTCCTCTCTATCTGCCGAGAGCAAAACTAGAAAGGGGGGCTACATCAAGAAGTTGGGCGTGTGAGATTCTCTGCAGAGCTAGGTGAGAAAGTATAATATCATTTAGCTAAGATAATTGCATGGAATAGAACGGAGATGAGAGGGTTTCCTTTCCCCATAGACAACACGCACCAAAGGGCTCAAGTTGCATCATATGTTTAGCACAACTGCGTGCAATAAATACAATGCAACATATTTGTTGGTATGACAGCACTGCCCCGAGTTCTACTCTCTTGTCTGAGGCAGTTAGGTCCCAAAGGCTGAATTTTTATGATTTTTGACTCATTACCGTGCCACAATAGATTAGAAGAAAAACAATCAAGGTACAAGTGCAAAGTTTACAGATGTATCAAGATTTGCAGCCATTTCTGGGGACTTGGGCTGATACTAAGTGACATGAATGTAAATAGCATCATATTAGTTCATGAAATGGAAATCTTCAGCAAATTGAGTGTCCACCCAGAAAATGCACAATTCACTGTTTGCTTGTGGATCTTGCGGCCTTCAGTAAATGGAAGGTGTGCTCTGTTGGAATGAAATCAGGCAAGTGACTTAGCCATTGGAAAATGTTCAATATCTTGGTGGTTAAAAGGAAAAAAATATGAAAACTGTATTTTGTGCATTTTCTTTCAGATTCACAGCCCTATTGATGGAGTCAGGGATGGGCATCCTAATACTAGAGGGGGCAGAACGTGAGGATAAACCGATCATCTGAATCAGGTATTTTTATGTGAGCCTTTTTGTGTGTGTGAGTTTGTGTAGATTGTGCAAGTAGTCATACCTATAGAAGGGTCAGACATTTAACATATATAACAAAATTTGAATGGAGACTGCTGACTATTCAAGTCATTTAATCCACAAAGCTCTACAGCTACATCTGGGTTTATTGTGCAGTGTGCAGTGACTACAATCGCTTGATAGATATGTTTAAAATACAAGTAACTGGAAAACAGGTGTATAGCAAAGAGAAGAAAAAACACATTAAAAGTTGGACAGGTATTATTGACATCAGATGACATTAAACTGAAATAATCATGTAACAATCTGCAGTCACTTATAAGGGAAGCTCAAAACTGGCCTTTTATTTTCAAATTTCCAGAACAATCAGCAATAATAGAGGGCGAGCCGATTTTCACACATGAAGCGATGTTATTCTGCTAGTCCAATAACTGCACGTGTATATATGTTGTAGTCAGACTACTTCAAGGGAAATTATTTGAAGAGCAGCATTCGAGCACAGATAAGTACAGTAGTAGTAGTTTCAACTGTCCACTGGCCTGTAAGACGCTACTGCCCTCAAGTGGCTAAAATACATGCACAAAGATTTGCCTCATGGAAAATAAATTAAGTTGGATGCCAGTACGGCACACTTGCATTAAGTTGGTTGAGTGAATTGTTAGCCCTATAATTCTAGAACGGAGGAAAACAATCTACCAACATGTTCAAAGAAAAGGGAGAAAACATCTGTGATAGAAGAAAACAGAATCTGAGTTGGACCCTCTTATTTCATTCCAAATACACAAAATGTTAAAAAAAAAAAAAAAAAAACCTCCTCACCCTACCCTTTGAACCACTGTAATTGCCATAAATTATGTTAACTCTTCAGTGAAGCCAGGTTTACTACTGGTAGGACCCTAACCTTGCATTGACAAGGAACATGGTTTGCAAATCAGAGGTTTGATGACACGAGGCCATGAACTAGTGAATTGCTCTATTGGTTAGTAAATATTCAATAGGCTGCACTGGGTAGGAGGATATGAGATGACACCAACAACACACCTAAACCAGACAATATGCTCTTCAAGTGTGTTGCACGGTTTATTTCGGTCATATTAACCTTTATATTCATGGATACAATCTCATAACCATCCACCTTTTTCATGACCCCACCATAGCGTGCTGCTCTGCCTTCTTAAGACATCGCATGCCCATCCTCCCTTGTGCCGATTTCCTCTTCCAGATTTTTCTTCTACACACTTCAGTTGTCCAGAAGGGAGCGCTGTAAAGCCTCCTGGATCATTGTGTGCTCATCTGTAGAGTAATCCTGCACAAAACAAGGTATGGTTTGTTAAGCATGTTGTTTTGATTGGAGTTGACATGATGACCGGCACGGCAAAAGCAGCAGCTTACAACAAAGGTATCATATGAAAAAGTGTGTCTGATCTTCAGGTGTTGGAAGAAATCAGTACTCCGGTAGTTTGGATCCCCCCACGGCATGGAGGCGCAGATGGGGCATACCTAGACCGGGACATGAATGATAAATCAAGTTTCGGCCCTGCAGAAGCTGCAGTCGATGCGGTATCGTGAAAAGGACTTCTCACCACTTGTCGTGCATCTCGGGCATGCTGCGAAGTGCAGTGCTCAACCAGGCCGTCTTGATCGAGGTTCTGGCAGTTGCAGTAAGGGCAGGTAAAAGTGTAACGATTTGGCACTGGGCTGTAGAGATACAAGCAAGTAATTAGGTCATGCTGCCTTTTCCTTGTTGTTTGACTTGGATCTCAATGCTATTGCGTGTGGTTTTGATCAAATACAGGTTTGGCCATTTTTTATTCCCACGCCGCTATGGCTTGCGAACAAATTACGATACAAACTAGTTATGTTGGCAGTGAATGCAAGCAACCCTTAAGGCAACACCTATCTGAATAATAACTCACAGGCATATATGAGATATTCTATTTCAAAAACGACGAAAATTATCGGATCTTACTGGATGAGCTCAGACCATCCATGAGTAGTATAGCCGTATGTCTATGCTGCCCCCAGGTGGCCACGAGGCGCACAACAGAAGGAGCAGCACAATTTTGTCTATTCCACTCAGGCGAAAAAAAAAAAAAAAATCATTAATTTTTCATGAAGTACAATATTAAAGCAGGACATTTTTTTTATTTTATCTTTAGCTACCAGTGGTAGAATGCATCAGTGGCCTCTTATTTGTGTTGTTTTGTACTTCCTCTTCAAACAGGTTGGTTTCTCTACAAAAGTCCTTGCATAATGGTGGCTTTGTTTGCAACAAACTTTCAGCATTTGCCTGCCGGTGGCAGTGAATCTCTAACTTGCCTTGAAGGCTTCGAATTTGTTTATGGCAAGATATAATTAATCCCACCGGTGCTGAAACGCCATTAAATCAATTTATTACGCCTTGTAGAAGACACGGAAAGAGGTATTTTGGACAGCTTTGTGTTATTCCTTGACCTGATGATAGCAGGCTGGCTCTGGGCAGTGGTCCTAACTCCTTCCTCAATGTACTCCTGGTATTTTGGGCAAGCACCTGTGTGGAGTCTCATCTGAGAAAGGGCAACCTAAAGAGAAAGACAACACATTGAGAGGCACACCTTCAGAATAAGAAACGCATCCACGTCTACACTTGCGTTATACCCCAGATTAACAATATTTGGAACAACTGCCACAAAGTCAAATTTCAGAAATTAAATGGATGTCATTCGTGACCAGCTGGTAAAATGTCAGGCGTGTGCTGGTTTTACTTTTGTTGTTCTGGGGGGGGGGTCCCAAAACAGAGGTTCCACTGTACACCGCAAACTAGTTAGGCCAGATTGAAAGTTTAAATTCATAATTCAACCAAAACATACCTGAGCTCCGCACCCCTTGCACGCTGCCACAGATGATTGGATAAGGGCCTCGAGCTCCACGGCTTTAGTGCAATGGCCGAGCGCGGCCCGGCACACGGCACACGCGGGTTTCTGTGGACGCAAACATTTCTGCAAACAGCTCTGGCAGAATCTGAGGAGAAAAGAAAGAACGATTAACAACAGACATTGGCACATCAATCTTAAAGAAAACATTGATGTCTCCATCATCAACAGTCGCCTGTCCTCCTCTCTTTCCACTGTTTGGGTAATATCGGATGTTAATTGCACCGTACCAGCTAGCCTGCAATGAGCTTCGGCTGACTAGCTAATGCAGCTGGGAGTCGCTCCAAAGTCAGTAATCATCGATTCATGACAGCAAATACGTTGCACTTCTGACAAGTATCATTCTCATGATTGATGACAAGCTGTAAACTACACAGAAGACAGAGAAGCCATGCTAATTGCTAAGCAAAAATAGACATGAAAATGTGAAACACCAGAAATAAAAGCTTGCATTAATCGAGTACATTTTTCACAGAAGTCTGACTGAAACGGCATGAAAGCGGAGTACATGCAACTGAATAGCAATAATATCCATGTGATGCAACCAGAACTGGAAATTAATTACTGTACGTTGTGATAAAGGTTAGCTGGGAGGTGTGGCCAATAAGGTTAAAAGTATAAATATAATGTATCATCACCATTCCGGAGTAACTGGAGGAACCCACGTGAGAACATGCCGACATGCAAACTCCACAAAGGAAGGCCGGAGCCGTAATCGAACCGACAACCTCTGCACTATGATGCGGACGTGCTAACCAATCGGCGGCACGGTGGTGCTAACCAATCGGCGGCACGGTGGTGCTAACCACTTACGAGTTGGTGTACAGGGCAAGCCAAAACAAGCTTAAAACGAATACAATGTACCAGAAGTAAGACACACGTTCATTCTGTGACTATTTAGACCAGGGGTGTCAAACTCATTTTTTTTGTCACGGGCCGCATCGTACAATTCTGACTTTATTCTCAGAATTCTGATTTTAAAGTCAGAATTCTTACTTTGGAGTGAGAATTCTTTTTTTTTTTTTTTTTCTCAGAATTCTGACTTTCAAGTCACTTTAAAGTCACCCCCAACCCATTTTTTCTTCACTGGCCCTAATCCTCTTCCATACAGATTCTAATGAAGACAGCAAAGAAACTTTATAGTGACCCAACGCTTAGAACTTGTATGTTAAGGCTAGTTTCATTTTTGCGCACTGACTGTTAAGAGCCACATACTTGTAGTCTTGACACAGTAGGAAAAGGACTACAACTCCCATGCTTAGTCTGTTTTGATGTAAACAAAACGGATACTGAGCGAACCAGCAGCAATTTTGCTAAATAGCCAAGACGGCGTAACACACAAAAAAAATGGACATAAGTTAAGGTGATCTAACTCTAGTCTCAAGAAAGGTTAGAAAGACATGGTGAAATAAGTTATTTCCCTCATTGTTTACTCCGTAGCATACATAGGCGTGGGTTTAAAAAAAAAAAAAAATCGAGGACGAACGCAAAACGTTTCAACAGTCACGCACGTCAGCATTGTGCTACAAGGGCCTTCAAAAAGAAACAGAAGGGGCCAACCAAAGTGTGGACAGGACGAGCAGATAAGACGATTAAACAACCATTTTCTTTTCAAATCGTCCCCCCTAAAACCACGCTTTGCTAATGGTAGACTATGTCAAAGCGAATCGCTGTCAGACGGAGACAAAAAGAAGTACTTACGTGTGGCCGCATTGTGTTGTGACAGGACTGTCGAATATCTCGAGACAAACTGGACAGATAAACTCGGACACGTCGCTGTTGGCGTCAGAGACGTTTTTCTTGTGCTGTGTCGCGCTGAAGCCGCCGAGCATCGCCATCTCTTTTCTCTTCACTGTGTTCGGTTGCTACCAACCACGTGATCCCGTCATATGCGCTCCTGCACGGGGGCGGAGCCTACTGCCATCGACATCTCACTATAACTCTCAAGCATAGCTTTACGCTACGTCATAATAAAACTAAAAACCTACACATGCATGCTTTATTTATTGCATACATAAATATACACTTATACGTTTATGTTTAACACATTAATAATCTATTCAAGACATTGTCATGATTTTTGTTATCTGTTGTTCCTTTTAATACAGGTAATTGATGTATAAAACTGTACATTATTAATCTATTCAAGATATTGTTAGAATTTTATGTGATCCATTGTTCCTTTTATCACATTTTATAGTGCTCATACTGTATTGTTTGCCAGCCCTATTATTTTATATTCTGTTCAACATTGAAAAGCAAAAACATGTTGATTCAGAATATATTTAATACATTTGTATGATTCTTTCTATAAACAGAATAGTATAGTAGGAGTAGTACATCCGATGGTGTAGGCCGCTCACTTGCCTGACTCAGTGACAATGTGACATATACGAATAAATATATCTGGAGATGTGAATAAAATGACTCATCACGTTTTATGTTCTTTGAAAAACAAATGATAGTGGCATGATGACCCGCTGGTTAGCACGCCTGCCTCAGTTTAGAGGTGCAAGGTTCAATTCTGTTATGTTCAGTTTCCATGTCCCACTGAGCATTTTCCGGTTTTAAAGCAGATTATTTGACATCTAATGTTTCAAATCGATTGAGAAATGTAGGAGTAGTTTGGGAAAAAAAATGGGATGATTAAATTATAATACGAATAACGTGTAATAAGCAGTATTTTCTCCCCACGCCGTTTAGGAACGTCTCTTCCCTCCTCGTCGTTCTGCTCTCGAAATAACACGTGATTTATGACGTAGTTCAGTGGTACGCTTCCGCACTGAGCTGATGGGACTTTCCAACAGCTGAGCAGGCTTCGCTAGCTACGGCTAGCACTTGTCAAAGGTAAGATGGGCTGCTGGTGGTCTCTATCGTGATGGAATGTTGCAAGCGTCAACTGAGCCCGAATTGAGTGTGATCATAGAGGTTCTGACATTTATTGATGCTCAGTTGTGACATGAAACAGAAAAGGTTTTTATTTGGATGTGACGAATACCCTACTGGCTAATGCTAACCAGCTACAGTGAAATGGGCGTTCACTGATTTTGTTCATTGGTGGGGGGAGCTCTGGCCACACTGTACGTGGTCATTTCGGGTTTGAGAAAAAAAATATGGTGGCGTGTACGGAATTCAAAGTACATTTATCAGTGATTTAATGGGTGGAGCAATTGTACGGAATGCTAAAGCCTATACGCTAGCTCGCAATCTCTCGCTCGTTCACCTCAGTTCATGTTTGATGGGTTTGGTGTGTGCGTGTGTGTGTGTGGACTGCAATTCCCAATCTTAGGACGATCGTATTATTGAAACGCAAATTGCGTCTAAATTTTCTTTTCTTGCAAATGACTGCTTGATGCTGTTGAGCATTATTATTTACAATCGTTACAAATAACATTCATCACATTAGCGCAAGACGAGCGAAGGCCAAATGTGCCATTTATTCCTGTATGTAACACGCTGCAATTGACCACGTAGCGTTCATAGTAAGTATATCGGTTAGAATCATGTTGAAACATTCCGTTTATGGCCCACGCAGTTCTGTTTTGTTGCTATCCCACTTAGACATCTTCATGGAAGCAAGGATGTATGTACGGGGCTCCCTTTTGAGTGTACATGAATATCTTGATATGTATTTGTTTCCTTTTCGATTCAAATAGCACTAAACACAAGAGTGCAAATTGGTGAAATCGGCAGTTAATTCGTGCAAAAGGTGGTAAAGGCAACGGTAACTTTAGTTTGTGTGTGTCATTGAAATGTTCCCCTGTATCCTTACAGCTTGCTGCTTGCTCGGGACAATCACACCATTGGGACTTTTGTCTTGATGAGACTTGGAATCACTACACATGTGGCGTCCAACAGATGGACATCAACGTTTCTTTAACAGGCAGTGAAGCAAACGTTCTGACTTCATCTAAAACAACATTGGCTTGTGTGTCAGGTCAGGCTTGGAGCCATGATTGGAGATGTTCGTAATAAGACATCGGTGCAGCCCGCAGCTGAGCTACTACAATTGAAAGCGCCATCTCTTGTGTAGATGATGTGCTGCTGAGTCTTGTTTCTCCACTACTCCCCCCACCACGTTATCATCACTGAGTGCGTGCTGCTGCGCCAAAATGATGCTTCAGTGTGACATCCTTGTGCAGATTATGCAAAGGGAGTGATGCACTCTCCAAAAAGCAAACCAGCTGACTGTTAGTCTGCTGCATATAATGGATGCAAAGTTAAAAGAAGACCTGTTCCGGCGATATGTGGGGGCACTGGAGAGGCGCCTTCAAGATGGAGGGGAAAAATATGGGATGGCAAACTCGCATGAAGGGGACAACGGGAGGCACAAGGACAGCGAGGCCCTACTTTCCACAGCCACGGCGCTCCTCGGGGCCTACCAGCCAGATCCAGCACAGCGTTTCCGCATGGTGCGCTTTTATGAAGTGGTTGAGGGTTCACTTCGCTGCCAAAGAGGAGGCAACCTTAGGAGCCTGGAGAGAGCTTTCCACACTTTGGAAACCATATGCACCAACCTCTTACTCTTCCCCTGGAAGAAAGAGTTTAGATGCATTAAGGTAAAGTCCATTATTATGTCATGTATTTTTAACTTGCTAACTTATTTCTGGATTCACTGGTTAATCAACAGCTACTTCAGCAGCAAATTAACTGTAAACTGTTTGGATAGATGAATGGTTTAGATCACTGTTTTAACTTGACTGTCCAAATTCTCTTATTTCAGCCTCAATGGTTTATATTCTCTTTAGTTCATCATTAAGTATTACAGAATAAACAAAAAATAATTAGTTAATAAGCAGTATTATTGTGCAATATATTTGAATGTGAAAGAAGATGTTATTCAATGAATTAATAAAATAATAGATGAGATAATTGTAAAATTATTCGTCTGCCCGGGCTATTGTATTTCATGGGAATGTCTACTTTTTTTTTGGTCCAATCTTTTTCAGACTTTCACTGGCCCGTATGTGTACCATCTGAAGTCCGCCATCTCCGATGCAGAGCTTCGATCTCTGATGCGCACAATCGGCTACATCTGTGACCACGACTCGCAGTTTTACTTCCAGGAGCATCCGGGAGGCTCGGCTCATCTCCGCCAGTTGGCTTTCGAGCTCTTCCTGGCCCAGGCGGAGTGTCGTCTTCTGGGAGAGGTCGTGGCTCTGGCCCGCGGTTCCGCTTCGGAGTTAGAAGCCCTGGAACTCCGCAAGGGCTGCAGGGACGACGCAGCCGGCTGCGCCGAGGCCCTCCGCAGACGTGATAGCCTTGGGGCAGATATGGCCCGCCTGTCCGTGCAGCCTCTCGATATCGAGAGACCTCACGCTCACCACCTGAGGCGAGGAAGCCGGCCGTCCAAGTCGGTCGACGTGACAGATGGGGCGGGTCACTGGCACGCAGCGGTCAGCAAACCGATCCTGAAAGCCTCATTGAGTCTGAGGAAGGAGCCTCTATTCGTGGACACCGAGGAGGATATGAAGGATGAGATCATCAGGCCCAACACCTCTGTATCTCTGTTTTCCGTGGCGGCGCCTCCTTCCTATAGCCCCATTGCCGATTTCTTCCCCACCCAGTCACCTTCGCAGGCCGATGCGTACACATCCTACCACCTTTCGTCGCTGGATGAAATTGACTTGTACACAGAGCGAGGCGGTGGCACCGGCGGGAGGCAAACGCCCTCGCGGCCTCCTTCCAGAGAGCCGAGGGACGCGCGAGACGGCTGGCTGCTCAAGTCCCACGGCAGTGTGAAGTGTCAGGGCTGTGGTCTGGGCTGCTCCACGATGGCCTCCTGCCAGAGGTGCGACATGATCCTATGCGCTGCGTGTCATGACGTCGAACCCTCGCCATGCTGTAGCCTGCAGGAGTACCATCCCAAAGCCACGCGGCCAATTGACGGCTACATTCCCGTCAAGGAGAAGCTCTCGGTCTACTCAAACACGCACTCCCACTCGCATCTCCACCCCCACCCTCTTGCACTGACCCACTCACACACTCACTCCCACCCTCACCCCCACATGGTGGACAAACCTTTGTTGTCCACCAAGCTGTTCCCAAGCAAGTCCGTTGCCTTGACGACACCGAAAGGAGGCAGCGGCGAGCGCATAAGCATGGGAGGATCGCGATGCGGCTTTTGCAACAAGCCCGGCGCATCCCATACCTGCGTCAACTGCTCCAAGGTGTCATGTGACACCTGCATGAGCTTGTATGGCAAGGACATGTGCACGCGGAAAAATCCCCAGCACATGTTTGTGCCCAACCATCAGCTCAACTTCAAATCCGTCACCATATCACACACGGTGTACCGGTGATCCAGGTCAACTGAGACTTTTGCCTCTCCTCTTTTGTCCCCACCTTTTAAATGGCAGCACCGCCGCACACTGTGGCTTAAGCGCCGTTGCCCATTTTTGAACTTCGAATAGTAAAAGTTCCCCCACTGTTGGTAGGGCCACATTGTTCGCTTTAAGTTTCCACCTTAAATCTAATCTAATCTCCATTTTGCCTTGCTACCTGCTCTTGACTCGTCATGTGATAATGTAGTGCTTAGCCGGTTCCTCCACCTTTGTCCCCTAAAAGGAAAATATGGAGTTAAAAAGTTGAATTACTTCTCATTTAAAATGAAGTTCACAATATTTACTTGTTAGCTAAAAAATATATATATTATATAGTAAATATATAGAGAATATATTGTGCGTGTGTGTGTGTGTGTGCTGAAAATACCTCCTGATCTTGCAGCATGAAAAAAGACTTTTTTTAAAACTTGAAAAGTAGTGACAAAAGACACTGGAAATTAGCAACATAAAAGTATATATTTTTAAATCTCAATTCTGTAGAACAATGTGAGACTTTAAAATAGATTAAAAAAAAAAAAAAATCTGCCACTAAGGCAAGGTGGGAAGTACTGTATCTCAAAAGAACTCATTGAGACAATGATCAGATGCCATATTCTATTTATAAAGTCATGCCTTGTAAATGACCCCTGCCACATCCCTCCATGGTTTCCAGCTGGCTGATGTTTTGATGCTGCTGTTGACTTGGGAAGTTGACATAGTGTGATGTGTTGACCCATTTGTAGTGAATTCAAGCCGTGTTTCCAATCTCAGAACCTCTGTGGTCCAGGATAATGCAGCCCCCCCCCACCTCACTAAATCAGAGGTTCCTTGTCAAGTCTCAGGTGGAGTCACAGCAAGTGTCTGGGCCACAAATCAATTGCATGCAGATTATTTTCAAGCGTATGAACCTTGTTGTTTTAAAGAGTATATAATGTGAAAGATTTCTGTCATGCTTTCTGTCTACCTCAAAGCACTCCAGCCAGTGTGACTTTACAGAGTTTTAACCTCCTGAAATGATGATGTAGTAGTTGTTGTATTTCCCTACATATCCCAAGTAAACTTGTCCAATCGGAGATAATTAAAAACAGCAGCATTTATCATTCCGATCCAACGTTCTTCTTTAATCCGGTCACAGTTGAAATAATGCATGCGAAGAAGCGCCTGTAAATGTATTGCAGTCTAATGCTGCAGAGGCTTTGCGTTGCTTCCGATGGATGTCACATGTGGTTGAAAGTTGAAGGCTCATGGTTTTTGGTGGATGGTCATATCCATTATAGCTCAGAACATTGTGCGCTTGAGAACAGGCCACCACTGGCGCCACATTTAGTTAGGTGCGATTTAAATGGTCCAGTGCATGCTTTTTATTTTTTTTATTTTTTAAACTGAGGTAACTTGAAGGACACAAACTTTTATCAAATGCAAATCTGCAGAGGAGACCGTCACATGTAGGAACTTTTAGTTTTAAAAAAATGTGATGTGAACCGTAATTCAGTTTTCCTGGAAATCTGTATTATTGATGTGCCACCGGCTAACACTACATATTAACACACTTAACACTACACTGGGAAAAAAAAAAAAAAAAGTCAATTGTGGGACACGTGGGGTTTGTTTACAGATCATGGTGAAGGAAACTCCACGATGGCATCATTTAGTCCATGTGGGGTTTTAGTCCTGCAAAGTCTGTGCTGCTGAGGTGGCGGCATACGCCCATACTAATGTGAAATCTAGTTTTTTTCTATGCTGGTTATTTAGTCCATAGAAAGAAAAAAAAAATACAATTAGCCACTATTAACATTTAGGCAGGAATCTTCGCACATTCTACCTGTCATTGCAAATGTAAGACGCACCAGCTTGTTTGTTGCTGCATGTTATACGCCGCACACCAAGACCATCAATTATAAACCCGCAAAGTAACTCATTCGCGAAGTGGCGAGGGATTGCTGTACATTTAGTTCTTTCCACAGTTTATGAAGGGTTTTCCATGTTGTTTGTTTTTGTCATTATGTTGTCATTGCCTTAACATTTATATCTGCCATTTGCGTATACTAATTACTGTCTGTTGCATAATGCGACGGACAGGAACGCCCACAAGTGTGAATTCATCAGCAAGGTGTTTACGAGAAGGCTCTCGGTGATCGCTCACTCTTGATGTTGCTAAGTAATAAGTCAGGTGTGATTTATGAAGTCTTTGTTTACCCAAAGATCAGAGTTTGCTGTTAGGGCATGTTTGATTGAACACACTTTGTTTTGTTTTTTACTTCTTCCTCTCAAAAACTTTTCTCTTCTGTCACTTTTCCTATAAAAAACAACTTATAGGAGATGTTCTGCCTCTTCTGGTGTCTTTTGAAATTTATTTGAGAACAAAACTCCAGTGATCATCAGCTGAGTCAACCTTGTGTATCACTGTCTCCAGTGACCTTGGGAGATGTGCAATCAATTTTTTTTCCCCCATCTAACACAGACTTTTAAATTCTTTACATATTTGTGTCCATCTCTTGTCATTGTGAGTCATACCAGCAGCAGAGGTGACTTTTAGAAGTATTGCAAACATGATATTGCCAAACGAAGAACAAACGATAAAAGGATCCAATCCTGCCGTCTGCCCTGGATGTTTTGTCATTGCTCCATTCACTAAATTATATTGTTTTGTTTAAGTATAGACTCGTCTGCAGACCTTAAAATCATTGAGACCCAATCAATTTTCGCAAGCGCTCCCATTCTGAACAGCAAGACTGATCATTTAGGTCACTAAAGGGCTAAACAGTTTTCAAGGTTGCTGCTGGGTTTGATGATGGAAAAGCCGTATTTTACATTTATCATGGGATGCGAGTTTCCGATGTTGGACAAACCAGATCTTTATTTTGTGGCATGGAAGATTTCCTTAGGCTATTTAAAGGCTGTTGTTTGGAGGTCGACACTCCCTTTACCTCTCTGTGTGGTTGGCTTAGATGATAAGTGTGATATTACAGCGCTCACAACCCCCCCCCCCCCCCCTTCCATCCATTTTGACACTGGAGATCATTGCACAATGTCTTGCTGAAGGTGATGGACCTTCTTCATCCATATGCGGCCATGCTTGGCAGTGGAAAGGGAAAATAGCCCAAATGGTTAACTGGTGAAAATATATCTGTAAATGATTAAAACAAATGTAAATGATATTTTGTAAGTTAATTTAAGGAATAAAACCCTGGGGGGAAAGTGCTACTCGTTTCTCTGTTTTTCTGAGCTTGAATGAAACGTTCACAGATGAATGTTTTTATTTAATTTATTCATTTTACATTTTCCCAGATTTTTCTTATTATACAGAGGGCAAATTGTTCGGGATATCAGTGCCTTTTCTGTAAGTCCATCAGATGGCGCTAAATACCAACAGGCTGAGGCACCTTGAATTTTTATCTGTGGCTGAACATGCTCACAAATAATTACATTTCAACATAACTGTTGAAAACAGATCATGAAACGGTTTACTGTATGAAGGTCAACTAATTGTAATAAAAACAGTCCAACACGTGGTCAAACTATAGTGTATAGAAATCTAAATGCATGAACACTTAGAGGGACTTAGTCAAAGTGTCGATAAGCAAAATTTCAATTTGAGATTCCCCATTGGCTGTAAGGCAGATTTGCTCAGCAGGTTTCTTTACCATAATATGTTCCTTTTAAAATTGGCAGCTACTCAGAAAAAACATGCAGATGCTTGCTTTAAGCTCACTGTGTCTAAGCAAATTAGATGCTTGAAGTTATTGCTTATGAACTGTAGATATATATTATCTATAAAACTAGGCCATGAGCTGAACTTGTCAGCAGCCAACAGAATGATTACCTCTTGTCAGCTGCCAACAGAATAATTACCTCTTCCAAATCAGCGTTATTTTCATACAGGATTTTACCTGAAGGGTTCTTACAAAAATATATTGTTGGGAGGGGACGGATCATGAACCAAAACACTGCTTATCAGGGCAGAAACATTTTACATTAACAAAGGTTGGCCTTGCAGAGGATAGACTCCCCCCCCCCCCCCCCCAACTTGATGCAGCTGTATTTATCTGCAGCGAGGGAATCAAAAAGATGGACATCACGATGACTGGTGCAATGATGGAAATGCTGCGTGAGCGCCAGCCTGAATGCCCTGCATCGTCCTCTTCTCAGAGTCGAGGCACAACTGTGCTGACAAAGCCCGGGGGGAGACTGAAGTTGTAAAAGGGACAAAAACACTAGAGCTGGAAATTCACATTAAGAATATGAAGAGGCGACTTGACTTACAAGTTTAATTAATTTCGAGGCTACACTCGAAATTCATACCTGAAGTGATCTTTCATTGTTGAGATGGATGAAAATGCAATTATTCCATGCACCCATTACAGCAGCAAAAAAAATAAAAAATCCGTTACATGGTTTTTAATCAGAAAATCTGAACCCTGAAGTGTTGTAATATAGTCTGTTAGAAAAAACATGCAGTAATAATGGGAGAATATATTAAATTCAAAATTGCATCATGATTTTACGGTATGATTATAATCATTGTGTCGCTCCAGGTGTGTGTGCTTTGGCCGCTAGGAGGCAGTATAATATAGACATGCACTGCGCCTTATATAAACAATCCGGCTCCGCTCTCCGGTCAGGCGCATTCTTCTAGCGCGGCTTGCGTGACGCACACTTTGTGCCAGTACACGCATGCCACATTATCCCTGCACTTTTTTTTCAACTGCTCCAAGATAATGAGAATTTTATCAGGAACATTTCTGTAGAAGACTATCTTGCCACTGGTTGACTTATTTTCCCCAATTTGAACAGATGGCCACGGCTACATGGGAGGGGTTAATTACGTTGTACCCGAGGGACAAAATAGGTCGTAGCTAAACTAATATGTTTCATTAATTATTATTATTTTCATTGTTTATTACTTATATTTTTACTTTGTCGGTGTTCAGTCATGTTGAAAGCATGGCACCGCGAAAGATGACAGTAGCAAATCATGTGTGAATGGGCTGCATGCTTATAGCATTAAAATAAAAATAACAAGAAATTCATTTCTGCTTGTGCCAATGACTGCTACTGCCCTCAGTTGTAAGGTGTGAGGACATCATGTCTGCATTTAATGCAGTTCACTAGTGATCAGACCAGTCATGTTAATATCACGTTTGATACTCCCGCACCACCAGACTCGCCAACAGCTTCTTTCTCCAGGCTGTTAGGGCCCTGAACTCGCTACCCCCTTCTGCGTAGCGTGCGGCACTGTTGCGCTACTTTCGTGACTGTCTGCTGTACGCGCACTTGCTCCTTTTTTTTTTTTTTTTCTGCTCCTCCTTTTTATTTATTTATTTATTTATTTATTTATTGTTGTGTTATTTATTCATTATTTATTCAGCACGCTTTTGTTATACTTGTTTACTTGTTTGTCTGTTGTGAGCCATGTCTTGTCACCGTGGGATAGGGGGGAACGAAATTTCGGTTTCTTTGTGTGTCTTTGGCATGTGGAGAAATTGACAATAAAGCTGACTTTGACTTTGACTTTGACTTTGATATTTAATGTCAGAGAATGGGGGAAATGAACGTAATCACAAAGATAAGAACTGTTTGGTACAATTCAAACTAAGTCAATTTCTCCTGCATAGTTTCAACTTTCTTCCATCATCTGTAAAATAAGGCATAAAATAAAGACTGAGTGCAATTATAACCCTTTGCATACTTTTTACCTGCTGAGAGACTTAATTTTGACATTTTAGTCCATTGCGCCATCCACTCGATCCTGCTGCCGTTTGGCACTTTGCTCTTCAGTGAGTAGCTGCTCAAACGTGATATTAACATGACTGGTCTGATCACTAGTGAACTGCATTAAATGCAGACATGATGTCCTCACACCTTACAACTGAGGGCAGTAGCAGTCATTGGCACAAGCAGAAATGAATTTCTTGTTATTTTTATTTTAATGCTATAAGCATGCAGCCCATTCACACATGATTTGCTACTGTCATCTTTCGCGGTGCCATGCTTTCAACATGACTGAAACACCACACTGCAAAGCGCAAATATAAGGAGACCCTCGATCATCATCTCTGTCAGCTCCAACTCTGCCTGCTGTGATTTCTTCGGTGCCACAGTGTCAAAGCCGTGCATCACGGCTGGCCTCACCGCAGTCTCATATAGCTTTCCCTTCATCTTCGCAGAAACTCTTCCGATGACATACCACACCTGACACTTTCCTCCACCCTTTCCGTTCTGCATGGATCCATTTCTTCACGTCTAGATACAACAGACCTGCCACAATGACATTCAAGTACTGTAATGAATGGCCCATTTTAAAACTTTGTCCATATATAAATCCATATATTTGGACACGCCTGCCGTAGTGGCTCAATACTGGTCCATATATAAGGCGCACCGGATTATAAGGCGCACTGTCGGCTTTTGAGAAAATTTGAGGTTTTTAGGTGTGCCTTATAGTGCGGAAAATACGGTAGTTTATTCACTGCACAACTATCACTCTGTCTATAACTTTTTTTTGTTGCGGACCACATCATAGTTAGTTGTTCGGTGGACCGCCATGACTGCGAAGCCAACAAATGTATGATTGCTTTGTACTACTCCAGCATTCTGCTCAAATGTTGAACCACGATGTGAATGAAAGGCAACAAAAACAAGGTTCCAGTGAAGAAAGTCATTATTAAACTAGTCAGTAAGAAGCAGAATAATATCTCGAGGCATTTTGTCTCAGGTTTGAATTGATTTTCAGGAAACAACACGGCTGGTTTACTTGAAAGAACTCAGTGGAGTATTACATTCCTCCCTTTTGTTGCTTTATTAATGAGCCGATGAAGTCAAATCTAGTGCATATTCAAAGTAAGGATTTGAGTGTAGCTGAAAGGGCCTCTTTTCGTAATCCCTGCCGTAACTATGGAAGAACGCATCGCTGTAAATGAAATGAAGTCTATGTCATGTTATGTCAATGTAGTCAGTTATTTTGTAAGTTTTTAAAACCTTTGAACCCAAAATCTTTTATATTGAGGCAGACATGCTTCAAGCAATTGGGTCAATAACAAGGCGAGCTCTTGCATTCTTTATTCATGTTGTTTCCTGCATCTAGTGTCCTCATGTTAGACCTTGTGACCACTCGCTGTAAGATTTAACGCTGCGATTTTCTCTAGCTACCTTCTGTCACCCTTTTGCATTTCTCTTATTCACAGTTGGTTTTGTGTAGCCACTTGAAGCGCATTTAAAGATGCTTGATTGGATGTCTACATTAGCCCTGCCTGTAATTTATCACCCCTCTGCTCTCCTTAGTTAAATCACCACCACTAAAAGGTGGATAGAAAACGTTAGATGGGTTACGAGAGAGCGACCACGAGATTTCAATCCATTCCTTTCATCGTTTTTCTTTGTTAACAATGGGAACTACACAAAAAGTATGATGTATTTTTCTTCAAAGTTGGACCCCTGCGTTAATAGATGACCAGTAATGGATTGCATCGCAGTCACGCTTGAGATTTGTGCTTTAGTTAGCTTTTCTATTTATTATGTATATGTGCTGTTGAGAAGCATTATATTGTGAATGATAAAGCAGCATTTACCGCTGTAAAATTCATTTTAATTAGGGATTTAATTAAACACCATTCAAAATGTGCCCTTGCCTTTCCAGACAGCGGTACTCTATGCTTTTGATTAGAAGTTTACATGGAGAATTTTTACTTGAGTAGTTTTTAGTGCAAATAATGATAAAGTCATAACTGTAATGATAATAACATTCATACCATACAATTCATCGATTAAAAATGACCATAATAATTTCCAATAATGTAACATAGGGACTAATTAAATCACATGAAGTTTGAAGCCAGCACCAGACAATTGTCTCACTGTTGAAATGAGTTTTCCTTGCTATGTTTATTTATGAAATTTTATTTATGATTTTTTTTCTACTATAACATATTATAACATATTATATATTATATATACTATTCCCTTAAAATAGCATCCTTGAATGAGGGAAAGAAAGTCACGTTAGGGAGTTGATAAATTTTTCAAATCTGTGCAATTTATTGCGGGTCTGATAAATCACATTGTACATGGCAAATTTATCTATTTGCATATACTCCACCTGAAACGTGCAAAATTAACCACTCAGCAATTTGGCAGACGTAATCCAGGATGTGAGATCGTCTTCCACATCTGTTTACATGAGCAATCAAATTTGCCCCCATTTTCGCATGAGCAAACCCTTCGTAAATCAGAACCCTTTGAGACTGACGCCATTGCAGGCTTGCACACACACACACGCACACACACACACACACACACACACACACACACACACACACACACACACACACACACACACACACACACACACTCACGCACAAAGTGCATGTTATCTTTGAGAAGATACAATTACTGCGAATATACATGACACAATAAGTGGTGTGTACACTGTGAGTGTCAAGACAACAAGCGAGTGATTTATGCCGCAAGTAAGCTTTGTTTCCTTCACCCTTTCTCTTAAACGCATCATGCATATTGGACTCAATGAGAAGCAAACTTGACCTTGGCAAATTACAGTGATATAGTTCCTTCTACATCACACCACATGGGTAGAACAGCTGGTTGGTTCCATGACTACTGCATTGATTGTGATAACCAATTCAAATACAACATATGTAATGTTTTGTAATTGGTTATGTAACGGGAGAATGATGTAAGCCCTGCAGGAGAGCACACGTTTCATGTTGGCGTTCTCCTCGCCAGGCGTCAGATTTGAAAGTGTTGCAGAATTAAATGGTGATTTGTGAGCCATTTTTGGGATTTTGTGATAAAATGCGGCAAAGAGAAATGATGAAGAGTGTAGTGATGCAACAGAGGGAATGAAGTTTGAGGAATATGCTTGACAATGAGGACAAATGTAGAGATGAAGATGAATGAAACTGGGCAGCTTAAAGGGCGGATTGATTCACACAAGCAGACTGCAAATCAGACACATCTGGTGGCAGTGAGTGAGATGAGCTGTGACAGCGGGAGAGCCAGAGCAACTGAGAGAATGGGGGCATTGGGGTGGTGGGAACAAGTGGACAAGGAAAGAAGACAAAGCGGGTGAGCTGAGAGGAGCTAAACCTTTTGGCGATCTCTACGGTTGGACTTGCAGCTGAATCATGAAGCATGAAAACAAATAAACATGCCGCCTCGCAGATTGCTTCATCTCTATCAATGTCACACACGACATGGGAAGTTACCGACGTGAAAACTGAACTGTGCCCTAACTTTGATACAGGGAGAAACAGGCGATGACAGTGTATTCTTGGCAGGATTAGGAACAAGATGGCCTGGAACTGAAAATATAAGGAATAATTCATTTTAATAGCTAGATTCCCAAATGTAAATTTCATATCAAGGAAAAGCTAGCTATATAGCACATATCTAATATCTATCACGAAAAAAAAAAAATCAAATCTTCAAATCTATGGAAGAAAACTAAATAATAAAAATAAATGAATGAATAAATAAATAAATAAATTTTACCCCCCCAATATAACACCAGTTGTGCCACTTCTCACATTAGCAAAGAAAAAAACTAAAATGTAATCATTAAAAGTACCTACAGTGCAGAGATCCTGGTTTTAATAATGCTATGGTTAATAATAATAATAATAATAATAATAATAATAATAATAATAATAATTTATGTTGTGTTTATTCCGGCAAGTCTGAGATCTCGATGTGTTGTGAGAGTGAGTTCCAGAGGGTGCGAGCAGTGAAGATGAAATTATATTAAGTCTAACGGTGTCAATTCGTCAAAACTTTTTCTGCCCTAACTGGAATAGATTCAACCCTCAGTGACGTCAAACGGGATAGGTGGAACAGAAAATGAATGTCTGTGCTTGACAACATGACAGTTGCACTGACCATCATGTTGCGGGTAACTGACAATCTTGTCAAAGAGACAAACTGTACTGTATAACATTTCTAATCCCCAAGAACATGTCGTTGTCCCCAATTGGGGGACCATAAATGTACGTCATTAACTATACATAACCTGTTCATTTGACTGCCGTTCTACATCAATAATACTTGAATAAATTAATTCTTACTGAACACTTTCTCTTTTAATCTTCATGTGTTTCATGTCCTCTGTGTGGGCTTAGGACAAAAAAGATTATGAGGGTTGACACTCCCAATGAAAAGCAGATGAATGTCATGGTAAGATTTCAGTAGTGAGATCAGGAAACTAAATCCCGAGATAGATGAGAACTGTCGCCGAGCTGACAGCTGGACATTTCTTTGGATCACTATGGCATGATAATTAGGAGTTCATTTCTGCTCAGTGAAATGAGTCCTCTGGTAATGAAGCGATATAAAGAGCAACATAATCTGACAAGAATATAATAGAAAGAAAAAGAATAAAAAATATGAAAAACCTAATTATTGTTGAACTGGACAATTTTCTTGCAGTTTGAACTCGGGAAATCAGGGCAGTCAACAAAACAGCATATGGTGTCAGAAGAACGCGATCATGATGTTGAAGTTTAGTCCACCTGAATAATTAAAATTCACAAGCCCTGGAAAATGGGCGGAAAGGAAACTGCTATCAGACGGCAACAAAACTAAACAAGGAGGATGTAATGTAATGCAGAGGCTGGTCCAGGAAAGACTTCAGAGAACTCCCCGCTTCAGCTCGTGAGGGACTTCATTCAGTTGGGGTGGCCTGATTATGAGAAACAGATAACAGAGTCTAAAGATTTTGACCAATTAAGAGCGGAGCTGGAATCTCACAGGACATTGAGACTAAAGTAACCGAATGTAACTTTTTTTCAGAGAGAAGAGAAAAGAGCATAGATCTGCTGGTATTATTTAGGATGAGCTGGTTGGACCTTTTTGAATTAAAGGTGGACTTAAAATTAACTCTAAAAATAAAACAAAATTTAATTCAAATTAGCCAACTGACAGTTTTCAGAAGACAATTTCTTCAAGCAGTGGTACTTGAATATTCACGCTTGGGGTTTATTAATATTTTGGTGGACCGAGAGCACTGCAGTTGTTCAAAAACAAAATGAACCCACAATTTTGCACGCAACGTATTGTAGTAAATGCATGCTTGCATGTTTGTGTGCATGCCTGGGTGCATGTTTGTTTGGATGTGTGTCCGTGTGTTGGCAAGAGTTGAGAATTAGGAGGCATAGGTGGATGTAAAAGACATATGGTAGCATCATTGTAACAGATGGGGCATGGAGAGGTTGTAACCAGCGGATGAGGAGAAAAATGCAGGTTCAGCTGTTTTGCGTCACATGATATATTGTAAATTCAGCATAGTTTACAAACACTCTCCAGCAAACATGCACAGTGGACATTTGGTGTCAGATCTGTTAGGTCATCTTTCAGTCAATGTTTGTTTCATTTCTGAACCCCAAGTTTTCCTTAATGTTTATTCAGTGCTGTTTTTGAATTGGAAAAGGGGCACTACAGTCTACTACATACCTCATTAACTGTCTCTCTAGCTATCTGATGTGCTTTAGTGAAGTCGCAAATGATCAAACAACAGATCAAAATAATTGTGTTCTTTCCTCGGTCAGATCACAAATCCAGCAGGTCACTTATTGCTCGGCAGAATTTGCGCACTTGCCCCCAAGCTGAATCGTATGAATTTTCAGAGTGTGTTGAAATTTGAATTATGTGAATCACTAAATACATGTTGGAATAGTAAAGTAGACTATATGATGAGGCAAAAGAAGGATGACTTTTTTAAACATATCGTGAGTTCATAAGAGAGATTTTAAAAACAACACAAAAGTGACTTTTTTGTTGCCTTTTAGTCAGATGTAATAACGACCTAGTAATTTATCAAATTAATTCGACAACTGTTAGCATGGTAAAACAAGTGTTTTTACGATAAATAAACGTGATGCTTTTACATTATTTGTGTGTGTTGAATAAGTTATTATCTCAAGATCCAGCAGCGCACACAGCAGTTGTTTTGCTTAATGAGTTTTATGGTGCTGCTGTATTTCCTCAGTCCTTACACACATTATGTAATGAGGGTGAATAATTCCACACCACAATAATGAATCATCCTTGTCACTCCATTTTAGAAAAATATTAGTAATATCAGATTTATTCATAGAGGGAGTTAAAGGATGGGGTGCTAGTGGGGGGGTGTACAACAGATGGAAGATTCTCCCTTCCCAGGTGACCTAGCTGCAATGGAGGCCAAGTGGTTAACATTTACCGCATAGCATGGCTCTGTACGATGTTAGTTAAAACAGCAGGAGTCCATATCATAAGATGAAATGCCACAGGAATGCGGTTGCAGAATCCATACAGTATCAGCACCTAGCCCATTCTCTGAGCATGTAGTGGGGGTGGGATGAAGGAGTCATAATCCAAATGTCAGAGGGTAAAGCAACATTTTAAACCAATAATCAGATTCTAATCTTGACCCACTGACCTGCTGTAAGTGTATCAGAGACATTTTCCCTTCTCGATCTGCTTGAAAAAAACAGTCAAGGTCAACATTGATAAATGTTAAACACGCTCAATATTTACTCTGCTTCAGATGTCTCCTGTGCATTCAGCATTAGCACCTAACTTCAGGCAGGATTAAATGACAGCTGCCAGAAATGTTTGTGATGCTGTAAGGAACTGAATAATACCCATGCTTGCACCGTCCTGTCACCATGCAGGAAGTCGCCAGGAGGAAGGAAGCATTTTACTGGCAGCATTAGTCTCTTATGATCAGAATCTATCTGTCTGACCTTGCTATGTATCCTCTAAATCCAGCACAGAATAGGAATCTAACAGCAAATAATCTTTCTCATTATTACCTTCTTGGTGCGAAAGAGCGACTGGCAAACATCCATCCATTTTTTTTTGTGTCCTCGTTAGGTAAAAGCTAAATTAACATTAATGTACTTGGTTCCAGAAATGTTGTCACAACATGTGGATGATGGGAAAGGAGGCTCTCGTCTTTTCATGTCTTTAATGGCTATAATTGTATATACTGAAATAATAATGATCTGGTCTTAATTTAATTAGGTCGTGTGATTTGTGGGTCTGTTGTAGGCAAATTTATAGTAATGGCAACAAATAAATAGACAAGTTAGTTGTACTTTCTGCCAACTTGTGGAAGAGTATGTTTTTTTTTTTTGCTTCTCACTGTATGTTGTTGGCAAATATGCAAAGATAAGTTATTTGCAGTAAGTAAATTATTTTCAGACAGATAAGGTCAAACTGAATAAATTCATGTTCTTATGGACATGGATACCAGTTTGAGAATGAGTGATTTAGAAGATGTCAATAGGACACCAAGGACCACAGTTGGAAGGATAACTCCAATACCAAGTAATGAAAGGTTTGAACAGCTAAGCCGTCAACATGTTGGCTCCTGAGTCGTGACAGAGCAAAGCGGAGGACAAATATTCCCTCCTTTCACTTATTTCTTGCAAAATAGCTTGACTGACATAATCTTAAATAGAACCTGATCCAGGCTTTAACAAGTGTACCAAGCCAAATCCCACTCAGGTGGCAAGAAGCCTGACACCGGATTAACTTTACATTTTTATTGCATGGATTTTAACGAAATTGTTTTTCGAGGTCAAATTATGTTTTTTTTTCTGTCCAGTTAGCAAATTGACATAAACCCCGTAAGAGTCAGATTCACTAATATGGACTGCTTTTCAAACAAATCCTAGCTGTGAGCTGTATATAGATGGGCCTCCCAGCTACAGTACATTTAATTTTCGCTACAGTTAATGAGCAGAATTACATTAAACAGTCTTGTGGGAATATTGATTAATGTGGTGATGGAGCAAGCTGTCTGCACAGCGTTAACTACTTGATATTTTGGGGGATTTATCAAAGGTCACTACGTAGTGTTAATGTATTTACACTTTTAAAGGTCATTTACTGCAAATAAACTTAAATCCCCCCAAAAACTCACAGTCAGAAGATAGCGTAAAATGTGTTAATTAATGAATAATTAATAATGCACTTGTTGTGATCCTGTTGTCTAATATACAACTGCACAGCAGCTATTTGCACAGAATGTCACTCTTGTCTGTCATATCAAACGTAGTAAAACTCAGTAGGTGCCAGTTAATAGCGACGGAGCTAAGAATTTTGACGTCACAGACAGCTTATTATTATCCATTTCTGTGTGAGAGCTGTTAACTCATTTCAGGCCTCTAAACACAATAGGACAGAAATATCTTATTATTTTGTTCAATTCAGCTTGATGAAAGGACCATCCGTCCAGGATGACCCATTTTTCTGTCTCGATTTTTTTTCTGTCAATCTGCTTGCCTGCCCGCCCGTCCGTCCGTCCATCCATCCATCCATCCATCCATCCATCCATCCATCCATCCATCCATCCATCCATCCATCCATCCATCCATCCATCCATCCATCCATCCATCCATCCATCCATCCATCCACCCACTGGCACTTCAAAACGCAATCAGAAAACATCCACCTTTCTGTGCTTGTTGGGGTCAAAGCAGCCAAATCTTTAAAGTTCTGGCAGACTCAACCTCCATCACTGCCAAGTTATTTGAGCTGAGAAAACCTACAATTGTAACTGTTGTGATTGCTATTTTTTTTCCCCATCATTTTCTGTCAAACGCAACGGTCACAAAGTTATCCTTTCGAAACACGGCAACTGTTCTGTGTTGTATAAGACATGCTACAAGCACCTCTTTGTGAGTAACCATGGAGATGCAATTCTGCCTCATCTTCTTGCAATGGGTTTTATATTCAGACACATCCAATCTAATCTTCCTGAACTAAAAGCTTCACTTTCAAAATCCCTTTGGATGTTTAACTGTCATAAATCAGCCACATGGGGGGGGAAACAGTCTCTCAATGCAGGAGTACAATTTTCAGTTAGAGACATTTTATTTCACTTGATATATTTTCACTTACCTATGTATCAGTTTTTGCCCTAAAATACTCATCATATTGTATGATCAATGAATTCTTTGTGCAGAATACAACCAATCAATGGGTTATCAAATGGGTTCTTCAAATGGGTTCTAAATTGATCTTTCTTTATCACATAAGGCATTACAGATTGTTCAACTTGCTCTGACCACTTGTGAGACACATTAGGGGGGACAAATGTTTGTAGAAAAGACATGATTGTTTCTCAATGTCATTTCAAGGAGATGGCAGCCAAAGATGATGTCACATCATTAACCCGTGTCGCAAATCACTCAACCCCATGGCACAATTATTACTATTGCCACATACAGTATGTCTAACTAATGCTTTATATTTCAGGTTGGATCACCTTGAAGTCAAATATAATGAGCACTGTACTCTTCAAGATGATCTTGAGTGATCCCAAGAGCATCTCCATCCACCACCCATAGCTATTGCTTGCGGTGTATATCGGAAGTGAAATCACAGAGAAGAGTTTATTTCTACGGAAATGTATGTAATCTCATAACGTAAAAATGTAGCGAACATCAAGATGTTGTGTTGGTTTGGATTAGAGTAAATTACAGTTCTATTTTTCTTTTCATCCTAATTTAGGACCAATTGACCACCTAAGATGGTCCGTGACCTTGATTCTAAGTCAGGACCTGTTGTCCAACAATCAAGTTCATATGGGTTAGGCGGCAGAGTCAAAGAATTGTCTTGCGATCCAGAACTTGCTAACGGTGAGACCTGCCCAGAACAGGGATTGCATTGAGATAATGCTGCCATGGAGCAGGAAGTTAATAAAGAATCTCTGACTGCTTCTGACTGAAGCACTAAAACTTGACAGTAAGGCTCCACTGATGACTTGAGAGTGCCCCAGATAGTCACTGGAGACTTGAGTCTTGCGTCAGGAAATATGAACATGAGCACAAAACCAAGTTAAGAAAACTCTTAAACTATTAAACAGACACTCACATACTGATGAAGAAATTCACAGAAATAATTAATAATGTAACAATGAGTCTGCTGTGAAGATGTAAGTTTAATGAAGTAAGCTGACTGGCTGCTGAACCAAGCAAACCATGTGGGTGAGGTGTCCGTGAACTCATCGTTCATGTCATTAAATTGATCTGTCTCCTATGCAAACATCAAAAGGAAGGAACTTTGAAGCCAGACAAACAACAGCACCCATCAGGAAGACTCTGTGAGTGGAACGCAAATCCAGGCAAATGAGGAAGGGGAGGTTGAAGTCTTTGTTCCTGTAGAAGTCCGATATCTGAGTAGGAGGTGAGTGTGATTAAATCGGGAAGGTGATGCCTCCGGTTAGAAAGTGGGGTGGACATGTGGGGGGAGCGGTAGTGCTTCGTCTTCACACCGGCATGTAACTAAAGGTGATTAAATCCAGCTGACATGTCAGCAGATGGCACGGTGGCCACGCTATCTTCTTAATAACAAAAATTTTCTCGTCATAAAAAAAAGTCTCAGACAGAATTGCAATGAATCATGAACAAACCAGATACTATTTTTTGAATGGTGACCATTTGATTTACTCAAATTTCAGTTTACCGCACTGCCTCAAGGTTTAATCGTTATCTGTAGCCACTGAAAGATTCTTTCATTCCTAGGACACCCACTTTTACCATTTGTTATATTTTTCCTTTTTATGACTGAGCTACTTTTTTGTTTTATGAATAGCTCTAACTTTATATGTTGCTAAAGGACATATTCATTTTTATTCCAATGGCAGACAAAAACAAGGAAGTAATAAAATTTCACTTACGAAAAATGCCCAGGTCGCATTTGAAAAAAATCAGAGTTGGACTGTTCACACTGCATGAAAAAAAAAAAATCAGATGTGCCTGTTGAATATGTGCAAAAAAATTGGAATATAGCTGCAATTCAAGCGTAGCCAGAGAGCTTGTAAAATTAAAACTGCTAGCACGATTTGAATGTATACTCACTGACCGCACATTTAGGCTCCATTTTGCGCTAGACTTTTCCTGGGCGTGAAAAATATGGCCCTTAATGTTCTGAGTTTGAAGTACAGTTTTATTATGTGGTGTACAAATTGTGGTCCCTTCCTAGATTTAAGTTGTCAACATATCACAGACATGTATGCATTATTACTCCAACTAGTTGTTTTTCATGGGGCGCGTTAGTTTCAGAAATATCTATTTAAAAGTACAAGATGGAACCAGAGAGGGTTAATTATTTTCATGACTAAGTTTACCCCATGTACTCCTGTTAGGTCATAATAAATTTGACCAAATACGATACCAGTGTTAATTTGTTTCCTTTTAGTAAATTGCAAGCTTCCACTTAATAACTCTGAACCTCTTTTAGATATTTTTGAATGATAAAGGCAACTTGTATGAAATCATGTGTCTGATGATGTACAGTGTTCAAAAGGCCTAAATTCCTGCTACTAAACTAACAAGATGATTTTTCACATTATAGATGGATAATGAAGTAAAATATACTGTGAGAGCAAATCAAGAATTTCTTGAATGACCAAGTAATTCAGCAAATTTCATCCCGACAGCAGCAAAATAATACCACAAGCATGCACGGAAACAAGTGTCATAATTCTTCTCGCAAAGAGAGTTTATTTATTTATTTATTTATTTTTTAATGATAATCTTATCTCCATGGATGTTTTAGTACATCAACTACAGACCACCTCTGGCATGGACATCAGTCATGTGAAAAATAATACATCACCTCTGAGTCATAGACATGCAAAAAAAATGACACGGATGTCTAGTAATTGGACTCATGTAGGATTACTTCAAAATAAGCGCCAATCGGGTCACAAAAAATATTAATTCAAATTGGCAACATTAGATTTATTTAATGATCATATCAGTCTCAAGATTTACTCTTGTTGTGCAAGCAAAAATGATAAAATTATGAAGAAAGTACTATGATGAAAGTCTTTTGTCTGGCCTTTTTCTTCTTTCAGATCCGTATAACCTTGATGCATGGTATTCTCTGTATGGCTTCAATTTCATCAACTTTATTGTCTCTGACAAGAAAAAAAAGGGTTGTCAAGTGAGCTTTAAGAGCATTTCATTCTTTTGTTGTTGAAGTGATTGCTTCGTGACATATTAGAATCGTCTAATTAAATTAACTATCCTGTCAGACCAAAAATAAAACTAGACTAATATCCTGTGTGAGTTGATGGCACGTTTACATGTGGGAGACAGGATACAATGTTCAAAAATGTCATTATTTATACTGCCAAAGCAGAGTAACATGGCTCAATTTTCCATGTGGACTGTGGGAGCAAAGACAAGGACTGTCGAGTTGAATAAACTGTTTCCTTTCAGGGAGTCTGCCCATGGGCGATAAATGCCTGGCCTGGGCCCCACCAGAAATATGTGTCACGTTATGAGAGGAAAATCAAGATTTCCCCATAAGGGTCGCAGGCGTGCTGGAGACTATGCAGGGCACACATAGACGAACAACCATCCACCATCGCACAATACCCATCAGCCTACCATGTATGCTTTTGGAATGTGGGAGGAAACCAGAGCACCCAGAGAAAACCCATGCAGGCACAGGGAGAACAAGCAAACTCCACATAGGAAGGGCCGGAGGTGAAATTTAACCCGCAATCTCTGAACTGTGAGGTGGATGTTCCAACCAGTGCTCCACTGTGCCGCCATTTAGGACTTAATATAACCAGCTTTGGGGGTATCATTGATAAGTCACAAACACAGACAATATACGGCAACAAAGACTTTGTCTTCAATAAAAATAATGAAAGTCGTCGCCAAGCCCAATTAGTGTCAAATATGATGCGAACAACACAAGTCTACAAGGGCAAATTGCTCAAACATAACTATTAACCAATTACAAACAGGTGGTGCTCTTTATTATACTTATCCTTGAGGACCTTGCAGGAATGTATTTTGGCAGATGGCGTTCCTCAGGGACATGTTGAGTGAGGCGGTTGGATCATGTCCATCTGCCTTTGTGTGAATCTTCTCAAAGCTGATAGGTTAATACCATAGATTCCGTTAGCAATGAAAAACGATAAATTTGGGCCGTGAACAAAAGCATCAGATTAGATTTTGTGAAAAATGAATGTCAGCAATGTTTTGCAATAGCCTCAAACTGCTCAGAATGTCTGGTCAAGAAGGCTGTGTTGATCAATGCATGGATTTCTCATAACCCTTGGATTGTTCAAATGTTTGTAAATGAACTAATTTACCTATTGTGTCCCTCATTTGTCTATTAGATACATTTAGGTTGATGTACAACTTTGGCTCAATTGCATTAAATAACCGCAGTTCCGATATATATTCATTTAAGGGATGTAGTGAAATGAACATTCTTGGCCGAAACTGAAATTTAAAAATGAGGTAACCAAGAAAACCCCTCCCAAAAAAAATCCATGGCGGCAATATTTTTTACACTTAAGTGCCAACCCTCTGCTTTCACTGGCGCCGCAGAGCTAACCCTTGGCGCCCAGCTTGCTTTCTGGCCGCCATGGCATGGGAATTTTCGGGCTCATTAGCTCACCGCCTTCCGCTCAGTTCAGTTAGCCGTCGGCGCATGACGACCAAGGCCCACTGTGGATGGCCACGGCGGTATGACGCACCCCTAACCCTAGCGGGAAGTTTTCCTCCCATCTTTTTCTTCTCAGTCTTATTTTACCCCGAGCTCCTGCGACATCCCAGTTGTTTTGAGGCACAGTAAACAATCTGAATATTGAAAAGATTCTAAATATATCTGAAGGTCACAAAGGGACAAAAATAATCCCAATAGGGCAAAGATGCCATTGTATCAGAAATGGATAGATCTTGTAGGACTTGTAGTTTATGTGTCAGTAGCACTTCATATCGTGCAGTTAAAAAGGATATGTCATGGATTTAGAGTTGGAGGCATTTGCCAGGATGTTTTTCATTTTTATGCCTTGTTACATGGTGCTTAACTAAAGTGGTGTCATGTTTAGTCTTGTACATTTAAATTATTGCTACTTGTGGTGAGGGCTGAATGTGGCACCCTGAGTTATAATGTTTCTGCTGTTAAAGACACGTTGGTCTTTTGCAGTGTCTTGTTTCTGTTTGCAGCTTGTGCAAGCCAGTTAATGAAATGGTTCTGCCGGGCAAATATAATTGGGTGGTGAGAGTTTGACACATGATCTAAGTGGACTTGGAGCCAGTTACAAAAACAAGTCATGCAATGTCATACTGACAAAATGTATTTCAATTCTGCTTTTTTGTTGTTGTGCCTGCGTTATTTCAGCACACTGTGACGAGTAGTTGCTATCATCATACGTATGTTTGTTTCATTCATGTTTGTTTAGGCTGATGCAACTCTCCCAGAGCTTTGAAGTTGTGATGTTTTACTTCTCGCCACTGTTTGTTTGAAACATTCGGATGGATCCTGGCTTCAGAGACAACCTTGCCATGTTTAAAGGCATCCTTCATTTAGTGTTGGGCAGCTCCCTGATTCTGCTGCAGAGATGCGAATGAGAGGACACGTGTGGTGATTATGTCAATGCTTCTAGCTTCACATTTCTGCACCTACACTGGCCTACATTTTGTCCCCCAAAATGGCACGCTTTAGGACTATAACCAGTTTTCTGGAAAAGCAAAACCAATGAAAGTAGTGAATTTCAAGGAAATGTATCATTCAGCTGCATCCTAAACAAAGGAAAAATTGTCCTGGCCTTGTATATACTTGTGCTCATAAATTTACATTCCCTGGCAAAGTTTGTCAAATATTATTTTAGGGGAATATATTATGAAATGAGGCGGCTTTGTGGCGCACTGGGTAGCACGTCCGCCTCACAGTTAGGAGGGTGCGGGTTCGATTCCACCTCCGGCCCTCCCTGTGTGGAGTTTGCATGTTCTCCCCGGGCCCGCGTGGGTTTTCTCCGGGCACTCCGGTTTCCTCCCACATTCCAAAAACATGCTTGGTAGGCCGATTGAAGACTCCAAATTGTCCCTAGGTGTGAGTGTGAGTGCGATTGGTTGTCTGTCTCTGTGTGCCCTGCGATTGGCTGGCAACCGGTTCAGGGTGTCCCCCGCCTACTGCCCGATGACGGCTGGGATAGGCTCCAGCACGCCCGCGACCCCCGTGGGGACTAAGCGGTTCAAAAAATGGATGGATGGATATTACGAAATGTACTAATGAATGAATTGAATGAATGAATATTCACAGCAATAAATTCAATGATCATAATCTGATAAAACATTTTGATATAATTTTCTTTCATATACAGTTCTGTACAAGTTTTTTTTTTTTTACAATGCATCACATTCATCACATTCTGCTGTGTTTGTACATTTAAAAACTGAGGACAACAACTTTCCAAATGTCTGTGCACTGTATTTGAATTTACAGATGAATGTATATATACGGTCCAGTACTTCTCCATTTCTGGGGGGCGGGGGGTAATCACAATACAATACCTATAAAGTTGAGTGATTGCATTGCAAACCATAGCATATTTTAGTTTTACGTCTGAAATTGGATCAACAACAAACAACTTTTTTTTTTTTTTGCCAGAAAAGATTTAGAAGGTATTCTGTAATATAGCATAGAATATTTTTTTTTTTTTTTATAATACTGTACCCTGTTTGTGCAACAACAGAAAACCTTTTGATGCTGGACCACATGACGACAGGCTCATGCGTTTTTCACCCTTGACATTTCAGCACAACATTGACCTTAAAAAAAGGCTTGGTTAAATTGATACACAGATACATTCTTTGACAAACGTCAGAAGTAAAAAAAAAAGAAAAAAAAAGAACGAAAACACCCAACAATAACAAGATAATGACACTGCAATCATGCTGACAAAATTTCCCTCTTTGCAATTATGACTGCTTGGTTAAGGAAATATTGATGCAAGAATATTTTGTTCTTTATAGTAAAATCCAGTTCTGTGATTTTTTGTTTTTAATAACCATACAACCCAAGTCCTGATATGTATGTTGTTGAAACAAAAATTATAGTTTTCTTTAACCTCAAGCACCTCTGGACATCCCTGCATTGTTTTGTTCCAGTGTAAAATGATTAAAGTTAAAGTCCCAATGATCATCGTCACACACACATTTGGGTGTGGTGAAATTTGTCCTCTGCATTTAACCCATCCCCATGTGATTTTGATCCATCCCCTGGGGGAGAGGGGAGCAGTGAGCAGCAGCGGTGCCGCGCTTGGGAATCATATGGTGATCTAACCCCCCAATTCCAACCCTTAATGCTGAGTGCCAAGCAGGGAGGCAATGGATCCCATTTTTATAGTCTTTGGTATGACCAAATATTGTTTGAATAGCCAACATAATAACTGAACTATTGTGCGGTGGTTGCCTAAAACAATACAGGAGCTAAGATAAGACAAGATCTCATTTTACGGTTGACCTCATTCAACTTAAAACAAAAAATAGTGTTGTTTGAGAACTTCAGAACAAATCTACAAATACAAATAAAGACACATGAGGTGCAGATTGACGGGAATGAAGAAAATAAATTCTTCTTTGCATATTGAATAAATACATCCCAAACTATATTGAAGAATTTTAGTTAGTTGAATGGATACGTGATCATAATTCTGTCACAACTCGTCCCCGGTTGTGTTATGTAGGTTGTCATGGTTTCTGTCCGTGTCTGTGTACTCGCCCCTCCCTTCCTGTGTCAACTCACAATCCATGTACTAATCACGGTCACCTGCCTCTTGTTACCTGTCTCGTATTTAAGTCCTGTCTGCGTGTCACTCCTGTCGGGTCATTGATGTTGTCACGTCTGTTGTCCTTTGTCTCGCTTCTCGTCTGTCGTCGTTGTTCTTGTCTTTCTGTTCACTTATTCTTATCCTTAGTCGAGCTTCTTGTAGTCTGTCTTTTGAGTTCCGCCAATAAACCCTGGTCCAATCTGCATTTGGTTGCCTGTTCCGATCCGCTCCGTGACTAATTCATTGCGGTTGATGTACTGTTCTAGGGGCACAGATGGGATTTTTGAACTGGGTGCTAGGACAGGGACCCTACACACACTCAAAATGCCCGATTTTCTATTTTGATGTGTGGGGTCGCCAAGGGTGAAAAAAATCTTTTAGGATTTGGAACATTCTTGTGTGTACCAGGCTTAAGGTAAGCCAAGCTGTTCCAGGTCATGAAGTGGAACAATATTGGTTTTATTTCCACTTGTCTTTGCACATAGTTCGATGTTAGAATTGTGCAGGGATTTTTTTTTTTTCTTACAGCAGCTACTTTGTGATTTTATCATGTCTTTGCCACTGCGACAAAAGTTCCTCTGTGTCCTATTAATCAAATTTTAGTCAATTTTGGGAGATTTTAGAAGATTGGGAAATTTATAACACAACAGATATTAACTGATTAAGGTTGTGCAGGAACTAAATGAACCAAAGAAAACGAACAATAGTCTACTAGTTTTTACTATTTTTTTTTTTTTAGACACGATTTCCCTCTTGATTTTGACTTCCAAGACGGTGGACAAATACAGATCATGTAATTAAAAACAATCTGCAGTAAGCATACGTCGAGGAAAGAAAATGTCAGTAAGCTTTGGTTAAATGATAAAAAAAAAATGCATCTTGAATACCTCGAATCATTTGTGAATATTCCATTCCTAGTCTTCAGTAATGCTCAATTCTTTCAAACAAACTTGGTTGCTTGAAACAAGTAGTGTTTCTAAAGATGCAGCATGTGACCTTAAATCACATGCTGTTGTGGAAGTGAGACAGTATATTAGGCTTTGAATGCTAAGGTTATACGCTTTTTTTTAAAATTAAATGTAAAGAAAATAGGTCATTTAAAGGATTCTGAAAATTGTTAATTTTGTACTATTAAGCATGCATTCGTTTCCATATAAAATTGTGAACATTCTACTGAGAATCTCTTTTACAATACACATTAGAGCAACTGTGCACGTCATAAACTTTTTTAATCTGACATTCTGGTAAGAACCACCAACGTAGCGTATCGAACATCTTTTTTATATTTGCAAGTGTGAAGTCATTCAAACAGATAGATCTATGCGATTGCAGATTCGTTCCTCTGATTGGTCTCATTTGTTTCAACCGCAGTTCTTTCCACTCTGTTAATCTAATTTGCTTTAGAAGACCAGAAATACAAGGCATGTATTTCAAGAAAATCAAATAGAGGGCAACCATTTTAGATTAGAAAACGATCGTCACATTTTGTGTTATTATGTCAAAGAAAAAGGAAATAGATTAAAAAGTGCTTTAAAGGTGCACTGGGTTGACACAATGAAAAACATAGTGTTTGAAAAGCCATTGTAGCCATCTGTTAAAAGCAATCACGTTCAGACTCTCTTACTGACGAGTTAGTGCAGAGAGAAGGCAATAAATAAATTCTTCAATTACAAGTGGAGAAAGAAAAATGTCAAGTGACTTGAAAGTTCAAGTGCAAGTCTATCACAATAGTGCAATCAACCTTGAAAACAAGATGGAATTTCGTGTTGGCATGGCAAACATTCTTACAAGCTTTCTTCTTTATGAGCTCCTATGTTTAGAGTTTTAATTTGCATGTTTCTTGTGATAATCACACACAGCAGCTGTTCCGCTCATAACTTTTAGCCATGGGAGATCGATTACCCCAAGTCACCTGTATGCATGCATAGAGAGGTAATCTCTTTGTATATTGAAGAATACTTTTAATAGAGTGCCTTGCAAAAGAAGTCAGCCCTTTGCTTTTTTTTTTTACCCATTTACAAGATTGAATGTAAATGTTTTGTTAATCTGAATTTTATTTGATGGATCTGCAAAGGACCAAAGCTGACAAAATCAAAACTAAATAAAAGTAAAAATAAAAACAAATTAAAATATTATATATATATATATATATATATATATATATATATATATATATATATATATATATATAATTATATATATATAATTGTTTTTTTAAATAAACACAAATTGATTTGTAATTATTTACACGTTTTACGTATTACATTTATTTTGTGATCTATTTAATTTTAAATAATTTAATTTTTGTATTTATTATTACTTTTATTTTGGAGTATATATCTTTAGTTTTTTTATTTCGTTATATGAAATATAATGATGGGTTTTTTTCTAGTTTATTTTCAATTTTATTTATTTTCTATTTAGGCAGTTTGGGTCCAGCAAAAAGAAAGTAATTGCCTTGAAAGTATTTGCACGTATTTGAAGTATACAAAACCTCGACCAAAATTGAAATGCTCAATAGCATACAAAGGGTTGATGGATCAGTTAGTTCATTGGTAAATTATTTTATTTATCTGTTTATTAATCAAGTAATCGGGTAAAATAAGAATTTTACTTTCTACCATCCTGTTACAATATGAAATGAGTATATAGGCAAGTGGGATGAATACTTTTTCAAGGTACTGTATGTGTTGGCCAAAGTCAGCTGGGATAGGCTCCAATTTAAGTGTGACCCCAATAAGGATAAGTAGCACAGAAACTGGATCGATAATAAATTTGTTCTTATTCTCAAACAACGATAATAGAAGCCTCATATTACTTGTAGAGGCAAATGACAATTGATTTTTTTTTTTTTTTTTAATACTGTTATTTCCATCTGTAGGTTCCATCTTAAAAATATTGTTCTGTTTGGATAACCATTATGCAGCAACAAAGTTATTACAAGATCTGGGAGCATGGCTAGTTAGCCAATATCATATATCACTTTTTGATAGTTTGCAGAATTCTGTCTGTACTTTTCTTTATTTGTTTTGGTTCTTACTGAGGCATTTTACGAAAATTAATACTGGTGGTGCAATGGCACCTTCTTATTTGTTATTTATGTTTGATTGTCTGATTTAAAAATATCCTGCCATTTTTTCACATCTTTGACAAGTACAACAATAATAAATAAAATTTAACATCAAAGCGATGAAAAGTAATTACGTTTGGAAAAACCACAAACAACGAAACACATAGAAAAAACACACACAAAAATGTATTTTAAAATCTTCCCACAGTTGCAGAGTTGCTATTTTTGGAAAGCTACCTGATTTCTTTGACACTAAAATATGTTGGCATACTTCATTCTTCAGGTGCACTACTAAGAGTCAGCTCTCACTTTTATAAACACATTAAAACAAACAATAATAATAACGTAAAAAAAAAAAAAAAAATGGAAAAAACATTCAAATAACAGTGGATGGATTGCTACTGGAAGAAATATTACCATTTTTTTTTCATTCATATTTGTGATTCTTCCAATAAATGCAAACCACAAATTCTGTCAGGATGTTACTATTGAACTACTTTTTTTCACAGTGCATTACATCTTTTGAACAATTCGACATTTGCAGCTTATTTAAAGAGATGCTCTTTTAAGAAAATGTTGTGACTAACAAATGTGATAGTGTCTCCATTTTTATTTTTTTTTTGTCCTGAGGTCTTCCTGCTGAGTTCATGGAGAACAGAATGGACCTTGTCTCACAGTGTTTTCCTGCCGACAGCTGACTGACATACAGTTAACTCCAAAGAGTGCTTGGTTGCTCCCGTCAAATGATTTGGGCTGGCCAACCAAGGCAATCACAAAGGAAAATCCTCCTTTTTACATAAATACAATACCACATTGTCTTCAACTTTGAGGCATGCATCAATAAATATATAAAGCAAACACAGCACCGGATACATTATTCTTAATAAATAGATTAAAGGTAGTTTCATAGAGAGCTCTTCCCTCTAAATCTCCATCATTTCACAAGTCCTCTTAAATTTGATCTGTAATCTGACCAGATCATTGCATGTTTACATTACCTGAAATAACTTTGATCTGTTTGCATGTTGGTTGTTGCATGACTGGAGCTGTGTTTTGGCAGTATCACATATTTGAGAAGTTCTTTAAACTTTGGCCTTTAAAGTCCTGACCTGTTCTGCTCATCACGTAGGTGTCATATCTGCATGCTTGCAGCAAATGTCTCTCATCCAGTGATTTTTCGTTCCACTTGCTTACTTTCCTTAGCAGTCACTTGCTGTGTGCGAGTTCAACCTAAAGGAAGTCACTTTGCTGCTCATTGGAGAGTTGACTGACAGCCACCTCACTATGTTGCGACCCCTGGAGCATAGTGGCAGTCCGCTGAGGGTTGTGGTCGATACAGTTTTCCCTTGGAGTCAAAGTCTCAGGACAAGGACAGTGTCTGCAGGTGCCGTGGTTCTCCAGTAGCCCATTGGAAAAGTGTGTAGAGTTACACTCTTCTTTGTGATGAGCTTGCCTGCACGTTCCCTTCTGGGTGGAGTCGTTCTGACACGAACACCCGCAAAGTGACCTTCTGCACTGGGCTACATCCCGACAGAGAGACTTACGGAAGTTGGGCTTAAAAACCAGATAGACAATCGGGTTGTAAAGTGTAGAGGACTTGGCAAACATGGCGGCCAATGCGAAAGCCATAGGTGGTACATTTGAGGGGTTACCAAACGCTGCCCACATGGACACAATGGCATATGGACTCCATGCTGTCAGGAAACCAATGCAAACTGCCACGGAGAGCTGAAAACAAAGCAAAAAATAAGTCAGTAGATAGAAAGCGACATGGACTACTTTAAAAAAAAGGGGATTTTTGGGAATTGCAGGTAAGCTGCCATTGTGCAGCCCTCGCACATGTTATAATTAAGAAATACAAAATTCTCTGGTGCTCATTTGAGAACCATGCCAAACCTTTCATGGTTACAATGCCTTTTACTATCCTAAACTTGCATCCAAGAGCTGAATATCCCAAACTTTTTATGAGTAGTGTGTGTGCCATTAAAAAGGTGCATTGAGTGTTGGAAACATACCTTAATGATAAGCGCATGTGCATTGGTGATCTTGTTCTGCGGGGACATGTGCTGCTGCACTGCCTGGCGGGACCCACGGACGGTCAACAGGATGAACAAGTAGGACAGAAAGATGACAGTGCAGGGAAGAATGTAGCAGAAGAAGAAGAGGCAGACGATGTAGCTCATGGCCAAAGAGTTATGGCTGGGCGCATGCCAGTCGATGCAGCACGCCGTACCGTACGGCTCGGGCCCGTACTCTCCCCAGCCCAACAAGGGCCCCACAGCAAACACGGCCGCGTAACACCAGACGCCGCCGACCAGCAAGCAGGCGTGGTAGTGGGAAAACTTGTTGCCTGAGGAGAAGCGCACCAGTGAGTCGGATTGAAAAAAAACAAGTCTCACGGTCACCCAAGCACCCTGTCTTGTCAGCTGTGTTCTCACAGGCATGCTGCATGGGGAACAATATGTGCTTATGGCGACATGTATGACAGGATGTGGGAAGGACATCATAACAAACTCGTCATTTAAAGTTCAGCAGAGCACAAAGAATTACTTATTCAAATATATCAAGTGTTACAGTGGGGGGAATGATTGACAGAGAAAGATAAACAAAGCGAAAGCTCATTCAACCCATACTAGCTCGAGTTATGTAATGTTTTTATGAGACCATAGAAGGAATAAATAAAATGAGTTAAAATTGTAATATTCGTGGGAACATGCAAGTGTCAAAGGGGGGAGGGGGCAGCACAGGAAAGGCATTTCACAAGACAAAACAAATCTAATGACATTAGGGTCATTAAAAATTTGAGGACCCTGTAAAGTAAATTCTGATTTTAGTTTTATAAATATATTTTACAATTTTGAAAATTGTGAAATCATGCAGACTGAAAACTATGTAAAATGGAATTGTGAAGAAATAGCGTCAAACTGGTTTTGAACATTGCTATTTTCTTGACTTTGGGGGGAGTGGTGCGGCGTGGTTAAAACAGTGCCCAGTGACACAATTTGGCATTTACCATGAGTTGCCCCTCTTCCATTTTATATGAATCAGGCGCTTTCATTCGCATAAATAGCTATCCGGTGCAATTGTCATTATTACTTATGCACTTTCCTTGGACACAATACACAGAATTTAATATCCTGAGGTGATATTTAGTCTTCTATATGTTAGAACACAAATAACTGTTGCTATATAACTGGCAAGTAGCAGGTTTGGCATTTGTGTTTATTATATCCATAGGGCATAGCTTCATTTACTCATGAATACTGCACAGTGCTTATTGTGACTTCAGGCACATGACTAATCACATGGATCACTTGTGGAGTAAGAAATATTTTTAATTCCAGGAATACAAAGTCACCCATCTGCAAGTAAAGACAGAATTTGTCACAGCTGCAGGGTGTTTGTTTTCTAGTCTAATAGAAAATGAATTCATAACATTGTAAATTGTGAGCAACAAACTCTTGTTATTAAAACAGCTCAGTATGTCGTCCTGATTGATGGTGAATAAACAATTTAATACTTCCGCAATTTACCTCCGCTCATATTAGTGTGGTTACAGTCATGGTTGTGAAATGATCCATGAGAAATATCTGAGCAGCCCTCACCCATAGCCAATGATAATTGATTCTGGCGATTGCATCATCACTGAAGAGGAGAACAGTGTGAACCTTATCTGCAACACCACCAAGCTTCTTCAGTTGCATGTCAGCCCCTCTTAGGGTCCAATCTGATGGTGGGGGTGTCTGGTTAAACCCTGCGGCGTACAATGCTCTGTTTTGAAGTGTGTGTCAGGCTGTGTGCACGCGCTTGATCTTTATACATATTGTTTATTTGATGTGAAGCATTTCTCTGATTAAATCATCTCAGCAAAATGAAATCATCTCAACAAACCTGTTCTTGTTTTAAACAGAGGGCTGATTTTAACCACAAAAAGCAAAAGTCCAAGAATTTTAAGCAAGAATGTATTAATATTGTTCCTCACTGAAGTCCTTGAGGACTTCAAAAGTCTCAGGTGTGCGTCTTGGTCAGATGGAACTGACAGGAAAACATAACACATTCTGTCAAACATGATAAACTAAACTGCAACAATAGAGCCCACAAACAGCCTTGATCTTCACATCTTCATTTTTGTTGTTGTGCTTTCATATGTTTTATTGTTTTGTTTTGTCTGATTGCATTTGTTTTGTGTTCCATTTTGGTATATTGTCTGCACATTTTTTTCCCCCTAAGTATTCTAGTTGAGTGCACTTTATGCAGTATACATAAAGTATACTGTACGCAGTATACATAAAGTATTCTTATATACTTTATGCTACAATAGACAGGGATTTGTCTCAGATTGAGTTCTCTTTAAATGGAAAGTAGCCCTACCTATACTTTAGCAGCCAGATGCACTTAACATCACAAGCAAAATTCCGTATTGATTCTTTTGTCAGTAAGCTGCAAACTCCTTTTTAGTCCCTGCTATTTCCATCTCCCCGTTTTCATCAGAGCCCCTTCAATGAAACACGTGGCGGGATGAGTCTACTAAGCAGGAGCCCTCTGACTCATCACTCTCAAATCTTTTGTTTTATGGACTTCGATCCAGAGCTCACAAGTCAGTCACGGGTGTGTGTAGATTAGATCTAATGGAAAGCACGTATGTTTTAAAGTGAACTATTCTGTTCATCATTAGATGACTATTAATAATTGCAAAACACAAGTAAGGCAGCTTTTCTGGTCTTGATACAAGAGGTCATATAAGTGACGTTGTCTTTCTGTCAATCCTCATTACATCTTATCAGCGTTATAAATACAATAGTAGCTCACTGCAAGGTCATATTGGATGATACAAGCTGGCATTGTAATGCGACATAAAATAAGCAAATGAAATTAAAACATTTTGGGGAGGGGGAGTAATAGTAATTGTGAAGCACTGAAGTAATGGCAAGACAGACTAAAATTAAAATAATTAAGAATTTAATACTTTGATTTTTGTTCGGGTATAATATTTGAGAAAATATTCCTTTCGTGACCTCTATAAATAAATCCCCATCTTCAAAATAAATTTGAAAAAAAAACATCAAACCCTTGCAGTTTACTCATTTTCATTGCAGCATAAAATATTTTTTTACAACCGAGTCCACCTAATCACACTTTTTTTCTAATGCTATTAAATGGCATCCTGTTTTACTTGAAAAAGTCAAGTACATGTATGTATATATGGTTCCAGTCGCTATATAACAATTCCAAAAGTGAACAATGAACCTTGTGTCACTAAACTGCACATGGTATCATGGTTGTTGCCCTCCAGTTACAATAAACATGATCACTCACATTGTTGTATCATTAAAGTATAAACAGTTCCTTTGCTTCTTATTTCTCATCAATTTTCCTAAGCACTCCACAGAAATAGCCAACACTATTTTCCCCACAAAAACAACAAAACACACTAATTTGACAGACCACTAATTCATCACATTCACTATGCCTGAGTGTTCACCTCCAAAAAAAAAGCCCTGTTTTCCCCTGTTACGGATTACCCAGAATAGTCAGACTGCTTCGAGAATCATTGATCCGTGACTGGAACCTTTCCATGAAGTGTACTTATGTGGGTTCTCCCACGATTTACTTGAGTTCCTACCCAAGTCCACAAAATGTCTAAATTGTTTGAATGTTGAAAATGAACGGTTGCCTGCCTTTATGTCTAAATCCTGTGACTGCTCATTGGTCCAGTCACTCCATGTTGTACTACACCAGCTGTGAGTCTGGGATAAGAAATTTCGGGGTGATGAGCTCTAGGCCACGCAGGATGAATTTAACTATTTTGTACATTTTAATGTAATTTCAATGAAAGAAAGGCATTACACTTTTTAGAAAAGCCTGTAGCTAAACCATTAATTCTAAAGTCTTCTCATTTTGAGTCACAGCAAAAGAGGACTAAATTGGATTTATAAAACAAGCAAACATATTGTAATTCTCCTATTTCTGAGGGAGTAACTCCATTTGAGATACATGTATGCACCATGAATTGTAATGCTAAGTATAGTGAGGACGAAGATACAAACAAAGGAACTTGGGCTCATGTAATGTATTGAATACTATTATATAAAATGATCTATTTACTCCTACGACTCTGTGTGCTTTAATAGGAGTCATAATGTTGATTGGCATTCAGTCAATTAGTTTGTCAGTAACGTTTTGGTTTAGCTAGGGTCACTCTAATTCAAACAGATGTCCACAGTATTTTAGGGCTGTATTTTAGTTGTTAAGATAATACCACAATACCGATAAGTATGAAAACACCCATTGGCCTGACCCCGTTTTGAAACTCAGTGTTATGTGGGAGGATTCTGGACCTGGTTGTGAAGTGCATAAAATAATAATGTTGGAATGAAACAGAAGCTTTGCTGAGCGGATTTAATAAGCAACTTGCTTTTTGTACATGCTTTGTGGTGGGTTGGGCTTAAGAGCAAATTTGATTGTGCTCATTGTACTGTGTGTGTATTGTAGTGTCTAGATTTGCATGTTCCGCTTTATAGATGTGTTTCTGGGGATAAAAAAAGTTTCAAAAAGAGCCATCCTACAATGTGGCCTTAATTTGAATGACACCTGGAGTTGAAAGTGACCTCAAATCTATTTGAAGGCAAATCTGCAAAGTTTTCAAAACACATTACATAACTTATATAGGAAAGCCTGAATCTATTGATTATTAGTTCTTCACATTCTGTTGTGGGTCATTACTCACCCAAGCTCCCATAACATAACTTATTGTCATTGATCAAGATGCTGTTCTGGACCAAAATTATTTGTCTCGAATAGAGTATTTTCATTGTTGTGGCCTTAATAATATATACTGATACATTTGGGGAACTTCATCATCAGGCACAATTCTATTTCAGATGATCACTTTTATGATGTTATTTTTAACATTTTATAGTTTGAGATAATGGTCTTGGAATTTGGTTTGGTGCATCATTATAAGAAAATGCACTTTTTTTTTTTTTTAGCCACCGATACCTATAACCAATAACTTTTTTGTGAGCTACACATTGTACATTTTTGTACATTTTGTCACTGGTCTGGCACCTGAGTGGTCCAAGCATATTTCAGGAGGGATAGTACCAACAAAGTAATCTTTGCCAGTGATCCCCCAGTGTCGACAGAAATAGAAGCTAAACTGACAAACATGCAGAGCATTTGACTGCAATGCCAAAATAGGACAGAATATGTAAAAGCCCACCAAGACTTGCAAGGCAACACTAATACATCAACTCTCAGCACGCTCACAAAAAGATCTGTGTTTGTTCCATCGAAAGCAGAGGAGAAATGAAATGGCCCCATTAAAATAACTAATATTGAATGGTCTCATTATCCTGCCTCTTTCACTCATGCCTCTGCAACACGCAGTACAAAAATAAAACTTTTATTGTAAAACACATGACATCATGCAATCTTGCTCCAAGAAAGCTTACGAATGTAGATAGGTCGAATGTGGAATGGTTTCAATGCTTTTATTTTCAAATGCTCTTGAATGTACTTGTAATTATGCAGCATATGAATAACAAAATAATTTTGAATGTATTAGGTGTTTTCTTTTTCAGTGTAGACAGTCACCTTACCATAGTTTGGGCAGCAAACCTTGAGCCAGCAGACGGATGAAAGCACTGTTAAGGTAGTCAAACTGCACAGGCCAAACAAAACGCCACAGAAGGCGTACATTGTGCAGGTGGTCTTATTATACAACCACCTGGATGAGCAGGGATAGAAAGATAAAAGTGTAAGCAGGGAAGCAAAAAACATTGCGACATATTTATAATGAGTGCTAGGTTTTGTAAAAGGCATTTTGTCAGCATTTTATGCATAATGCTAAATAACTAGGTACAAAGCTGCAGTCATGACTTTGAAAGAGGAGGTCGTACAAACTTAAATAAGACAAGCATTTTTAGCCAAACCAATGTTTCTCTTTCATGCATTCGTACAAATTATTTTGAAGTGATTTCACAACGCAATAGTTTTATCGTGTTGGCAAATCAACTTACTTATGAGTGTAGGCTGATGGTATAGCAATGGGAAAAAGGGAGATGGTCATCATCAGGTCACTGATGGCCAAGTTGACTACAAAGTACTCTGCTGGCTTCAAGGAGGAGTTTTTTCTATAGGCCACAAACAGCAGGGTTCCATTCCCCAGCATGGAAAGAACACCTGCCGGTCAGAGTTATACAATATGTGATGTCAATTCCGCAGTTTACCAGTTGATGTCCTTTTTTCATTGTGGTCTTGACACTGAAGAAAAAAAAAAAAAAAAAAAACCCTTACCAAAAATTGTATACAGCGTCCCCATGAGGATGTCATTGTCTTTTGATATTCTGGACACAAACAGATACATTTCGGAGGCATTTCCCATCTGAAAGAAAAATAGACACAATGATGGATGGAGGAATTTAGTCATTGTCTTTTGATATTATGGACACAAACGAATACATTTTGGAAGCATTTCCCATCTGAAGGAAAAAAATAGAAGAACAAACAATGATGGATGAAATAATAAGAAATAATGTTTCACCTCCTGGCAATTTACAAAAACAAACAACTACCTTAAGAAATGTACTCAGACGTCTCGGTTGTTCAGAGCATTAACTTCTAGACAGATCTTCTTGAAACGATGACTAAAATACCTTCAAAACTCTCAGAAAGTACATGAATAAACTTCTGTTTGCTCCATGGATTCCGTTTATGGATTTAAATGTGCAATAACCTTGCTTGCCATTGTGTCACCTATTGTCACAGGAGTGTGTACTGTAGACACCAAAGTTAGTGAAAGAGTTGAAAAAGTACTTTTATTATCAACTGCCCACATCCACTGAAAAATGAATAGGAAGCTGTTACCTACAAAGCAATGCCTGAGATAGAAAAAGGGTTTTTGGGCCAAGTCATCTAATGCTTTAATATTAACAGGTAGCGAGACAGGGTAACTACATTTCATTGTCGCTTTTATCCATAATTCACTTCCTTGTCATTAATACAAAATCCCAAACAGGCACAGGGAAAGAAAAACGTGCCAAGGCAGAACTCGTGTATGAGCAGAAGGCTGGGTGGGATCAACATGGCATGAGGATCAGAGGCCGACCAATGGAAGCAATGGAAGGTCCATCCAGGGACAAGGGTTGACAGTTTAATATGAATGCGTAACAAAACAATTTTGCAACGAGTGAATCAACAGCAAGACCTAGTCTGGGAAAATATATATAAAATAAAAAACCTCCACCCATGTGCACAACAGTGCTTTGTGCTAGACTTGCACGAGGCATGAAAAAAGGGCTCCTTAATATCAACTGTGATCAGTCTGTGACAAATGGGTGAATAGCCTCACAGGGAACTTCACAATCCAGATACAGAGCAGTTGACTTCAAAATTCAGATAGAAAGCCTTTGGAAAATTGAGGAAGGGTTTACAGTCAAGCAGAACTCATGGCTGCAAGCAGAAGGTGGGGGATTTCCAGCAGAGCATCAAAGCAGGCATGGGGCTGACCAGGTCGACAACAGAAGATCAGTTCATGGAGAAATGTTGGGGGTCTTGCATTGACACGTATCAAAAAACAATGAGTGAGTCATCATTTTGACTGTCTGCTGTATGCACAATAGCTCCATTTCAACCATGTTGCTCTGATTTATTCCTTGTATGTGCCTTCTTATTTGTACTTTTTCTGTGGACCAATTCAGTGTAATATGTCTTGTCATCGTGGTATAGTAGGAAAGGCAATTTTGATCTCTTTGTATGTCTTGACATGTGAAGAAATTCACAATAAAGCAGACTTTGACTTTGAAAGAGGAATGTGGCTGGTTGTCTGGTTGTGACAGACAGACTATAACGCCCATGGAAGATTCTGTTTATAATGCGGGACTCATTCACATTCTCAACATAAGACATGAAATGAATCCAGGATAGTTAGTCACAAAAATATAAATTCTGTAAAGAAAAAATCTTTTTTGTCATGCAAACCAAGCAATTATTTGCATACAAAGGAAAAGCTGCTGAGATAATTATTTTAGATGAATTCATGTGCTGTGATGGCATGTAAATGAATTCATAGCATTTTCTATTTACTCCTCCTTCACTTTTACTTAAAGGTGGCGATCACCGCAGTGCAAGAGCTGTGATCAGATGTGAAGCTTGTTTTGGAGGAATTTCTTTGACCATACACTCAGTAGGTTATCTTCAAAGTGAACCATGCTATTTGTTTCTAAGACTATGAGCATAAAATGGTTTGGAAGAAGACACAATCAGACACAGGTTACAACACAAATTAAAGTACCGGCCTGTAAAAACAGACTTTGTAGATCATAAACAATTCCCTAATTGCCGTAATACCCACATCTCATGAAAGGGACTGTGTAGTGCTGTGATCTTTTACTGCATCATATGCCATAAAATATTTTGGATTGCAACAATAATTTCGCTTTTTTTATGCCAAATTGTTCCCACGGTTCTTCTGGTGTGCTGCATGCTGGGTGTGAATTGGATTTATACTGTAGTTGGTTAAAACCTGAGGGGATAATTCAATGTCACATTAGAAGATGTGTGAACAGACAAATTAATTGTAAAGATTTGAATTATTCTTGGTAGAAAAAAATGAAATTTTCAATTTCAGAGGGAACAGATATGAAGAAGACTACTTCTTCATTATCTTAATGAGAATAGCATGCCACTAAATGGTACTTGCTTCTATGGTAACACACACACACACATGCACACACATACGCGCACACACACACACACACACACACACACACACACACACACAGACTTTAGAGAGAGAGAGAGCGTACATGGGTGTGCAGTTACGGTTTTTGTTTGGTCCAGCTGCAGACAAAAAAGTCAAAGCAACAGTCATGTACTCTTGAGCAAGTTGCCATCAACATCCCCGACTCAAGAAGTGCAGCACTCTTTGCATACTCTTCTACTTTTTTGTTTGTGTATGTTGGGCTACAAAAATAGAGACGAGTATAAATTGAATTTTCCCTTGAGGGATTATAATCAGTATCAATAATTAAAATAATGAAGTACACACACACATATTATGCCTTAGGGAGCAACATTATTTCTGTTCCTCTGTCTTGTTTCTGTACTGTATATGTACATTGCTGACAAATTTCAAGTCATAAAACAGACTGACAGTTTGCTGGAAATGAAGCCTTCCCAGAAGGGCGGCTAATGAGCTTCTTACTGAGAAAATTTTGCAGCAATTAAAGATTGTAACCAACCAAGCCCCATTGGATTACAAATTTACTGACGGTATAAACACAGTGGGGGAGTGCAACACTGTCAAGACAGTGAACAGATCAAGACTGTTATTACTAAAACAAAAATGGCAGGGCGGATTAAATGTGTGAGGACAAATGAGGTATGAGCACAATCCCATAACAGAACCTGTCATTGATGCAAGATTGAAAGGAGAATGACCAACATTACTGATTCAGCATGTTCATCGTATGCATGTGAGGCTTGTAAAGTAAAGGTCATCCCACTTGCTAACGCCAGGAGGGTCCCTGGAAAAGCCGGACCACGTCTTCAGAGAGAGACGCTTCAGACGACCACCCTGGCCTGCATGCATAATATTGGCATGTTTGTGAGAGTCAATGGTTCTTTTTCTGTGTCCAGGTTGTAGTGCATCGGTGACACAGTCAGCTGGAACAGTTCCGAAATAAGCACAGGTTCAGTGGAGTGACAACTTTATAATCACAAGGCAGAATTGCATGGGTATTCCAGTTCCAGTTGGATGAGAAAAAAACATTGCAGACATATGACGATGAAGTGATAAAAATTGTTTGTGATCTATACGTTGACGGCCTTTACAGCCTACATTACGGTGATGTCACTGTGTTTGCTGGAGGCAAACGAAGGGAAGCCAGCAGTAAATGTTGAGGCAATTAAGATGTTTACTTTATGGTGGAAAATGTTGTCTTGTGGTTTTGATTGCCCAAAATGTAAAAGCAACATAAAAGCTTTTAAAATCATCTAATAATAAAAATTTAATCATATCCCAATCTGTGCCAGTCATAAAATGTTGAAATTGAATCGCCAGCTAACATGCTGTTTCTGTCACACATAAGATACGCAAACACAATGCGTTCCGAGAGGCTGAATTGTCTGTACATGTTTATCTTTTTTGTGTTCCATATAGTAATACGTTATAAGATGGGACTTTGCAATCAGGCAAAAAAAATAAATAAAAATAATCCATTGAGCTGTACTTTATTTTGCTTTTATTGTATTTGAGAATGGACTGGGATAATTTGAAAGTAATTGGCATTTTTTCTCGAGCTTCACTGAATGCATTATTATTATTGCCATCTTTCACTTCATAATAACCAACTTTACATCTTCTCCAAGTGGAGATTGTCTTGCAGTTCCTTACAAATGTTCTTTAAGCACATCAATTTTTTTGCATCCCAACAAGTCAGTCCTTGCTTGCACATTGTAGACTGTGTGTGGGTGTGTGTGTGTCTCCTGCGCTTAATTTAAAGGGAATGATTCGAGCCGCTTCCGTTGGCTGGGAATCAAATTGTCTTCCCTACAGTGCAAGTGCCAATTTCACATTTATGTATGTACCTTGCACTGTAGGCACAGTAATAGGGCCCCTACTATTTCTTTCCTCATCTAGACTCGTTTCTGACAGTAGTTTTGTTTTGTTTCTTGGCTTACTTTTGCTGAGGCTCTACGACCCATCTCGGTTAGTCAGCTTTTTGTTTTTTAATCGGGCCGACCTTCTCGAGTCATTGATTTTCCTTTTCTGTTTTGTATTTGCGTCTCACTTTTACATGCGCCCTTGTTTCAATGTACTATCGTGTTTGATTGCTCTACTTTTGTTTAGTCAGCATTGAGGTCAATATTTAGGTGCTTTTTTGCCAATCCATGACTCCGCTTTTCATCCTAAAACTCACTTGTGACTGAGTCCACCTCCTTCACAACCTGCAGAAGGTAATCACTACAGCTAATAATCACTCTATAGTCGTGTTCAGTGGAAGCACATCCCTGCTAGAAGATGCCATTTATGGAGGACACAGACAGTAAACCTTGATGTATCTTTTGGCTCTTTGCCAGACGGATCTGTGAAACAAACTTATTACTTACTGCACAGACCATCTGGCAGTACAGTGGAATATGTCGGATTAATATACTAAGACAGTGGTGCGTGGATCATTTAGTGCCGGGCTGCACAAGAAACAATAAATAATTATTTTACACTTCAGTGACGTGTACATAACATAATATTACTCATGTTATGTTGTTGGCATGATGTTATGAGGATGTTGCAAGTAAAGTTTGTTTTTAGAAGTGCCATCATCAAACACCGGTACGTGAAAATATTTTCGGACAGTAATCCGGTACGTGGTGCTAAAAAGGTTGGAGGCTACTACGCTAAAACACTGGCTGTCCTTGCTTCTATTATTATTGTGCCTGTCTTTTAAGGCCATATTTTATTCAATAAGTTTATAGAAACAAAGGGCGACATTAAAAGCTTATTAAATTTACGAACAGTTAATGACATTAGTTCCACGCTCCAACTGGCCATGGGCGATATTGTCATGGTTTATTTATTTATTTCGTCACCAAAGTGCCTGAATTTGGTACCGCTGGAGATGACAAATTAATTTTATGCATTTCTGGATTGACAAATAATGGAAGAGACTGGATTTTCTCTGTCTGTGTGCAACATACTGTAAAATGATTGCATAAGTGTGCTTATACACACGCGCACACACAAACGCACATCCACAAACACACACACTCAGTACTTGCCATACAGTTGTGTTTTAACAGTTACGTAATTTGCCGGCTTGCAATTTCAAATCTTGTTAAACTCATCAACAATTTGTCCTAGAATGAACAAGGTCCATTTTTTTTCTGTGAGCTTGATCAAGCATTTCCCTCCAATTCGGCCAGCACATGGTCTTTTTAAAAGTGCTGTGGGTTCACATTTCCTCTCCATTTCATTGGCCTGATGCAAAAGATAAAAGAGCAGAAATGGGGTTGTTATTCTCCGAGCTAGAAAGACAAGAACAAAACGCAAGAACAAAAGTAATTGGCAAGGGCTGTATCTCCAAGAGCACATAGATACACTTGGAGCTGTGTACAACAGTAAGATTATGTAAATAGGACGTGACTGATTATTTATTATAAGATAGCCGGGAGCCTTTTTTCTCAACATTAACTGCTCACCAGAACTATCACTTATCATTACAAATCCACTCATTTTTTATTCCGTGACCCAAAATAATCACGTTTTCTTCCAGTCACAATTTTAGAAACAACAGTAACACGTACAAATAATTTCTTTGCAATAAACACGAGACAAACATGTTCAGACTTGACGGGTAATCCCGACTGTTGCCACCAAAAGTCTGTCAAAATATGAATAACACCAGAGTAGCAGTGAGCACGCAGTCATCGACACAGGCGGCACAAGTCTTAGAGGTAGCAAATGTGTTGGTGATGAGTCAAATCTCAAGCTTAGTGAGTCGTTTATCCGACAGAGGCCTCTTCATCAGTAATTGTAATTTATGGCACTTTTTGATGATGAAGTAGAGGAGCTTTTTCCAAAGCACTTACTCAGCTTCACTGCCGGAAAAAAACGTTTTTAGTTTGTACTGTACAGAGTACACTGTTCATTTATATAACACATTTTCACTGTGTGTGGGAGAAATGCTTCAAGGCACTGCACAATAATGTATACATAATACAATATTAAGCATATTGACACTGCTCGGTTATCCATATTTATGCCTCACAATTTGTTCAAATATGATTTTCAGTGTGCAATATTGCCCATAAATATTATGCATATCAAGATTTTTTTTATGACGTGCACCCAGAGTGTTTTTTATTACTATGTCATCACTGTCAATATTACACTTCTCCTTTTGCATACATTTTTCCAGTGGGCGGCTCTCCTGCATCGCTGTTCATGGTTTGGTCTGCTCCAAGGTAATAGGACACTGCAAAGCAAAATCCTGCAGCTCATTATATGGAGCGCAGAATTCGCTGTCTTTGACTGCACTTCACAGCAAGACCGGTTTCTGATGAGCTTAATTGCAGCATACAAAATAGCTCTCTTTGTAGATTCCAATTCTTGATTCATAATATTCCCGTGTTTCCCAGTCATGCAAACAAGCAAAAAATAATAAACGGCCTTTTCCATATTGAACCCCCTGACAATTTCTTCACGCACACGCAGTTTTAACGAATCTGTGCAAATATTTAGGACATGTATTGTTGCAACAGCTTCTCTTGCCAATGCTCCCCCACCCAGAAAACTCTCAATCTGGTAAGGAAACGGATGAGTAAGGAGACATACTGCGTGAGTGTCAGTATTTGCACTGACAGGATTGCATCCTCTTTTTAGTTGGAAACAGACAAATCCAGACTTTACTTTCAAGTCCTTAAGAAGAAGGCTTTTCTTCCTGCTGTATTCTGGCCTATTGCCTTTTTGGTAGCAAACTGTAATTATTACGCAGAGCAAGGAGGATATTGCAATAATGTTGACAATGGTTTGTCAATAGGCAAAACATCAAAAAGTTGATAATATATTGTTATTTGAAGGAGAAATATCATGCAAAATCCATTTTTTTAGCATTTCTATACATTTTATTGTGCACTTGGAGACTCCAGGATTATAGCAAATTTTTATTTAGTCCCTCCAGGTCCTGCAGAGATACTTTTATAATCCGTTTGGGGGATTCTTTTTTGATCCATTCAATTTCATCCATTCCTACTACGCATTTTGAGCAATTCTGCCATAGTTTTTACAGCGGGAGTGCCAAACAAGGTAATCTGTGCGGTCAAAAGTTTTTGCAAATTCGCCATTTTTGTGAACAGTGATAACACACAATTGTGATAGGTTCATCTGAAATCGTGGTTCTGCAGGTTCATTGTCCTCACTGTCCCCTCGCTCCAGTCTAAACACGGCATTCTGATTATGATTGAATTTGTGGAATATAAATTAAGCAGCAAAAATTAACAAATTCTTATTGGGGGGGACGTCCATTTTGTCACTTGCGGTCGACTGAAAATGACATCACAGTTGCCAGGTTTCAGGTGACAATCATTCACTGCTCAACTTCAGAAAACTCATTAAAATTACTTATTTTTTGCTCCCTTTTAAAATCTCAAGAAATATTGCTTCCTTCCAATCCACCATCTGCCTATTTTATGTCTGCTTGCTGCCTGATTCAAACACAGACTTGAGACATTTCCAGATGGAAGAATGTTTTTCTCTGACTGATGTAACAACAACCACTTATGGGAAATCTTATTTGAGCCACTTCTGTTAGGGTTTATTTGAAAGTTTTTATGGAAACATAATCCATATTACATCATTCATTTCAATCTATGGTTGGAGCATTTGGAACACTGGTCAGTCAATGTTCTTCCTCCACGATTGATACTATGGGTCATTGTTTTCTCATTCATCCAGCCTCACTTTGAAGCCATCTTTTATGCGCACTGCACTGCTTTATTTGGTGTTTACATTCCATATTTTATTTTTATGGTTGGCTACAGGAAGGGAATGACTATTGTCAACAGCTGCAACATGTTTCATTATCGTGCAGGTGTTTCAGAAATAGTAAGATTAAATAATATTTAAAATAATTCACATTTTACATGTAAACATACAGTAGGGAGAATTCATCTGAGCATTTCATTTTTCCATCTTCCATCAAAACTTAAATTGCTTTCAGTTGTGCAAGAGCTTGTAGATAAAACCTGATTTGACAGTGTTCCGGAGGTCTTGTGCACATTTTGATATTGAATAAGGATGTAAAATGCACCTGAAAGTTTGCAATCTCAAGCTTTTCATGGAATGTTCCAAGATGTTTGAAGTGAGCATTGTTAATACCATGATTACATTTTTTTTTTTTTTTTTCGAATTCAAGGACGCAAAACATGTTTTCTGGTTGACTGAATGCCATAACTGGATCTGGAAAAAAAAAATAGTCTCTTTCTTCATTTTGTTACAATAATACTGAAAATGTGCATGTGCAAACACTACAATGTTTTATCAGCTGACAATTAGAATAGATTTGTGAAATGAATGAAGCAACCTGAGATAGCTATGGTGTCTTGAGAATTCAAAGGTCAGTACACAGTTGACTCATTGAGTTCCTGATGTGTTGTGTGTTGCAGAAGTAAAGAGACCACATTTACAAAAAACAAAATCCTATGCTTGGATTTATCCATGTTCATGTGCGTAGGCAGGAACATCTGACTATTTACCTCTCACAATGCAGTAGCATAATAGCAAGGTGATAATTGGCTGCCAACTTGTCTAATTTTGCATGACTGGCAGGTCCTTCATTTACTTTTTGGCCGTCACAACAATTCTGTCATTTCTTTGGCCCAAATGTGGCAGTCAAATCACTGGTGCTGTCCTCTTGCCAGACAGCAGTCTTTAGTGATATTCAAGCCCGTTTGGCTTCAATTTGTGTCATCCTTTTCCAGTCCCCAAAGAATCAAATTTGATAAGAAAATGAGCAGACATATTTTCCTCTGCAAAGCAAACACACAAAAGCTGCCAGAAAGCTGATAATCACCATCCAGGACGGAAGGGAAAAGAAGAATGTCAAAAAAGCTCAGGTGACTATTGCCGGAAATCTTCTTGTCCTAAACAGACAAAAGACATTCAGACGAAGAGAATGCTCGTTTTCTAGTTACAAGCTGTCATTCGACCAATATTTTTGGTTTGACTTAAGTGTGGCGCTTAAGGGGCAAAATTTCAATTGCTGCCTATGTCAAATGATCTTTGCTCGAATTCTTGCATATTGTTCTGATGAAGCGGTGGCGCTCAATCATGCAGCGTACATGTGCCTTGAGTACACATTTAATTTCAATCGGTGTTCCAAGCTGAGCCCACTGCCACCTTCCTCTCTGTTTGTCGCATGGATCTCAATGTTACTGGGTCACTTAGATGACGCTTTGCCTCTGGGAGACCCGCAGCACCACGCTTGGACTCGTCATCAAGCCCTTCAGCTTTAGTTCATGGGCAGTTGCAAACATTGCACAACATATATCTGTCATCCTCTGTTTGGATCTTCGCTCTCTCTACAGACAGCATTGTTTAACTCTATACTCAAACACATTGGTTGTGTTGGTTGAGGATTTTGAAGTGAAGCTAAAAACGGATCTTGGGTATTTCTTTTGTTTCACAGCCAATGTGAGTGAAGTTTGTATTGAAAACTTACAAGAGACCTTTATAAGTTTGATTTGATATTGGCAAACAATTTTCCAGATTGAGCCAGGCATATTTTCTCAGGAATTATTTTCAAAGCGTGACATAAACCATTATCAATGATTTGGCATCAGAGAAATGAAAATGAAAAGTCTAGTATGTTTGATACTTTGGACATCCTCTGTGTAGTGGGACATTCACAAAACATTGAAAATCACATTTTCACTTGTGGATGACAACAGTGGTGGACCTTTATTACCAAGTGTGAGGTTAAAAAACTTCAGGTTCAACAAATTAAAAAACTTCAGGTTCAACAAATTTACCAGAGGGTGAGATTGAACATTCCAATTACAGCTTTGTTGTACCCTCTTGCCACTCAGCATTTAATAATATTGCACCAATAATAAAAAGGGATGAACTGTTAATTTGTTGACACATTTCTGCAATTCGCTAAATATACTTACTAGAAATTATCTTATCAATTCCACAGACCTAATGAATAATAGGAAATTAATTAAAAGAAAACACAACGTTGGGCCACTTACTAAAGTGAGTTTGTAAAGACCTTTTCCCTCAAAGACCACAAGGTCAAACCTGCACTTTATCGAATACATTAATGAAATCAAATTGCTTAACCGAGGACTGGTACCAGAGTGAACCTGCGCTCTAAAACTGTTTACAACTCTGTGTCCAAGTGCGGGATGGCACATCAACAGTGTACGTCTCTCCTGTGACTACTCGCAGAAAGATTTGAACCCATTGCCAACCTGTTCAAAAAGCCAAGTCTTTAAAATCTGAGCCACTGCTGCCCATCGAGTGACGCATTCTAAGAGCTGAATCTTTTCCTCTGGTGAAGCTCAGGATTATAGCTGGGACTGGAGTATCCTGTCGTACTATACACGAGCGAGATTGACTGTTAATGGCTGGACTGGCCTTGAATTACGAATTGATCCCACACCAGCTCCAAAGAAGTCATAAGTCATGTTAGAGTTCCTTGCAGCATAAAGCTTCATAGAGCACAATGAGCTTCAGAATTTGGAGCTGAGTTGAATGAATTTCACATGATGATTAAATTGAAAAGTGAATCAAAAGGCCATGCAATTGGAGGAATGATAGCCATGGTGGAAAAACAGACGGTAAGGAAGTCATTACTCAAGGTTTACTGCGGTTTACTTCTGAATAAATGGTTGATGGGTGATTACATTACACTGAAGTAACAATGGTGCACAAATACAAGATAAAGAAGCAGCAACAAGATAAACACAGTGCTGCCTCGCCACAGCTTGCACAAGACTGGGTATTAAGGTCACCGCCTCTGGGGCCATTTTTAAGAGCGCTTGAGTCAAATCCATTTGAATAAACCCACATGAGAGAAACACACTAATGTAAACTTACCGAATAAGACTTGACATATAACAATACACAGTGGACGCTTTCTTGATATGGAGAACCCAGTATATGGACCACTACTGACAGAGATGCAATTCTCCTAATCACACGCAAGTGTACAAAGTAAAGTGTGCAAAGATATTTGTTCTTCTTGATGGTATTGGCTCTATTTTCATTGCAGGTGTAAACCCTGCGTGGTCTGTGATATATTGTATCTCAGCAGGCCAGTTACATCAAGGTAGAGTCATTTCACAGATTGCCGCACGCCGGCGGATCGGAAAGACGGAGGGGTGAGCTACTCTGGGAGTGGTCACAACCACCTTCTAAATACTTGTTACACATAATAAATGTAACTTTTATAACGCAAAATGAAGAATAACGAACAGACAGAACTTGGCCTAATAACTACGTTAAAGATTTTAAGTTACAAGCCCACATTTGTGAGACTTAACTCTCACTGCCTTTAAAAAATGAATTCGTAAGACAAAATTCTAGCATCACCTGCCTTTGACCAACGTCAACTTTTTAAAAAAATGGGATGTGTGGGCCATCTTTTCTGGAGTTTTCAAGGTTGAAGGTAATTTTTCCCCACTGCTTGATGGCAACACCACAGGAGATGAGTGATTAGCCAACGTGAAAACAGGAAAAGAAAATAATGGTGTGGGGAACCGAAGACAAGAGAGCCATATTGTAGAAAAGAGTAGAAAAGTTTCATTTTTGACTCATCAGTCCACAAAATGTTTCTCCAAAGTCTTGAGGATCATCAAATCTTGAGGATTATCAAGTCTTCAAGTCGTCAAGGATCATCAAGAAGCAATTGGACGTTTTGCAAGGCGTGCAGCCTGCTTCATCAGGCGTAAAAATTGCACAGTATATGTTAAAAAGAAGATGATGACTACAGTAAAGCATACATCCCTATTATAAATTTCCATTAGTAAATATATTTGGAACATCATTACTAAAATATGATCAACCAACTTCTCCAGAATCTTTGAGAAATACTGTAAAACAGAAATGGGGCACCGAATAAACTACATTTCTACTGTTATTTAACACCACTCAAGCTCGATATTGCATCCACCCTTGCAATCAGTTGATCATCAATACAGGGAACATCCTAGCCACCGGATTATCGATCCTTTAGGAGAACATTTCAAATCACTCATGAAGCTTCAATTTGTGAGACGCCTTTCTCAGCAGAACATCCACATCAACAAAGATCACTTCATCTAAATGGATCTTTTATAGGGAAATAAATTTTACCAATCCAACAATAAGCATGCACAAGAGTTAGTGCTTTAGAGCCCCTTCAGCGTCACGGGAGAAGCAGAGACATTGCATAAACACAATCCACGCAAAATGATTCAAAGCTGCTTGTCTCAAAACCCGAAAACAATTACAAAAACAGTGGTTAAGCTTGTATTTTGAGCTTTTGAAGTGCCGAGGCACTAATTTGTGTCATTATATTGCTCTACGTTTATTATTTTCTTCAAAGGGAGCCTAACGGCCATTGTTATGCATTTGTTTAGTCCAGTGGTATTAAAGCTCCTTCAGCTAATAAAAATCAAAAGAGCATGTCTCTTGAGCATGTGCTTGTAAAGTGCATTATGGTTGCCGAGTTAGTATTTGAAAAATACCCATCAGGCTCAAACTTAACAAATTTTCAGACTAAAAAAATGAATGGCTCATTATACAAGCATTCTGGAAGTAGTTGCACTCACGAAGCCTCAGGAGGTTAAAGCGGTTGAAAATCATTGTCGTTGAGGCGTTGAACTCAGACCAAGGCACATATGACTTTTAACTGGAGTATCTTAAGCGTTTTGAAATGACCTTGACTTGTACCTATAAATCGAATCTTAAGAAACCACAACACCCAAGGAAAAACAACCAATTATAGAAGGAAAGCGTAAATCTTGAGACGTCAGATGTTATCTCATTCAATTTTGCTCACAGGCACACATATGCTGCCGACACAGTGAGGCAATAACCTGTTACCAATTGGACTTCAAGCACTTTGCTTAAACTATGACAAATAAAAAAAAAACATCCCTTGATTAGAAAAACTGGGTATAATTGATTGTATATTCGAAAAAATAAAACCTCAAAATTTGATCAATATGTCATACAACCAGCGTACCAGCCTGGGCTGACATTCTCTTATTTACAATGCTAACTTGGTATTGCTAACACTGCTATTTTGATGAAGCTGATTGTGCTCTGTGACTATTTATCATGACAATGCACTTTCTTAATCGCATGCACATGAATTTCCATGATTGAAAATCACGCTTGCACATGTTAGTGAGGGAATGTCTATGCTGTGAAAAAATGTCAGTCTGCAGTTAAACTGTACAAGCTCAAGTCTACCACATTTTGGGATGAGTACACAAACTCAACAGTATGTACTGAATGCTGATGCAATGTCAGTGGAGGTGACTATAGAGTAAAGGTCAGTGGGAAACAACAACGTAACTACAACTGTGTTATCATTTACAGGGGTGACAAAGGAAATAAATAAATCAAATCTCAATCCAACATTAATTAATATAATATGAAGAGCCAAAGACATCTCAAAACACAATATACCTGATTATTCATGAGAAAACAATGGATTCCACAGAGGGGAGATGCTCTGGTTACAGCATCAAACTGTGTTGTAAAATACGATGAATATTTTATCCAAATAAACCAGGAGACAGCTTGAAAATGATATTTCAAAACTGCATCAAAATAAAAAAACAGCGACATTGTGCAACAACTGTGACACATTGAATTCCGAATGTAACACACATAAAAAAAACATACAATGGTGACTCAACTTACTTTTTTCACTCACTTCAGACCATATACCAATACCCACATATTAAATATTTATCCTCTGCGACAAAAAACTATGACTGCTGCGCTGAGAAGCCAACACATCATCTGAGACTCCAGGACACTGGATTAGAGAATGTTTTATGGTGCCTCTAAATGGCCAAGATGCACTCACCATAAAGCGGAGAGAAATATGACAAAAAACAGTCATTCATTTTAATTGGAAATGATATGTGTATGTCTTTATTAAGTACAATAACATAGAGTGCTATTTTCCTCGATTAAAAACAGATTTGACTTTTGATCGGAGGCTGGCACAGATTAATGTCATTTTCATTCATTTCAAAGGAGAAGGATGATTTGGGAGATGTTTGGAGTTACGAGTGATCAAAGAACAAATTAAACTGTATTTTCAAGGCACCACTGTACTTTCATTGAAACTTTATCAGGACTCCATCCAATGCTTTTCTTTATTTCATTAAAATAGTAACGAAGTAGGTAACTTTTCATACTGAAATAGATTAGAATATTGGTGACTGACATAGGATTGTTAACCTTTTTGTTTGGGAACTTAACAGGAAGTGAAATGTTAGTAATTGTTGGAATTTAAAGTAAGAGAGAAAGTGGGACTTTAGACATTGTAATTAGAGCGAATGTGCACGGAAACACACTTTGAACCTCGTGTCAATGTGGGTTAAGTTGAAGAGGCATGTGATAAATGTGCTTGTTTGTGCACAAAAATGCATTTCACACTTGCGGTGTGTTCTAAGGCCAGAAACAAAGAGGGCAAAGACATTTTTGATGGGGGAGGGCAAGATACAATTATGTACAGTAAGGTATCAAATATTAGAGCATGTCCACTCGTATGATAATTAATAATTGTATTCGAATTTACGGACTCCGATCAGATGCCAGATGACAAGTTCTTAAGAGAATATGTGTGGATTCTGTCCATGTAAATGAAATTATACCTGGTGTTCTTTTGAATCTTCTATGAATGTTTTTATGGCACCCCGCAAATGTGTGTGTACAAACTGTATCTAAGGGCATCAGTCATTCGGCTGCTCTGTGTCATGGGCCCTTTGACCAAAAGAGCTGGAAAGAGAAGTAACCGTAGTCATTCTTTAATCAGTCATTTCAAAGTTAATGACTTTTGAGGGCTTTCCCTACATAATACATGTTTGAGGGTTTGGATGTTATTATAATTTCATGTGAATGCATCTGATGAGCTTCTTCATTGCGCATAGTCACTCTAAATGGAGTAAATACTAGCTTATTAATACTGCCAGACTGAGAAATAACCCACATTCACGAGATGAGTCATTTCCCTCCCAGTAGAGAGGAGCTACATTTTTTTTCTCCAAAATTCATACTTGTCAAGTCAACTATCTTACTAAAAGTTCAAGAAGTGTTACATTTACACACTATTAACTCTTTGTTTTCTCCTCCATTCAAAAACTGTTTTATTAGGTTGTCTTTCAGGGATGGCAGTATATTGAGGCTAGGGTAGGCTAAAGCCTCTTCAGAAATCTGTATAACCCCTCAAGCATTTCATTTGATATTCTAAAATATATGTATCGATGATTTACTCAGCCCCCTTATGTATCGGCCCTCAGGAGAGAAGTAATACTGTAGCTGTCTTTGAGCATAATTGGTTGGATGCTGCTCCATTTATATATGCCTTTACGGGAAAACATCAGCATAATTGATTCATCGACTTCAAACAACTTTCATTACATTCGCATACAGTGTAAAACATGTCGAGTTGTCCAACCCCTATTTACAGTAGATATGCAGTCTTGTTGTCTTTAGTGTGCAGGAACAAGCAGAGTTTTACAAAAGCATTTAATTGGCGTCAAACTAAATCTTTTTGGTTTGTACGTTTGTTTTTACTGTGAAATCTCTGACCTTCGACAGTTCTGACAGTCTTTATTTTTTACCACAGTGACTTTCCAGCTGACTGTGGAACCGTTCGACACGATGTGATTGAGAGCAGTTTTATTCAGGGCAGGTAACAGGAGAGAAGCAGGAGGCTCCGCCCACCAAGTATCACATGATAACCGGAGGACAGATAAAAACAAAACAAAAAAAGAGACAGGCTAGTGAGGAATTTATTTGACTGACGTCCAGTGTGATTAAGACTAATCCAGCATTTTATTCATTCTGTCTCTCATGTATCAGGCGCACACGCTTGCACAGTAAAGCTGTCACGTCTCCTAAGTTTTCCGCCTTTTCGTGTATCGCACTTCCACGCACATCTACACTCTTCTATATATGATTTTCACATTTTATTTATGTTGGGTTTTTTTACTAATTGAAATGCATGAAGTTTGTTCTTAATGGCCGACGGCAATGAAGCAAACCGATTAATTGAATGCTCCTACCCTTTCAGTCGGATTTGCTAATTACATGCATGGTTTTGTGAATGTGTCTGTGTGTGAGCATGTGTGCCTGAATGTCATCCATAATGCATTTAGTACATGGGGATAGCTGACATTGGGAAAATATGGATGCATGCCATCCAGAATGTCTTGCCTGAGGGTCTATCCATGCTCATCCCTAAAATGTTAACAACTGCTTTATCCACTCGTGGCACAGTCCAATTCACTTTGCACATAGTGAGGGTTCAGCAATGTTTCACAGGTGTTACCCATGCCTATTATGCAGTATTGTTACGAAACATAAGACGAGTTTAATGCAGCCTGAATAACATCTTTGTAGACCACACACAGAAGTTTGGCTGTGGGCTCTAAATCACCCAGATTTACAATTACTGTATGTCCCTGGTGTTGCACTATTGCTGTTGGCAGTTGTTACTCCATGTTGTTCATGTATATTTCAGTTTCTCATTTCTGATAAATTGTTAAAAGGGAAATTTGTAATTCCATCCCAAAAAACACTTTGGGTCATAATGATAGTGATAGTCGTCATGAGGGAAATTAACTTAAAAAAGACGGTGTGGTCCTTGGGCTTCTAATTTGATTTTTTTTTTTTTTTTTAAGAAATCAAAAACAGAAGGTATCATTTGTTTACCCTCCACTCATGAACACACTCATGAGAAGCACACCCCCTTAGACTTGCATGTCAGACTTGTCTTACCTTGGGCTTTGGGAGTTTTGCTGAGTCTAAGATTGCCTTAAAAAAAAGATGAACATCCCTCCTTTTTCAGCAACAAGGCAGATAACGTTCAAACAGAGTGAAGGGACTTCAGGCAGCTGAGTGTAGGTACATTAAGGATACATATGTGTTGTGTTTGATCTATTGATCACAACTCGCGTTCATGATCAGATATCATTACGAATGGCTCAAGAATCACTCAAGAACGTAAGTCAGATGTGCGGCTTTATAAAAAATTTCCTAGCACCTTTTGCACTGCCAACTCCCCCTTTGAACACCTCGACATTCTCGTGATCATCTTGTTTTGTTACCAAGGCATTTCCATAACATTTAATCTGTTAACAAAATAAACACTACAAAAATAAGTGAGACCGGATTAAATTCATGCCACAAGTGCAACACAGTAAGAGAACACACACAGTCCAGTACGTGAAAATGGCAGCTGCCAGCATGCCTTAGTTCTGGAATTCCATCGATATTTTTAAACCAGACCAAAAGAAAACTGGATAGCTGGGGGGGGGGGGGGGGGGGGGTGATATGGCTGTGTCACAAGGTAGCAGTATTAAGATTGCTTACACACTGTTCTCCCTTCTGATTTGATTGTTCTGTATCTATCTCCATGTGTGTTCTTCTTTTGTCACTTTATGTGGTATCACTTCGGTAAGACTAAGCTGGAACAACACCGACCAGAGCCTTAAGGTCTTAACATGACTTAACTGACTAATATAATAATGATGCTAATGAGTTTTATCAGTGTCCCACATTGTCGTCATTTTGTGTTATGTACGTATGAGCTTGTTTGAGTATGAAACATTAACCAGTGGCGGTCATTCAAGGAGAGAAAGCTCCATTTTTTTCTGCCCTACATCATAAATTGACCAGCTCAGTGGCCTAGTAGTAGAGTGTCCGCCCTGAGACTGGAAGGTTGTGGGTTCAAACCCCGGCCGGGTCATACCAAAGACTATAAAAATGGGACCCATTGCCTCCCTGCTTGGCACTCAGCATTAAGGGTTGGAATTGGGGGGTTAGATCACTAAATGATTCCCGAGCGCGGCACCGCTGCTGCTCACTGCTCCCCTCTCCCCCAGGGGATGGATCAAAATCACATGGGGATGGGTTAAATGCAGAGGACAAATTTCACCACACCCAGATGTGTGTGTGACGATGATCATTGGGTCTTTATCTTTAACTTTAAATGTGTTCATTGATTTGTATGACGATTCTACTCAGTTGTCAACATTCATGTGCAGTTTAGTTTAGCTGTTAAATTCCAGACAAAGCATTTACATAAAATATTCAGAAAATGATGAAAAAGAGCACAGAAGGAGCAGGATGAAGCAGAAGCTTATAGATGTGCGCACATCATGCGGTTACAGCGCAGGTGTCTAAACTTGCTCCATCAAGAAATGCTTATTAACATGAAAAAGAAAAATACCACATGCAGAAGAAATTCAGATAAGATTTCTTCTTTCTTGCAGTCCAGCTGCCAGCTACTCAGTCTTTGAAGCCATAACACAAATTGCTAAGACCCCTGCAGCTAAATATTGTTTCATTAGAGGATATGCAAAAAAATATTAGTTTTTAAATTCATGTATATTAGCAGCACCTTTTAAGTCATCATCAAGGCTGCTAGCTGTGTGACTAACCATCTGGGAATGTGAAAGTTTATGATTGAAGAGAGGAACAACGCTAGCCGTTTTGAACAAAGTCACTATAGATTGGATTAGTTTAGAATGACAGAATAAAAAACTTGGAAAATGCTAGTGGAGGTTTATACTACAAGATCAATGATTCTCTTATTCACGGTCAAAAAACAGACCGATTATCCAAACTGCCCCATACATCCTCAGAAACAGGGAGCATCAAATGGGTGAGATAAGGCCCACCATTTATCCAATGACCATTCAGTTTCAGCAATTCTAATAACCCACTAAGCTTCTTAATCAAGCCATTAGAAACTGTCTCTGACTGTAATAAAGCAGCGTGGCACTGTAGAGGTAAGGATTTTGTGTCAGTAATCTGTAATAAGTATATAATTCTCAGTTTTCCAGCGCATATGTACTCAATGAAATGTATACACAGCACATATTTTGCCATATATATATTTCTCCTTTAATTTGAGGGGAATTTAAATTCCCTTGCAGTAAAACAAACAAATACCTTTATTCTTTCAACACCTCTAATAGTTTGCATTGTATGCTCCTACAGTTGCTAACTTGTTAACCTTCTTTTTCCTCACTAGAACATTTTGTTGTCCGCATAAATCCCATACCAGTGAGCTCAGTGTCAATATTGCCCAACATGTCATCACTTAATTTGCATGCCCATATTTTATGAGGAGTATTAGATAAGTCTGGTGGTTAGATGTGATGGAAACCCGACCTGGTAACGACTGAGGACGCCACAATCAAAGTAAGGTAAGTAAAGCTGGATTCGCCACAGTGAAACCTGCCTTTGGCATCCCCTCAAGATACAAATTGTAGAGCTGCCGGCTGAAAGAATGAAATTGAGAAAAGTAATGAAATGAGAATTTGAATCATGCTCCGCACAAGCGCTTGCCGCAGAGCTACTTGTGAATGCTCTAATCCTCTTAAATACGGCCGGTGCATGACATTTTTTCAAAATTGCTCGGGTTTCATTCATTTAAGAGAGGAGACACCTTGACATTGAGCTGCTGGCTCAAGAAATAAAGCTGTTTCGTGCAACATTTTACACCAATCAGCCCTCATTCTGCTTTGATGAACTTAAAAGACAGAGACCTAGAATCAATGTGTAGTGACTTTAATTGCATGTTTGTGTTGAGTACACAGACACTGAGGGGAGTCAAAAGAGAGGTACATGCATTAGTGATTCGTTCTTGTTATGGCCAGTAAGTTCCATTAAAAAAACAAAACGCTTTTCTTATGCGTGAATAAATATTTTAACATCAAACCAATAAACATACACGTTTCATGCACAATTGGATAGCGGAGTTTGCAGTGCATCCCTGTTTTTAACAGAAAGAGACCGATATAGAACGTGTTTACTGTTCAGCAGTCAAGGTTGAATGGATACAGTAACCGTGACAGGGTCAATCATGCAAGCAATCCTAATTCGCTGGTGTCAGGCTGAAATCTCATATGCCACAATCGGTATATTTAATATTTTTTTTAGAAAGGTGGCAAGGGGTGGCCCAAATGTTTTGCCCAATTGATCTGTCAAAACTAAATGTCTTTTCAGAAAATGTTCTTATATCTTCTGCATAGTGTGTAGAAATAGTGTGTTTAAAATTTAGTCCCACTCCAACACCCCCCACTTCTTTCGAAATAAAATGATTGCGTCCTACACGCCATTAAATAGAGCCCAGCATCACGTAACTGATCCCCTGTGTGCATTTGTTTGTGCTGACATCCTGGCTGCATAATCGGCGGTAGGCCAAGGATTTTTAATGGAGAGTCGTGAAAATAAGTTAACATTCTGGCCAAGTGAATTCACATTTCACTTTGATGAAAAGGCCGTAATTAGATACATGTGCACACTGGACAGGTTGGATATTAAAGATCCCTAACAAGCGCCAGGAGTGCTTTAACAACTATGGCTATAACAGATGGGGAGAACTACAATGGTGAGTTTTAGTCTTCTGATTTTAAAAAATGCTTGATACCTTACAAGTGAAACTTTGGTATTTGTAGATATTTTCATAGTATTCATCGTGCAAGTGTACATAGTGTATCAGTAGTTTTTGGTACCACAATAAATTTTTACAGATAGAAATATTAATGTCAGGTATCTGCGGCATCAGGACCTCGGACAGTTCTGTTTCTCTCTTGCTGCCCCTCCCATCCTGTTATGCGGTGATCAGCACGTACCTGCTGTTCATCACCACACAACGTTAACTCCAAAGAAAAGCCTGAACTTCCGTCACTCCTGGCCAGTTTGTCTGCTTATACGTATGCCTGCCACCTGTTCCTGATCTGGTCCGGTCCCTGATTCCTGTTTGCCTGATTCACTGTGTAGCAAAACGCCCACTTGCTTCTTGCTTTGCTTTGTGCTCTGCTGGATTCGAGCAAATGCCTGACTACAAACTTGCCATTCCCTTGTCTCCCTCGACGACACACGACGCTTGCTCGCTCACCGGCTCGTCTGCTTTCTTTTTGCACCTTCCCTGCTGGAGTTCCAGTTTCCCTTCTTCCCTGTTCGTTAAATAAAAGTTTGTGTTACACATGGTTGCCCTGCCTCGCCCGTGGTAATTAAGGCTACAATATCACCTTCAATTTAAGTTACACTATTTGTATTTGTCCGTGCATGAAAAAATATATTTGCTGTAAGGTAATAATGGTTATAAAAGAGCAGCTCCTTGCTCGTGCAATATGCTGCGTTTTACATATGATTCGATTAGTTAATTGCAACTGCTATTGGTGACTAATTCAACTAGTAAAAAAACTTTTGTGGCAGACAGGTGACAGGTGTTACCACATTAGCCTCCACAGATTGGGTTAGTGCTCAACAAGTTATTCACGTGACCTGCATAAAATGTGCCAGGGAGTGCAGAAAACTAGATCTGAATTAGAAGTGTGTGTGCTTGTGTAGGTGTCTATGTGTGTGTTGGTATAATCTCTGCAACCTGCTCAACTGAACCTCCTTGCCAACCCCAGGCAAAAGTGTTTAGAGCTGCCACTGACCACGATGCTACAAAGACCATCATTTTAAAAGGACATGACCATAATGACAAATGTGTCTCAAAATACAACCAGTGACCCCTACTATTAAAATACATTGAAAATATTTTTAAAAAATCCTTTTACAAAATATTTTAAAAATGTTGTTTGTTTATATGATGATGATAATATGATATGGTTGCTGCCCCACCATATTACATGACTATCCGAAATACATTGTGTTGTAAACAAATATGGCAGTTATATGCAAATAAGGTTTCTACAAAATGTATTAAACTGGATATTATTTTCAAAATGTTATCTTGTAGTTATGTTACAAACCTCATTAATCATTTTGAGCAAACATGTCATCTCATTCAGCGCTCCTTTTAATTATGTACTTCCACACACAGATTGGGAAGCCTCATCCAAACTTTGACTTGGATCAGATGAAGTCATTTAATCTACTGTACATACGTAACTGACATTCCACCAACACAGCCACGGCGGAAATGCAAATCTAATCAAGATTTATAGATTAAAATCCTACCACGGTGAAAAAAGGTAAATATTTCTGATTTGAGGATTTTTATTTCTTAATTGAGTCCTGTGACTGAAAGATGATATCTGGTAAACATAGTGCTCACTGCTTCTCACCTATATCAGATGGGATAGACTCCAGCATCCCCCATGACGCTAAGGTGAAAGGTGAAATAAAATCAGATGGAAATCTAGTTGTTGAATTGCGTAACTGCACACAAGATTAATTGCACCTGTCTAGAGCTTCCTCCTCTCTTTGAAACAAGATAAACACAGCATAAACACAGCAAGCGCCGTAGTAAGAGAAGTTGTTTTAACTGGAGGAAACACGACCACCAGAGAGCCAGAAAAAAAAAGCAAATGCACAGTGGTTTGATAAAGCTTGACCTTGCTTCATTGAAGCTACAATGTACAGTGCTTCTCCTTGAATGTCTCCATTAACCTTTTTATTTATGACCCTGGTCTGACATGCCACTGCAAAGCATCCTGTCTCCCACACAGATGTGGAAACCTTTGCCAACGCCTTTGTACCGTCACTCTACTTTAGGTTGCATAAATGCAACACAAAGACACGTGCAATAGAAGCACAATTGGAGCGTGGCGATGTAGACTTGCTAAATGAATTGTGCCACCATCAATTATTACTCCATTATCACTTGATTGATTTTTCCACAAAAGAACAGCAAAAAAAAATTAATGGCAAGCAATGCATTCAAATTGTTTTTTGTAACTCACTATTCATCCTCTATCCATCTATCCACTGATGTGTGTGTGTGTGTATATTTGTATATACATATATATATGTTCCCAAATCAGAATCCTTGACCAACCAATAGCAACAATTCCATCCATCATTTGAATCTAATGTGCAGGTTAGAAGCATGTGTGTGTTTTCCATTGATGCATTCAAACTACGCATGTATGTACACATGCAGTTTTTTATAGGGAAATAATAATTGCATTTCTTGTGCCCCATAAAGACTGAGCTCTGGTGGCACCCTTTGGAGTAAACTCACTTTGGTCACTCATTTCTGCAATTTTGTCTTAGGGGTTTAATTTGTTTTTTTATTGTCAAGACCCAATGCTTGCGGCCACAGGTGAAATTGGGAACCTATTTCGAAAAGTTAATTGAGAAAGAGTAAAATAGACCGAAGCAGAATCTGCATCTTTGTAGACGCTGCAAGGAAATAGATCTTTCGGGGCAGAATCTCGTCCCTGATCTGGAAAGGGCACACCACCCTATCCCGACAGACCCTATCCATGACCGAAATATTATTTCTAGCAGTAATTGTATGAAGAAAGTTTTTTTTTTTTAGTCTATACTCAGAACTTGCCAAGGGCTAATTTTTAAATGCATGCAATTTGAGCCAATGTCTTCTCTTGGGGGACATTCTGCTTAGGTCTTGCATCTTGTGTGTTTGACTCATTTGTAGTTCCCCTCCAGGCAAATAATTCTGAAGCCTCTTTTCTGTGCTGTGGAATATGTTATGGAGCCAAGTTAAACCTTATAAGGAGGGCGTTTTATGACCTTTATTACGGCAATAGAGAATACATCTGCCAACCCCAAGTTAATACCACACATCCTTTTAAACTGGCGGTATGGCTGACTAAGGTTTTGTTTTTCATGAAGAATGTTGGACATGGGCTTCCATCATTATACTCCAGCTTGTAAAACAATTGTGTATCTGTTCCTCAACCTATATTGTTAATTACCGTTTCAAAATAATGACAGACTGATGCTCTCTGACTGGTGCTGTCATTCCAATCGTGTCTGTGTGTTTCTACACAAGCTGTTTTGAACCCGTGCAAAGATGTAATCTTTGGTCTTCAGTGGAATCAAATTAGCACAAGAGCTTTGTGAACATCAGTGCTTTTGTGTTTGTTTCATGTCAGTTGAAATAATGGCCAGCACTGATACTGACTCAAAGAATGCCAACACAAAACTTCATATTCACACACGTGAAACTTATAGTTCAGGTTTCAAAAGCAAACGTCATTTTAGGTTTGTCCCTATTTTTAGGAAGTCAGTCTCGATTACAAACAGAATAGCAGTCGCACGGAGACGTTGTTGTCTCTTGATTACCACATTAAAGGACGTGCAGGCTGAAAGCAACTTTTCACTTGGAATCACAAATGCGTTGAACATCCACGTCACATTTCCAAATAGCTGTCACCTCGTCAGTTATGCTGTGCAATGCTCACAATGGGACATGCTGTCCTTCCAATTCCACGACAAGTTTAATCAACATCACTTGAGGGAGCATAATAACTCATTATGTAAATCCTCTGGAACATGTCACAAAGTTGCTGAGGCACAGTGAGGCAAAAGCATTGAGTATATTTACAATAATTAAATGGTTTTAAGCACATCAGCCATTAATTAGGAGAAGAGGCTTTGTGAAATCCATAAAGACTGAAGCAGACCGAAAAGGCAAACATTCTCTTGATTAGGTTAAACAGCCACTTTGCGATACTTGACTAAAATCAAAGTTGATTAAAGGTAGAAAGAATTATGTGCCTACCTTAGTGAGAGGGTGTGCTGCCTAGGGATCATTGGTGTTTCATGGCGAGAGCCAACGCATCAAACCTTCAACCTTGTGTAAAGGAAGCAGATGAGAAGATCTGTAGGCTCAATGTGTAAAGCCACTGGGCCAAGCGGACTGTGTACAGAGCCACAGAATCCACTCGCGGTCAGCATGCAGCAGTAGCAGCCCTACAGCTGCGCTCAGCTCGGCAAGAGGTGGTGGAACGAGGGAGACGGGCTGCTGCTGCTCTCTCTCCTCGACCCCGCAGCTCACTCTGACTCTGACAAGCTCTGCTGCTTGCTCTGCTTTCCCCCTCTCTACTTAAAGCTCTTGTACACACATAGATGCTCCTCTCACTTGCTCCTCTTTCTCTCTTCCCACTCTCTCTCTTTCTGGCAATCACATGCACACACCCATCCCCAGTCTCACTGAGGATGATTTCCCCACAATGCAGATTGTCTTTCAATTGAGTCAACTATCGAGTTTATTCATGAAGAAAAATGCTTATCATATTCTCGCCTTTCACTTGGGAAATCTCAAGGATAGGACAAAGGGATGACATGGTGGAGATGCAGGACGATGACAAAATTCCCACCTTACTCACATGAGGGTTCGTGCAGGGTGGGTGAGGGTGACACGGGTGACACGGCTTTGCTTTGAAGTGCAAGAGAAATGTCATGCTTCATGTTAGCTAGTGAGCCCAGATAGTTGCCAGTGGCAAAGGCACGCTTGTGTGTGTTTCTACATTCTCATGTGCCATGTTCAATTCAAATGCAATTTTTTGAAAACTCCAGAGGACTGGAATGAGAGCGTAATTCATAAGAGAAAACCGAAACAAAAGACTTGATTCTTATTCTTAGTTATTCCTATGTTGCAAGGAGGGAAGTGAACAATCGTGTGACCTTTAAGGGTAAAATTAATTTGTGGAGCTCAGTGGAAAAACATAAACAGCAAGTCATGTATGTCTTTGAATGCACTATTCTCTGCTTTCGATAAATGAATTTATTCACTGCTGCTCTTTTCAAAGAAGAGTTCCCCATATTAATAACCAGCTACATTGTGACTGGTCTTTCATGACCCAAACAATATTGTGTTCTGAATGTACCAAATTGAATTCTGTGAAAACAAACAAAAGTCCCAAACAATACTGTATTATAAAAATATCAAGACCCAAACAATATTGTGTCCTAAACCTACCTAATTGAATTGAAAACAAACAAAAGTGGAAAAAAAGTGGATACAGTATGAGTTGAGAAGTTTTTGCAACACACTACATCAAAGAAAAATTATGGATGACTTGAGAAAAACAAAGGTAAAGAAAGTGTTCAGAATTATAATCAACCAAACCATATTTTAAAACTTATATCATGGATGTAAGATATTTGAAAGTCAGGAAAGTCCAAATTATTGCAATGTGTCACATACATATAGTTCTCATCACGTCAACTTTCTGTTGATTCCGCTGTTAGTTCCATCACTCGAGTCTTTATTTTATTCCCTATGCTGTGCAACAGACAGACAAAACCTATGTATTTATTATTTTCATTATTTATTATTTATCTATTCACAGTTTGGGAATACTGTCGACATGGGCGGAGAAACTCAAGTAAGGGTGGTATTATGTAAATTAGCCACAATGTTACGTAACAACTGAGCACTATCAAAAATGTCTCAGTCACAGGCACATATTTGCAAATAGTTCTCAAAAGAATATGTTTAGTTTCATACTTGATGGATGAGCATTGACCCCAGAGATCCAATTAAGTGCATATAATCATTTTAAAAAATCCCTACAATTTCCAATAAACCTTCAAATGCAATCAATCAAATGGACATATATTTGTGTAGCTCAAGAATCCTGAACATTTTGAAGTCCTCTCGTAAGAATTCAAGAAAATCATATCACATTTAAGCAGACCTTTTTGTTCTACTCTCGCTCTCTGGACAGTGAACGTACGTGAGAAACATGATAAATCAAATCTTCCTTTTAATTTTCTCTCTGCCTGCTATTGTGTGATATCCTCTACTTTGCCTGCACCATCTGCTCCTGTCTTGGTTGGATAGCTTTCTGCTTGTATGAATACATCGATGCCCAAAAGAAGGCCCCTTTTTTTTTAAGACTAGAAATGTATTTATTTATTTATTTATTGAAAGATTTATTTATTGAAAGATTTATTGAAAGATTTATTTTAAATTATGAGATTTACTTTGATATTTTTTCGAGAGCGATTTAGAGATTGAGAGAATTATTTTGCAATATAGAGATTAATTTATGTTTATGTTTTCAATTTATTTCTTTATTTCAAGATTTATTTAGCGATTTTTTTTTATTTAGAGATTTATTTATTGACTTAGAGATTCTTTACTGATTTAGAGATTTATAGAAATCTTGTTGCTTGTTCCTTGTTTGTGCCCGCAATTATTATTAGAAATTATTAACTTGAACAATGTATTTATGTAAATTAATATGATTATTACTCATAGCAGATAATATATGACTAAAGGTCATTTAAGCATCTTTTTATTTAAAAAATGTGTATCAAACCTTGACACTAATCAGGAACTTAGAAGTAGTTCTCATTTCATAAAAGCTTGCTGACCCCCTGCTATAAAGTATTTTTTTTTTCTATTCAATTCAATTTTCCCCTGAAGAGATAATGTGCTGTCATCTCCTTTGGCCGCAATTGGTGTATAGGCTATTTTATAATCGATGTAAAATCACATCTTCCAAATGGTGGAGTTATTAAGTACCTTAAGAAGAATCGAATCTGCCAAGCTAGTTTGTTCGGTCAATTGATTTTGTTCATGGCTAATTTACTGTTTGCAGTGAGAGGCAGCCATTAAGTGTGGGTGGAGGTTCATCACGAGGGCATAACCATCATTTACATCATGGAAATATTTTGAATTATTTGCGCATGAAATAGAATTAATCAATCCACGCATATGTTTTTTTCACCAATATTGATTTTTTTTTTTTTTTTATCTCACCAATGTGGTTAACCACTATGTGTGACGCGCTCAAACAAAATATCTTTTGGTTTTAATGGCATCACTGGCTCAATGGAGAGCCGCAGACTGAGTTTTGTGCGCAGTAATCACCGAATCCATATTTGAAGTGTGGAAATGTTTGTGAAATGCACCTTCTTTTTCTTCTTGGGAAAAGTCTCATGTACTTTCCACCATTGCAAAATAACTGTCCAATTATTTTCAAAATTTTTATAAATCCGGTTATTTATTTATTATACCCTAACCTCACCTAATAAATAAAGTGGATGTGCGGGGAATTTTTGTTTTCCTTTAATTTGTGCGGCCCTTATTTATTTATTTTTAATATTTCATAGTATGATTTGTAAAGGTGATCCAGCTCTTGAGTTGAATTATACTGAGAAGCGTAACTCCCATAAAAATGTCCTGTCAGTGTAAGGTATACTGATATAGTGATGTGAAAATTTTTATGGTGAATATGTTCTTCTTTGCCTTCACACGGGTTGTGGCTTTGCTGTGCGCCTTTGAACACTGTGAAGAGGAATCCAACTGAGATAACCAGGCTGCTAACACACCCCTCTGGCCCTCAGCTCTGTGACCACATGGAAAAGAAAAATCCCAGTGTCATTCCTTAAGAAAACAAGAAACAGATTCACAAGCGTATGATAATACACACAGACAGGTTATTATGTGCCGCGTGTACACTTGCAAATGATGTTGCCCACTTCAACAAGGACACGTAGCGCTCTCAATTGTCTTGTTTTGGCGAATGACGCTTGTCATCATCATCACCGTCATTGACAATTTTTCACATGGTATAAGTGCCGTGAACACCACAGTCATTATCTCACCTTGCCTGCAAGGCCTAATTTATTAGATTAATCGTTAAATCGACATACCCTCAGAGAGACAAGTCATGGGTAGCATACAAATCAAATAACCTGTTGTTTGTATAACTGCCCTTTGAGTATGGTCTTCCCGCTTTTTGGTTGCAAATGTGACACCTGATGCCGTGAGCACTGGTGTCAAACACTAAAGAATGCAGTCAATAGGGCAGTGGGCCTGGGCATCCACTTGAGGGACATCCATAGTTCCCCACATCTACCTGTCAACGTTAATGTAATTAGGTGCACGTATGTCGCAGATCAATAATGGATTAATACACGCTTTGAAGGGCAATCCTGCAGGGATAGAGGAGCCATGCTATACTTCAAGAAAGGTCTGTCTTCACCTCAAATCCAGCCGAACATCTCATCTTTTACCCCCTTCCTATGATTAAAGCCTTTCAAACCATTTTGAAAAACTATGGTATGTCATCAGTTGCTGAATGACGAAGCAGTGCGAAGCGCTTAGACTACCAAATGTAGAAAAGTGACAGCCCATATACTATTGTACTACTTTCACTTGCCACTGACTTAGTGATTCATTTTGGGTAACCTAGGAAAAACACATTCTGGTTCAACAGCTAAAGGCTAATTCAATCAAGTCACCTCCAGTCTGTATACTTGTGGCGCTACTCATTTTATCATGGTTGTGACACCACACAATGAAACTTAGAATGCTGTACACACGGTACCTATAATCCATCAAATGAGCTGCACCTTCTTTTAGTTATTCCAATCCAGCCACTGTGAAATCACTGCCCCTGCACAGGCCATGTCAACTGGACAGCTCCGATAACAAATATAAAAACGAATAATAATATATGACATGCTGTGTATTATAAAGTTGAAAATAAGGGGACGTCACCCCAATAGGTCAAAGCTTCCAGTTTAATCTTAAATTGGCATATGTACGTAACAGTGCTGTTTAAAATTTAGTCTACCTTTAATTTTCTATTTATGTTTTAAAAATACGTTCAAAACATGGCATTTACTTACCTAAAGGGTTAGCGCAATTTTTGGCCTCAAGTGGCAACAATATGACATATATCAATAATATGGCTCTCCCAGGATGTTGATGAATGATTTTTAAGTCATTCCAGATATCTAATGGTTTCTATTGTTGCTTACACATACCGTGTATCCCTTAAAAAAAATCCTTAGGGTTGATTTCCACTTTAACAATGAATCACTTATAAGATCTTTTCTAAAGGCTGTCTGTGTATTGTTGGCATGGAGGCAAGTCACGACATACTACACGTGCTGACTCACAACACGTAGTGAAGGAATAAGTTGAGGGGCTATAAATAGCCGGCTAGCCGGATCCCACTCGGAGGCTGCCTCTTTAGGGCCTTTGCTTTGTACCAGGCGTGGGCAATCCTGGTCCTCGAGAGACAGAGTCCTGGAGCGATTCTAAAGATCAGGATCATTAACCGGGCTTCTGCAGCGCTTACTGATAAGCTGATTATATCAGTCAGGTATACCGTATGCACATACGGTATAAAGCGGGGGGGGGGGGGGGGGGGGATCGATTGACTGGCAACCAGTCCAGGGTCTAGTCCGCCTTTACGAAATAAGTTGAATAGAGTCCAGCTCACATGTGAGCCTGAAGAGGATAAGTGGTATAGAAAATGGATAGATGCTTGATGACCAATAAAATTACATGTATGTTGTATTTTTATTTTAACAATCCTGCTTGTAGATATTGTCATTCAGCTGGGTCAGGTCTTCCTCAAGTCACTGAATCAATCGCAACTGGGCTGCTCTGTATGTCTTAGATATTTTTAATCTTATCCGAGAGGAGTTCATCAGTTCATGCAATGAAACTTAGGACTTCACCAGCCTGAACTGGTCTGAAAAAAACAACTATTTATACTCAAAGTTGGAGGTCTGCTCCATTGCTAAAGCCCGTATTCCACTGAGGCAACAACAATTGAGAGTGTTTTCTGAGGCTGAAAATGTTTTCTTGTCAGGGTGTCTTCAAGGTTGCAAATATTCGCCAAACGGTCCCTAGACAATCGTTCACTATATTCAAAATTTTCTTAGGACAAGAAAAATCACTGTGACTGTTGGCAAACGTTTTGCCAACATTTACGACCTTGAACAAACCCTGACAAACTCTTAGAACAAAGCATTCATCGCCTTCGAAAACACAATTGTTTGCTGCTCGCTGAGATAGAGGCTTAAGATTGGTTGGTAAGTCTTTAGGGATGCAAAACAACCATCGTTAAGATGTCTTGCAGAAGGCCTATATCTGTCTGTGTGGAAACGTTCTCATTTATATTCCATTCAGTTGTAGAAGGATAGTGGCACTACGTGAATCTGTGAATAGATGACAAGATGACATTGAATGTAAGGGTGCACTCTCGGGAGTAAATGTGCTGGCTGGAACCATTTAAGGTTCTTCGGCTTGTCCTCACAGGAGAACCTTTTTTGGTTCTTGTTAGAACCCTTCATCAAAGTTACATTTGGAAGCCACTGAGATTGTTCTACCGAGAACCCAGCAAGAACCATCTTTGAAAGTTTCCACTCGGATCCTCGAATTCGAGGTTCTGCAAAGAACCCTTTTGCCCTGTTAGGTTGTATCTAGAACCGACAGGAGAAGCCCCATTGAGGAACCTTTTTATAAAATAGTCTATTTTTGTATTCCTGCAACATTGCCTCAAGTAGTTTTGTTTTTTTTCAATCCTCTGTAAATTTTGTCAAATCGATGCCTGCTGGTTGTGTAGCCAGATGAAGAGATTGAGAAAAAAAAAGAGCAGCTGTGTAAAAATAGAGTCTGGTGCTTGCAGCCAAAGTCTTCAGTACAGCAGTTTCATTCAATTATGATGGAAATGTGGTGCAGTCTCGCCCAAGGTGTTTGGTTCAAGAACAATTAACATGGCTAGGTTAGGCCAACTTTGACTAATTGGAAAAGTCAGAGACTTTCTAAGACGGGTCACAAAAAGATTCCCTCTCCATTGATGGTTCAAGGTTTGCATTCCTGCTATTTTGCAAATTTGTTTTGCACAGCTTGTAACTCAGTTTTTTTCCCACCTTGTATTTATTGTGGAAAGAAAGAAAGAAAGAAAGAAGAAAGAAAGAAAGAAAGAAAGAAAGAAAGAAAGAAAGAAAGAAAGAAAGAAAGAAAGAAAGAAAGAAAGAAAGAAAGAAAGAAAGAAAGAAAGCGTTTGAAATTACCCTCAAATCTTCAATTCTGATTCTGTTACTTTTCCACCGCACATTAAGGCTCACCGCATCTCTTCTCAGCGTTACTAGCTTCATTTTGAACCGGCTATTTTTTACACGAAAATCTGTAGTGTTTAAAGAAACTGAAACCACACTTCATTTACTGTATGAAAACGTGACATCAACAATAGCATCAGTCATCTCACTACACATGTGCCACCGTGACGAGACACATTTTAAGAGGTGAGAAAGGAAAACAAGGAAACAGTCTGTTCGAGGGGAGAGGATTGAGACTGAGAAGAATATTGTCCAGTACATCAAAGCAACTTGGTAAGCAAACATCAGGCTGACTGTTTTCTTCACACCAGCATGATCTCAGAGGAAATATAAATGGAAAAAATAGGCTGTCTCCACATAATGTGGCATTGAGCTGTTTTCTAAGGAATGTTTTGTTTATTAATTATTCTTTTTATATTATATACAGTTTTAAAGTAGCACTTGGAACTTTTTAACCTTCACAATATCGTCCATACCCCCTTTGATGAAACATCAAGTTATAACTGGTTGAATGGTACCTTTGTCATGCCTGACGGAGACTGAGTGGCTTTTACTGGCACTAAACAACTTTGAGTCGGGCAGTAGGAACTCTGTCACACATATGCTGACTTCTTTATGCCATATGTCACTTCAACCTCTAAGTGATCCCATTTTATTTATTATTAGTTGTGTGTTGCTAGTGTTCCCTGCACATTAAGTTTATTTTAGTCGTCGCTGAGATTTATGCCTATTTGTACGTACGTATGTTTGCAGAGCGCCTTCACCTCTGTCGGTAAACATTATGTTAATAAAAGATATGCGTCCCCAAAGAACCATCTCTTCCCTGACAAGCCTCTTTGTGTATATTCTCTTACAAATAATAATTAAATATTAAAAAACTTGCGGCTTATAGTCCGCTGCAGCTTATACATGAACAAAACAAGATTTTCCTCTAATTTGAACTGGTATGGTTTATAATCAGGTGTGGCTTATAGTCCAGAAATTACAGTAAACTGGGCTAGTTAGTGAAAACTGAACCATCCTCGGTTAAGTTTTTTTTTTATTATTTTGTATTGTGTATATAAATACATTTCTAAATGAAAAACTTTTAATGTGCTCATGAAATCTGCATTTTATTCAATTCAGGTTTAATTAGTTAATCTACAAAAAAAAGCACATAAAAAAACATGCCAGGAAGGTGGAAGGCAATCAGGTCAGCCATCCCCGCCAATGAGGTGTCCCTTATTTATTTTTCAGGAAGTTGGTTACCCTAGGCATGTGGCAGCAGCAAATCCTATCAAACAGGTGGAACTTCAAAGTGATTTGGAAGTGATAAATTGAGGGGAGAGCGTGTGAAAAAGTTTTTGAATAATACATCTAACATGACACTTGGAGAACAATCACTTGACGTCTTGTCAATAAAGAAATGGAAGGTATTATTTTCAAAGATGATTCCTTAATTCATATAAAAAGTTAATAAAATAATCACTACTTGCAGCTATAATACCCAAAAAAAAAAAAAAAAGTATCTAGCTATTCTATGTGGTCGGTATCAGCATTTGTCATCAGACCTCACTGACTATAGCCTAAAACCCTGACTGGAAAACGGTTAATATTTATGTAATCAGCCTTTTTGCTCTTTTGTCTCTGCTTCCTTTAATTAGGCCCGTAGAGAAAATGTGGACTAACACAGGGAGGAAGCCTTGTTTGAAGGGGGAACAGTCAGTAGTCAGCAAATGTTGGACTGATAAATCAGTATCATGATGCTCATGGTGGGAGCGTCAGGCCATGACAAATGTGCCATTCAACTCTTGTTTCATCAGAAAAGTTATGGAATTTTTATATGGAGGTCAAAAAGTTCTCTAGTTCTGCCTACATGCGTTATGTGAATATCTATGGTGCAAAGTAAATGTATGAGGCTGTGACGCAACAGAGTCTAGCCACATTTTTAGTCATCTTTCCTTTGTTGAATGTCTGGCCTCTGGTTAGAAAAAAAACAAGAAAGTCGCAAAAGATTAACACACAGTTTGGTAAAAGTAGAACACAACAACTTGAAATTTTGACAGTCCAAAAGAAGTAAATACATACCATCCTGGATACATATAAAGCATGATTTATATTCTCATTAGATTGCTGGTATCACATGATTCTCAATGTATTATCTAAAGTGGAATGTAATTAGCCACAATGCAATATTTAATCTGCAAGGACAGTTACCTGTCATTCACAGGACGGTTTGTTGAGTCGTGGTGATTAAATATCAAAATTCCCTTCACCTCAGGAACATCATCATACTTTGTAAATTGCAAATTGAATTGATGGTCGTGAAAAAATTAAAACCTCACCTTGGACTCAGAGAAATGGGTAACTGCTTGGTTTCAAAAAGCCTCCAAAGATTAATACTAATCATACGTGTACATGCATGAAATGAACAAGTGACCACAATGACGAGTCCATTTTGGTTGTGTATGTATCCTCTTATTCCAATCAATTAACTCAAAACTAATTTAGGGTGACATGAGACGTACAATATTGCTAGAAACTTAATGACATCATGCATCGAAGGTTTTCCTTTCTCTGTATCCATTGTAAGATTGCAATGTTTTTTTATAATTGGAAATGTTTCAAGACATATTAGAAAGTGTTTCAAGACATACAGAACAAAAAAAGCATGCTTGACTCTGTCATTTTTTCATTATTTAGAATGTATCACATCAATCAAGTGTTCAACATGCATTTCATGCAAGACACAAGCTTTCACGCTGACTGGAAATTCCAACTCACTCCAAGGCCACATTGTAGCGACGCCGCTGTTAACGTCCGCATCAAATCCCACAAAAGGAGCTTATCTGCTCAGCTCGTTAAAACTAAGTAATTGACTAATCAAGTTTTACACCATGACAAAGTGACCTTGGGGTGCAGCAATCAAGTCGTTTTGAGAAAAAGCACACAACCCCAATATATAACATAAACAAAGTGAGAAAAATATAATCAATGGTTATGTTTCCATCTTGCATGTTGTTTTATATCAGGTGCTCATGGGTACATCTATTCAGACTAATATTAACATATGGGGTGCTCAACGTAGCAGATTTTTTTTTATTATTCCCCCCACATGCATTTGGAGATGCATTATTTACCAAATGCTCTTCTATGCACACATCCTATTTCTATTACAACCATAAACCTCACTCTTAACTCTCTTCTATCACTGTTGTGTTTGTGTTTGCATGCACCAGGTAATCCATCACTTTAAAGTAGAATGTTTTCAGAACAGCCCGATGTTGGCTGTATGTTCCCTGCAAAAATATGTGTCAGAAATAATCCCAAATAAATAAAGACCTGAAGAACGTTAACCATTTTAAATTAAACCCAATGGACGTAATGTTTTGCTAACATACTCTGAGTCAGTGCTTTGCAAAAACTGGGGCATGGGAGGTGCGGTGCGATGTCAGACCGGGTGTGTGTGTGGCCCCAGGGAGCATGTTAATTAGGATAAAATGTTATTCAGTGTACATATTACACTTTTTTAGACAAATAATACTATTTATAGTCACTGAGGAGAGTTTGGGGGGGGCGTGAAATATTTTCTTCTTCCTGGGAGGGCATAACAGAAAATAATTGAAAAGCAGTGCTCTAAGTAAACATGGTCTGCGTTAACAGGCATCGGGCTGTGATACTTTTTCAATGCAACATGGATGTCCTTACTCCACAACGCTATCAGCGCGTATTCATTCATCTCCCGTAACATTTATTCTAATGAGGGTCGCGAGCGTGCTGGCGCTTATCCCAGCCATCTTTGGGCGGTAGGCAAGCAACACCTTGAATTGGTCGCCAGCCAATTCCAGGACACATGGACAAACAACCTTTGACACTCAAGATCACTCCTACAAGCAATTTGGAGAGGTTAGGTTCTGATCTACCATAACAAATAAGACTAGAAAGGACACCTTTTCCAAGTCAGTGTTCTACCTTAATTAACACTTTGACAAAAGCATTCAAATCATCCAGATTGGCTTTCAAAGGATGATATTCTCAGAATCGGTTTCCATCATGAATAAGCAATAAAAATTACAGAAACCCTTTGTATAACAGATGAAGATCACCAGTCACGACTGCTCGGGTTAAAACTCAAAAAACACGCGCGCACACACAGGAAATTGAGATGTGTTCATTCGACAGTCCATTTTTTTCCCTATTTGTCTAATTCGATAAGACATCAAATGTTCCTCACTCCAGGAATCTGCCTTCAAAAGGTTATAAGATTGAGGGAAAACAATATTAGAAACCAGTGAGGACTGAGCTTGCTATTGTTTTGTCCCCCTCAATGTCATTACCTCACACTTGGACTGTGTTCTTTTGACTTGTGAGCAGGATGATGAAAGGCACATTCCGAAAAAAAACCTCATGAAAACACTATTACAACTAACTCGGAAACATCTATCAAAGTAATGAATGTCTTGAACACTAATCCATGTCGATTTAATCAACCCAAATCTAGTAATGTACTTTTTTTTCAGTCTTAACCACAATCAACAACATCTAAAAGAGGCCGTAGAAAGACCAGTATGAGCTGCCTTTCAACAGGAAATTTGTTCTTGTAAAAGTCGGCTTTGCCCCCTCCCACCGCTGTGTGTAATATTTTTTTAGTACTGCAGTTCTGAAACTAATTAGATACAACGATTTGTGTGCAAGAGATTTACATCAGGTAAATGTTCATTACTTTTTCTCAAGGTTTGAGAGACTGATCCAAAAAAAGTGCTTCCACCTTGCTGCATATTAGTTTGCTGACTTGAATGGAGGCAGGGAGAATGAAATTCATTCTGCCAAACTGAAAGGAAAAAAAAGAAATTCACAGCACTGGAAGCTTTATGTGCCGACAAGGTGTTGACTCTTCTCTTGCAACATCTCCTTTGTTTTATTACTTTCTCTCTAGTTGTGTTCACAACAGGCTCACGTTGTTTAATCAGGGACTCAAGTGGTAATTACAGTCGTTGCATAACTCATGAAGATCATCTGAAATTGAAAATGGATCCGCAATTTACCATCGTGCGTTCGTGGTGAAGGAGGTTCTATACAATTTTATGATGAGATATATCACATATTGCCAAAGCATTGTCATAAACAGTAATAGCAGAGAGTATATTAAACATATAACAAACCCACTTTTGTTCTCGTCTGACGTCAATAAAATATTTTACTCTGACTCAATAAAAAATAACCGAAAACCTGTTTTGGAGCTCCCCCATGTAAAGTTAGTGTGAGGATAGACTGCACTGGTAAAAATATATGATTATACAGATTATCACATTTTTTCACTTCAGGGCATTTCCAGACTCAAATGACTTTAAAACATTTGCTAGAGTTAATTAAATCAGACAACATATTAGTGATTTACAACAGCATGCTGCTGTTATATACTTAAGGAGCCTGATTCATAATCTGTGTCTATTTCCCAAGGAATTCACAAGCCCTGCAAAGAAAGCAGCTTGTTTGCTTTGATTAGCCAATGAGGTGATGTCAGGGCATACATTTGTGGCCTAGGTTCAACTTTATTATTCTTGGATTATCCTGGTGTTTTTTTTTTTTTTAACCTACCACGATAGCATCTGTCAATTTACAATGGTGTGGAATGAGGAGGACGTGTGCTCCTTTTCGTTATATCACAGCCAGACAGAAAAGGGCCAGGTGCTTTTTAAAGCTAAAACGTTAGCCTTGTCCTTTTATGTAAGTTTCTCCATTGGTTCACGGCATTTTTAGGCATCGTCACCTTTGCTTGCCTGCCCTTCATTCTCCCTCAGACGGCCTCACGCAGATTGTCTAGCCACGGCGAGGAGCGAGCGGCACATGGGTCCATGCTTGGGAGTTCAAGCGTGTGTGGGTGTCAGTGATATAAATGAAATGAAGAAATGAGCAACGTAGCGGTGAACCAGGTCATGGTGAAAGATTTGATAAATGTGTTCTTCAAATTCTATGGCCTTCTCGCTCAGCAGAGAGGTCAAAGGACCAATGTACACCACTCATTCCATAACTACCTGGTAGATTACACTGGTCAACAATGTTTTACTATATTTTTTAATCAGAGATTCAAGTTAATTTCTGGAGATCATTTTTTTCCTGCTGATTCTGAATCTGCCCTCATTATTTTTCCCTCGCGCAATGAGTCATAATGATAATACTAATACTTTTTTTTTCATGAAATGTTATAACTATAAATTACAACATATGTTAAAATCTGTATTGTGCAAGTTTTTATAGGTGAAATATGAGAAAACACTTCTGAGAATAGTTCAACAAATGCTGCTTACGTATTTTCACGAAGCTGAAGAAATTACACAAACAGGAAAGTCAAACAGGAAGTCAGGCATTGAAAATAAAACCGTTCTGCAAACTTTATTTTTACTTCATAAAAACAAATTAATTGTCACAATTATGACTGGCATCGTACATCGTACTAACATAAGGTGAGAGGGTGGTGTGAGGCCCAAACGTGGCACCACAGTGAACTGCAGGAATAGTTGGAAATTACTTTATAACAACTTTGAAATTAACTGTGTCAGGTCACTCCAAAGCCAGGATACAGAACCGATAACGTCATGTTTGAGAAAATGAGACTTTGAAGACTGGATATCTGTTGCGGTCCATAGTCATCAAACGTTCCATAATCCACAGTAAACAGGTCAGCCATGCCCACATTTAATTGGTGTCCGCAACTCACAGAAAGCATTGTCTTGATAGCAGAATCCCCAACAGCTACACAAACGGGCAAACAAGCATGCTGAAACTAAATTTTGGCTCGAAGCAGAATGCTAGCAATCAGCCAAAGGAACAGGCTGATTGCGCCATCAACAAAGAAATACATAACGAAGGGGCTCACACACTGTGAATTAGTGTCATGTCTGACTGACTGACTGACTGACTGACTGACACATGCACACTGTGATCACTTCTAACATCTCACAAGCTCATCCAATACAGGTCAATGGGCATTTCAGTTTTGTTCGCCTCTCATCGAAAGCTAATAATTGCTGCAAACAACATGTGCGACAAGAAGGAATAGAACTCTCTATTTGCTGTATGCCAGTGTAAAAGGAGCTGGGCCACATTTGGACTGGAGATTTATTTTTTTTGATTACACATCATTATTATATGTTTTGTTTACAGTGCTTTTTAGTACAACTGTTGTGAATGCACCATACATATAAATACAGTTGAGTGGATACAAAGAAAAGTGGCTGTCATATTTGCATGATTCTGATATCCACAGGAGGGAAAAGAAATTGGATCTTTCTCTAAAAAAACATAAGCCTTGGCTCTTGAGGTGATTGATCGATTATTCATGACTCGTCAATGAAAAGGACGTCAGAATATTTATGACCCGTAGTGGCAAAGGAAGATTAAATGTAACTGTTATCATTCGTCATTGCTTCATTGCATATATATAAAAAAAAAACAAGTGCGTATACATATTACCTCACTATACCTTCCCCAATATTTGTTCTTGTGATGTATTTCTGAATCAAGCCAAGCATGAAAGGAACCAGCAAATGAATCTCTTGTAATTTCTCAGCCCATCACCAAGATCCCTTACTTTCATCTCATCCCATTTCTCCCAATGAAGGACTAGTGATTTTCACTTGGTGCTACAGTACAAGAAATCCCCTCAAGGCTGAGTTCAAAGACAAGAGAGGGTAAAAAATATATAAATACTGTACATGGAACAGGAAAGGGAATAAAAAAACGTCCCAAGTCATGAACTAGTAAAGTAATCTGAACTGCTTCTCCAAATATCGTTTTCTTCTAATGTCATTTTTCCCCCCGCATTGGTCAGTGTACTTCTTTGGAAAACATCCGAGATTGCCCGTGACGATTGCATCAAGAGAAAATAATGGATCAAAATGTCTGTTAGTTTTCACAAAGATAAAAAAGGACTCTATCAATACAAGCGTGAATAATTCTCTTCAAGTGGGATTTGAATATGTCGAGTGCAACAAGTGCTTTCTTTCAACCACAAATACTGCAGTAAGGCCACGACTTCAAAGTTGATCCAGCTGTGAAACAGCACGACACAGCACTTAAAAGCTAAAACTTGCAAAGATGTGCTTCCAAGTTCATGTTGTCATGAAAAGTTTCCTTTTAAAGTTCTTTTCTGTTACTACTGTACTGTTTACACGAATGTCTTTCAAGCACACTTGGAGAGGTTCGCGGAAGGTAACGCTTTGTGGCACGAGTCAATATCACCACCTCTGAAACGAGATTTTATATTATTTTTCATAGTCATTGTATTAAGTAGTTTTTAGTGCTTTTTGTGTTTGTCGGTTAAGCACACCATTTTTTTCTTAAATATAGTAACTGCAAGCAGACGATGCACATGCAAAAATTACAGGGTATATTTTAAGTATATATAAATGAAGCAACTTTTCTGCAAACTCTTGCGAAACTAATTATGAAAGACCATGTTTAAAAATTGCCATCATGCATGTTAGTGAGAGGGTGTGCCATTGGTTTGAAATACGAGGAGGGACTAGTTTGTGAAGTTACACAATGTAATTTATAAATTATGTTAGCAATTTTACCGCCATCTTCCCCCTTTGAATTTGAATAGTGATTTCACAATTTTGCCCTTATGAGAAGTTGCCAATCAGTCTCAGGAAGACAAAGAAGGGCTGTGATCGCTCCAGCTCAAATTGCTGACCGCCAATATTGTAAGGGAAAAAGCTTGCTGATTGCACTGCGGATTCCCGGAATCATCTAGTTCAGTGAACCAAGTGGATAAAATGCAGTGGTGTCACTTCTGTGTAAAACTAAACCTGAAACTATCGAAAAAGCCTTAAGAGACTGGTATGCTTAATTATATTCCAATCACAACTTTACTCCTGTTAGAGGAATACAAATAAAAGTGAAACAAAAGTCCACAAAATCATTTCCTATCCATGCATTGACCTGAACAAATTTTATAGCTTCAGTTTGAACAACTCAGTTGAACTGTCTATTGGTGCACATCTCCAATAGTAGTGTGTGAAATAATGATTGCCATAAGGCTATTCTTATCGGAAACACACACAAGCATGTTGTAAACCTGTACCTAACCCGTTCCCAGATCATCTAATGTAAATTTGCGCAACAACAACAAATCAGGTGTTAATCAGATTATAATTTGCATAAATATTAAGTCCTCTTATTCCGTTCACGTTGCACTGCAGCAGTTGAGCTGTGAAGCTGGCTTGAACCTTATTCTAAGGAGGATTTAAAACCTATGTGGTTCTATAACCCATTTTGGATTGTTACACCGGTAATAAATGTCATAACATCCTCAGAGCGGTTCTGGAATCTTTGCTATGATCGGAAGAAGGGACCAATATATTTTATTGTACACGTGTCAATTCGTATTCCGACAAATGTATAGCTGATGTTGTGCAGACATGGTACATCTAATGCAGCAAGTAAACTGACTAGTATATTTAAATGGACTGCTCTGTGAAAATGCATTTGTCACAATCCAAGAATGCTTTGTATACGTTTAGCTCTGTGACTGGCACCCTGCAGTGATTAGCCTCCCAGCACAGAACGCCTGGCGGGATTCTACTGGGGATGCGGCCGATAACCATGCAGACAAAATTTGTATTCATGCGGAGTGTGACGGGGTAATCAGGATGGGGGAAAACGAGAGGATTGTATGCAGACATTCCATAGGTGATGGTGGTGGTATTGATGGAATACTATACATTTTGCAGATGAAGGTTCAGTGTCCTATTTTACTTTTGAGGAAATACATTTTATGTAGAATGTTATGATTGATACACTCCGCGGCTGCTCCATTATGATACAGTAGCTAAAGCTTTCATTTCATTTTGAAAACTCCCTTTCTTGTCCATCGACTGACCTTCCGTTTGAAGTGAAGGTTTCGAAAGTAAATGTGGTTGAATTGCAATGTTTGATTCGAAACTCCAGACGCCCTAGGCTTAATTGAATAATGTGCTTTTTTTAATTAACTCCAATACCATCTGTAATTCAATAAACACTCAAGTTACATTCACAAATTCACTCTCCATCCTTACAAAGACACAACTTTAAAGGATCTGAAATCATTTTTGCTCAATAGCGTGTGTAGGTTCTTTAGCAGTGATATCATTTATGAGAATGGATGCTTCTTTAGAAGGCAGAAACAATTGTGCAAAATCCAGCCATCCATTTTTAACATGGCTTATCCTGTTCAGGGTCGCACACCATCACAGGGACTGATCCCGCCCCCAAGTCAGGCGTGTGTACCCCTACATTATCAGTGACTCACAGGGCAAACATTTTATTGTCACGTGTCCGTTCCACCCAGGGTAAACATTTTATTGTCACGTGTCCGTTCCTCCCAGGGTCTACTTTTCCTCGCACACAGCCAGCTGCCGCCCCTCCTGGCTTGTCCACAGTCACATCCGCTGTGACCCACACAGTTCACAGCCACGCCCTGCACAATCAGCACTCACTGTCTGCCACCTGTTTCTTATCAAGTCACCTACTTAAGCGCACTTCTCTTGCCACACACTTGTTTGTCTGTGGTGCTACCCATACGCTCATTGTCTGCTCGCCGACTGACCTTGTCCGTCTGTTTGCCTGATTGCTACCCGGCCTGACCCACTACCTGTATCCGACCACGAACTTGCCTTGCTCGTCTGTTTCGACTGCGCATGCCGCTTGCTTGCTTGCTTACCTGTCTGTTTTCCTACTCACCAGATCTTCCTCCGCAAGCAACCAGCCGTGTTCCGGCAGCTGTCATCAGCTTGCCTTGGAGCTGCTTTGTCGCTGATCCTGCCCCACCAGCATTCCTTTTCTCCTTGTTTAACAAACAGAATCTCATGCTGCACTTAGATTCTGTGCCTGGTATGTCAGTTATGACTTAATATCTTTTATTGAATTACCCAAAATACATCTCATCCAGAAAACCTCATCAAATGATTACTACTGGTGTCAAACATTAATTTGAGAGTAGTCTGTACTCTCTGAGAGCTTTTCAATCTTTCTTTGGTTAACTTTCAGATTGATCACAATTTAGGTCATCAATTTATACTTTGATACCAAATCGAGGCTTGTCGTCACTTTAAAATGTTCAATGGTTAAGGTCCGGCAAGATGAAGCACTTGATCTATCAGTGACTGCATGATAATGAAGCGTTTAATCTAGGTGAAGTTTAATGCATGTTGATCAGTGAATATTTATCATGTGCTGTCTCATATCTTGTGAATCCATCCTCATTCTCTGTGACTGCCAAATGCATTCACAAATTCATTCCAGGAGGCAATAAATCTGAGATCGACAACAGTGACTCTCGGCTCTTTGCTGTCTGTTCAACAGCCTGACAAATATCATTAAGAAAGCCAATAATTCAGCGTTAATTATGAAATGATGTTTCATCCTCTCTTTTCACATTTTGTTTCACACTTGTGTAGCATGACAGTGACGAGCAGTGAGTGACATGATTACGGGCGAACGATGTTCAATTTGAACGTGAACATCTGAACTATTAGCATATGAGCAAGAATAATTAGCAAATTAAACACTATTTCCCAAAATATAAAGTAGAACATTTGTAGGTTTTTGACAATATATTTAGACAGTCTCTAACAGTTAACCATTTTTTTATGATCTTGGCGCATAGTGGAGGGAATAGTTTAACATTAGCAGGGGGATTGATCCTAAAATAGGCCCCCACTGTGTTCGGCACATTAACGTTGGGAAGCCATTACAATTTCTTCTCTTGGCATTAAATTATATGAACTAATGGCTAGTTTTCTGTAGGATTTTAATAATGTCGCTATGACAACGTTAACCACAAAGGAATATTATGAAATAGTGAGATGATTAATTCATGGTATCAAGCATGGATTTTAACAAAGCTGCTTAAGCCAAAAGTTGTGCTGTTCCATCTCAGTCAATTTAAACAGGATTGGCTGGATTTGACACACATAACATCAACATTTTATTTATAGTATGGTTAGTGTTAAATTCAAACGCTTTATTCTAAACGGGGGCTGAATTTATAACTATTCGAAGCAAAAAGTTGTGGCATGTACAAGCACTTGCCAAAACAAATACCACTCAGATTCATAAAACTGCTCAAGAGCAAATTTTAACCGGGGATGGCTACTATAAGAGTTCTTAAACATAATTTTGACGCTGATTTTAAACAGGGTTTTTCACACAGTGATGGAAAAGAAGGATTACATTAATATTTCTCAATATTTGTCCCTTTGTCTGTTGTGATTAATAGCAAGATAAATACATTTGACTTGAGTAGTTTTTATTCACAGTAATTTCTTTTGTCATGTCATTCACTTGCAACAACAATAATACAGCGATATGCTAGTTATTCAAACCGTAGACATCCAGTCTTTGCAAAAATTGCACATTGCATTTATGCCCATTTCTCAGGATATTGCTTGCGTAATACATCATCTGCCAGTCTTTCTTCTATATGTCCTGCTTTGTGTTACTCCCTTTACTGGGAAGGGACCACTCGTAAAACAAAATAATAATGTGATGAATGTGACAAGATAATTGATTTTTGAAAACTTTGAAAGATGGTGGAAATATAGTGGTTTGCCTTGTTTTGAGATGTTTCGTTTATGCTCCACTCCAAGCTCTTGTGCATCTTCTGTTGCAAATATAAAAAATCTGGCAGTCCTTGCCATTTGCGACACCCTTTTATCCAGTACCTATTGCTCCATATGGGCCACGTTGCTGACACAGCAGAGTCATTCCATGTCTGTCAATTTCTCTACAGTTTGTGAATGAGCGGCATTATAGGTCCCCTAGACTCAATGACAATCAGGTTCCTCCAGCAGGTTTAAAATGTCAAGACCGAGATGTTATGTTAGAAATGTAAAATGTTTTGATGTTCAGACTAACATTTGATGGCAAGTTGCCTGTCTCGAGGAATTCCTGTATGTCATATTGTCTCGTTGTCACTGTCATTTTTGAATTCCTACTAAAAGCCTTCTAAGATGACAGCGACAACAGCAGTAACAGACTCACATGAAGTCACATTCGTATAATTCTCCATATAGAATCCTAATGACAAAATTATTGCAGCAAAGGAAACAATAAAATGAGAACAAAGGAATAATAGTCTTTTCCCTGAGAAAATGAACTGCGTATATTCGTGCAAATTATGCAGGGTTGGTATTCAAGCGGCACCTTCCTGTCGGAATATGTACGTGCATTTACTGTGAAATTATCCTACATAGGGTTTGATTTCTCAGTTTCAAGGCTTTAAACGCTTCAGCGTGTCAGTCGAGGGTGAGGGGATGGGGTCGGTGGGGGAATTAGGTACCAAACCAAAGTTAAAAGTCTACATTTTCAAAATACTTACATGATATCGTGAAGACTCATTTTGATTCATCACCTCATGACTCATCATCCTTCACACAGCTACTGGAAAAATAAATTCAGTCCAACTCCAAGCAAGAGCTCAGACTCCTGAAAGTTATTACAAACTAGGGATTTGATGCCCACTCTGAAGCAAAGCAATTGAAGAAGAGACTTTGGCTGTCCATCCTTCCTTTGCACCCTAACCACAAACACTGCTGTTTAGCATTCTGAAGAGAGCTTCACATCGCAGACATGGTGTTGCTTCCCATGTAGTTATTGAACAAGAAGCTAAGTATACAAAACCTTGTGTTGTTTGAGGGCTTAAAGATTTACCCTAACATCTGTACTAGTTTTGATTAGCCCGTCTGACTTTTATGGTATGACATAATTGAGATTGAAACTGGTAAAATGTTTATAATCGTGATTCATTTTGTTCATTATTATAGAAAGTGACCGAAGATTTTTTTTATTTGAAACTCAGAGTACAGTGATATCACCTTAAAAAGCCAAACATGTAAATGTGAATGAACCAATGCAAGTAAGGTGTATTGGGACTGTACTAACCAGAGCGGAGATGTCCTCGTTCTGCCTGATAGCCTCCTCTGTGACACCTTCCCCCATAGGGTATTGTGACGTCCAGAGGACACGTCCAAGTAACTCTTATCAACCCCATGACACACATACACGCACACACAATATATATATATGTATATATATCCATATCAAGATTTTTTTTTTTACCCCGCACACCCAGCCTTCAGTTATTTCTGTTGCCCTATCTATTGCCCTACCAGTCTGTTTGATAGCTGGTATGCAACCCGTCTATTGCCCCACACTGCTATCCTGTATGCTACCCGTTGGTTGCCCCGTTGTCTGTCCTTGCTGGTTCCTGTTATTCTGTTCTCCAGTAACCCTTCAATAAACCCTTTGGTCCAAGTCACTTTGTCCCGTTCTTTGACAAAATCAATCCATTTTCAACACCAGTTATCCTGTTCAGGGTCGTGGGGGTTGACACAATATTTCCCCTGAATGAATAAGTCGAGTTTTAGCAAGTCTCACAGAGATCAGTTCAAAGTGCGGGGTAAATGCTGGTACCTCTGAAGATTCTGTGTTGAGGGGAATGAGGCTCTTGGCATTCTTAATCCAAACATTCATCTCAATTCATTTAATTTAAAAGTGACTCAGTAGAACGACTGGTTAGGAAAGCAAAAGCCTTGATGACGCGACTTAGGAAGCTGAGCGGCTTTCTTGCAATGAAAAGATTGCTGGTTTGATCCTCCAGTGACTTCAAGTGTCAAAATGTCTCCAGGCCGCATACAGAATCCCTTAATTGCTTCTCATGCTGTGTCATTAGTGTGTGAATGAGCTGTAGTTATACAGTGTGATCTTCATCAACAGTGTGCGCACATTCATGTGAAAGAGGCAAATGCAAATCAACCACACTTTAGTCATATGCAGGAGAGAGATGCAGCTTGAGTGGTCAGTGTTGTCAAAGAACAGCGGATATGCCGTCACCATAAGTGACGAGGCTCAGTGAGAGGTGAGTGAGATGCATTGTCCAAATTTCTCGTCCGAACAATTATGTGCAGTCATTTGCATTTCAATATGCTCTTCTATTAATGTAGAAGCAGAGCATCTAGAACGAGCGGTACAGTATCTGAAGGTTTGTCCAACACCCATGCAACCCTTGAAGTTCATTATTCAAGGTCTTTTTCCTGGGCCAAAAAACACACAGCTGTGACATACTGTCAAGGTCGAGAGTTAAGGTTTTTAAAGCTATATATAATTAACCACTATAACTCTTAAAAGGACCATTTTAAATATTAAATGTTAAAACTGTCAGCATTGCTTGACAGTAGCAGTTCACTTTTTGTTCACTGCAATGCAGATTATTCCCTATATCATAGGGATTTTATGGTGATTATTTTTCCACATGGACAATTACTATAGAGCAATAAGTGAGAGACGGGAGGAAAGAGCGCATGACAAACAGATAATAGCCAAAGTTTGGGATCAATTCACATTATTAAAGTGAGCAAAAGTGCAATGGGTCTATTTGCAAAGAACTGGCACAACCCTAAGTAGAATTGTTGTTGTCGAGAACAGACTTAGCGATACCACATCACCTGCGGGTGCTGCACACCTGACATGCAGCTAAATAAAATATTAATAAAAGACAGTTGTTTAACTTTTGGTCCCACAGACAGCAATGACGTGTCCCATATCGTTTTTAGATCAACACACTGTGCTCTTGTATGTGTCTGTTTTGTTTTTTATTTATTTAGTGGCAGCTCCTTTGTGTGATGTGGAAATGATGTTCTTAATGCCCATTTGGATCTCACCAACGAGTGACGGCCCACGTGGGTCAGAGAATCGAAACTCAGGGACAGAGGACGATGCCCACCTCTGATTATTAGTTAAATAGACCCAGTGCGATTTATATCAATTTATGAATGTGCAACCAGTTTTAATGATGTCACATGTTAAAACAATGTAAGAATTAGATACAATGATAGAAAAATAAAAACACTAGTTATCAAGAGAGTTGCAAAACTAGGAAATTGTCATTTTTTTTAAAAATAGCTACTTTTTATGTAGGACATTAAAAAACAAAACCTGCCTGTGTACAATAAAACACAGATGAAAACAAATACACAGCAGTTGTGGGCCTTTGATAGCCCCCTCCGCTATTCTATGCTGAAACAAGTTTTAGTTTTATTGCTGTCCTTATTTTATCATCCACGGCCTGTTTGTGCGTCTTTCATATAGCTTCTGAAAGCAAAGCAATAGTATGAAGAAAAATTGTAAGTGTGGTGGTCGCCTGTTATCCATTATTTCACAGTGATATTATTCAATAAAATTTGTGCCAAGGGCCCTGTACCTTAGCGGCAACAACAATATCACTGTTTTAGACTCTAAAACAGGGTACAGGTACTCTATGGCATAGAGTATTGGCTTCATGGTTAAAGCTTGGGGGTAAAAAAGAAGTCGCTACTTTTTGGATTTAGTCTGTCATGGGGTAGACTGGAACTTAACCCCTACCATGGATGAATCATGAACTATAATTTGATTTGCAAGAAAGTAAGACACCCCAGGAAAATCACTCAACCAGAGACAAAGCACCTGACTGACAAGGTGTTAATCATTTACTGTGCACTCGCAGGCACATCCCCATCAGTCCAATCTCCAAACCGCAGATTTAGGCTGAGCACATGAAATGCATGGGGGGCCCAGATATTATTATCACCAAACAGACAGCACTTATTTTGCTCAACAGCATGGAACGTACAAGCGCCACCGGGAATAAACACCATAACCTCTGTTTTCTTTTAATTGTAATTCCAAAAATCCGATGCGATCCAGGTCTTGATTTCCTCCAGACAGGACAAAATTGGCCTCATTGAGAAATCATCTTTTTCGCTCAGCGAGAAACAGATCTCACAGTCATCCGCATACCAATGGAAAGAATTACATACCAGGTTTTTTAAAATGGAACCCAAAGGCAGCATGTACAATGAAAACACGATACGACAGTGGGGCAGTGCAAGACCCAGAGCAACCAAGGCTAACGCAAAAAATTCTGTCAACCAAATAGGGCCTAAACCAGTACTGCCCACTTAGTGCTGCGAGCGAGCCAACAGTCTTCTGTGATCCAAATGCTGCAGTTAAATCCTACAAAACCAGACACACATTGTTTCCACTGTCATTTGCCAGGCAAATATCATTGAAGACTTGTAAGACGGCTGACTATGTGCTATGCAACTTCAGGACTATGTGCTATGCAACTTCAAGTGCTTAACTTCAAATGTGCCGTCGGTGATGCAACAGCGCCTGCCCGCGCAAACTGCATTGACCATACTGTATATGGAAACTGCAGGGAATGCCAAGCATGTCTTTTGCCTGCACATAGCATAGCTTAATTACGAAAGGTGTCCATCGTAGCGCTGCCCCTCCCTCCCCCGTTATAACACCAGGACCGTTCTAGGGGGTGCACCCCCTAGTTTGAAAACCACTGCCATTATGAATGGCCATGTCGAGACACGTGAGTGAGTCTTTGGGTCATAGACACAATTTTTTAATGAGTGTAAAATGTCATGCTGTATAAACAAGAACCCCGACACATCTCTCTGTAGACATTATTCCATACATAACCTATGCTATGTTCACCGACAAGCTACTGTACATTACTCATGCTGCCACATGCACTTAGCTTTGTGTTAACACAAGTCATGCAGCTGGGGGTAGGAGACGTAACATAGTGTCCCGAGGGTAGCAGAAGACCGATGAACCATTCTGCCTTGTCTCAGTTGCTTACACAGACAGGCTTGGTGCTGTCAGGGCTAGACAGTAAACCTGCTCAACTCTGATGCTAATTAATACTGAGGGAAGTTCAATACTGTATGGCAATACTGGAATAAGACATTGAAGATTTATTCTGTACATGCCATGAAAATCAAGGGTTAAAAAAAAAAAGTTTGTCTTCTTACGTCCTTTATCTGCACATCTGCTCCCCTCAGCAATCATCATTGCATCATCAATATCTATTCAGTTTCAACTATTAATAGTATTCATTTTTAATAAAATACAGATTATGTTTTATATACTATGTCTTTTATAAATGTATAAAGAAAGACTTTGAAAACAAAACCACAGAATTTGTGGGACCTGCAGCTTTTGAAATAATATCAAGGTCAGTTAATATTTATTGATTAATATTTAGAGTATTTGCCAACATCTCTGGGATTGATATTGAAATGATGTTATACATATATTCAGGTGGATTTCTTTGGTAGCTAATTACACATTTGATATTTAGATCTATTTAATCAGTGATAGATATTATACTGACAACTAGTGAAAGCCCCTTGAAGTCTTGCTATTTAACGAGCAGGTCTAAAAATAAATTCTAAATTGTGAACTAGTTATGGCCCAAATATCCACTCGTGCGCTGGTGCGACATTCTGACTTAACTAGAAGGGATGTTCCGATCAGTATTTTGTACTACCGATACCAATCCATGAGTGTGATTCCTATCATGCAGCTTTGGTGTAAAATGTTCAATATTGTGTCGCTTCATGTGCAAATGTCCTGGCATCTTTTTAATATCTAAAGCAATTGTAGATTAGTACAGAAGCCCATTTTCCGGAAGTAAGACAGCAGTCTCTTCACACAGGAGTAAAAAAAACAAAAAAACAACAAAAAAAAAACCCTGCAAGAAATAATTCAATTAATTTCTTGTCCCACAAACGCGTTGTGCACGGACACCTGTCCAGACTGATCAGGGGCGTATTTCCATGAGTTCGTATGAAGGAGTTGATTGCAACGCAAAATTCATTTTTCATTGAATTTCATTTCATGTAACATTTCATCGGATCCCTCACGTGGATCAAATCATTGCCGCCTCGCCAGCTGCTGGCGAAACCATCTCTTGCATGGGATGAAAAATGATCGTACATTTTTATTCAAGTGTAGGTGACTGACCTGGAACCTTGGAAGCAATGCCTCATTTTGAGGCCGACCAGTTCGATGGACCTTGAGGTGAGTTGGAGGAATGGAAGCAGCTGAGGTTTGGCCCACCTGTTAATCACGATCCACATCACATCATGCATGGTTCTACTTCAACACTCCAGCACACACAATCGGTTATTAATCGGTGCTGTGGATAAGGTTGTTGTTTTGTCAGAATGTTCAAGGACATGTCTCAGCAGAAATGAACCGCCCTCCTCCATCCTGGGCTTCATTGATTGTCACTGAAGAAAGTAAACAATTGTAAGAGGGTCACTGTGGGCGTTGGCGACTTCTATCAATACTGGGAGACAACCCAAAGCAAATCATAGTTTCAAAATTGCAAGCAGTTTTTGTGATTATTTGTTTTCCTGTGAAATACTTTTGCAAGATTTTTTTTTCCTCAAATATTTGATCTAAGTGCTACTTAATGAAAAATATTTTAGATGCTTCAAATCCTAAATAAGCATGGCAAAAAAAAAGGCAATGTAATTATTGTTTGAGTGCACAAATCAATCTTGGAAGCATTTGTTGGAATTTGAAAGCAGTTTGTTATGCAAAACTATCCCCTCCCCTTAACCATCCTTTCTTCACACATGCGGTGCTCTTGCTTTTATCCGAATAACAAGTGTGTCACATGTGGCAGTGTGACATCCTGCATTAGTCAGACCCAAACACCTGAATTCAGTGTCTGTAAAAGAATATAATAGCCCCAAGGTAGTAGTAGAGGGACATTGTTAACCAAAAGAAGCGCTTAATCTTAATTATGCCACCCATGAATGTGTGCATGATGGAAAGTGACAGTATGGCCTTCACATGGCGATCAAATCTCCATGATAGTCACGTTGTGTTTCTCTTTATTCCCCGTTGTGTCACTCTTGATGGTGATCGTCTACCTCCTGCTTGGTGATTTTATTCAAGGCCAATTTGTTATGGATGGAAATCCTGGGTTTACTTTATCCAAATGCTCCACAGAGAACACTTTAAATAATCAGCATTAAAAAGCCAAGGTTGCACACATGTCTATTTATTTAGGTTGTATTAATGCTCTTCGTTTACATGCAGACAGTTTGTATATTGATGGCAGTCAAGGTCATTATGAAATCCCCACGACAGTCTAACTCTATCTTGAAAATTTAAAACGCTAAATATGTATTTATATGCAAGAATATGAGCTTGTCTTATCTTCCATACGATGGGTTGAGGAAATTGTTTTGCACAAAAACCACATGAGCTTTGCAGTTTACCACTACCGGTAGAGGTCATGCATCACATTCATGAATAAATGCTGCTTAACTAATATCACAAATTGGCAGGCTAAATATCCCCTAAAATCCCATATTGGTCCCAAGGATCATGTTTTAGGTATAGTAACAACATTTCAAATCATTTCATTTGGAGTAAAATATTAATTAGTAGCCAACACGTAAATAAAGGTTGAAATAACACTGGCAGCCTCATTTGTTGTGCACAAAAGTGAAACGTTGTCCAAGTCTTAAATGTAATTGAAATGCAAAGCACTTGAGGAAACTCATTGCCAGGCACTAATGTAAGGAATGAAACTTCTGTCAAACTACTGCATCCAAAATAAAAAATGAGGGGGGGGGGGTTAGCCATTGCTTGTCAATGAATGAAATCCCTAATGTGGATGAATAAATCTCTTTCAAGCGGGGAAGCTGTGCACATTTACTTATTTATTTGACAACACCGAACACGAACGCTGAACATGAACAGATAACCCAATTAGTCAAGTGATTTTTAAGCAAAGTACATTGTTGTACTCAAACTCCAATGATATAATGCACTTATTCATGAAATTCATAGAGGAAAAAAAGAAAGAAAAAACAAAACGATAAGTGCCTTCAATGTCAATTATATAGCTGGTAACTAACATACTTACAGGGAATTAAGAGTCTGTAATGAACCTTAAACTACAGAATATACAGTACAGTTTACATATACAACAATTAGTTTGACCATCAAGGCATATTTCATTAGGTCAATTCAAAGTGTGACAGTCATTCTATGGATTCTTGTTGTTCTTGTTTCTTTTGATTGTGTTTCTTGAAGCTTCACATTCAGTCGCTCACAAATATTGTGAAGTCTGATATGGTCACCCTCCTAAAATAATGCTGAAAATCATTTTGCATGTTTTTTTTTTTTTTTCAGAAACCACACAAAACTGAACCAAATACTACTCTTTATAAGTCTTACCCAGAGTACATGTATCAATACTGACCTAGCACTCCGCACATGCTTTGCTTCCATCTAGTGGCAAGACTTGTGGAGATACATCCGTATCTCATGCATTATCAGGACTTGGTACCTGACACCACTTCAAAAATTATGTTTAAAAAAAACAAAACATGCCATTACATTGCTTAACGAGCCGGAAAACCTTCCAACACTGGATCCCATCAACAATTGATGGGGTATTGCCAAGACTGAATCAGATCCAGTAATGGAACCAAACTGATAGGATTCATGAAAAACTAAGTACTGACTGTTTATGAATGACCATAACTTTTATAAGACCAACAAATCTATAAATATTTTCATGTAGTATTCTATTTTTAAATAAAATCTTGAAAGATTACCATTTGTGGAACGAATCTATGTAATACAGGTTTCACTTTGGATTAAACTACTCAGTCTTCTGCAATATAATTTATTGAGACGCACCTAAGTACCATCATCAACTGTTTCTCCGTTACAAAAATAAACAAGAAAGCTCCCATGAATGCAAACCCTTGACTTGATTTATGACATTTTTTATTTACTCACTGCATGAGGTGATTGTAAAAAAAGCACTGAAACCCAGAATCAACACACAAACATTTAAATAAAAACATTCATTTGAGATGACCTTAACGATGCACAGTAAACTCTCCACAAGCCACAATTCCAGTTGTAATTAAAGCTCAGTGTAGGTACGGCAATCTTACCGGGGATATAAACAAACATTGACCATGTCGTCTGGGAGCCAGAATCACAAATAATAGCATATTCTAATGAGTCTGAAACACCCTCCCCCCCCCCCCTCCACTTCTCTTTATTCTTTAGTTGCCAAAGAGCTGCTGTGTGCATTGTGGCACTTTTGACATTACATCCTCATTCTGTAAGCTTCAAATAATCAGTGGGTGCATATAAAGGAAGAAGTATAAATGAATACAATATAAAATGGCACTATTGCACATTGTTCACCTGACACAAAGTAAACTTTGAATAAAGCAGAACCAGTATAAAAAGTCAAGGTGTTCCTTATATTTCTTTACATTCAAAGAGTCTGTCCTTTCACAAGTGGCAAATGCACAGAACTTCTCACATCCTGTCCAATGTCAGTGAACTGAATCAACTGTTTATTATGCTGCAGACAATGTGGCATTCAAGTAAAGAACAATCCTTTTCACAGAATTAGTTTGCCTCCCAGTGTTTGCTAGTGCAGATTGTCTGAACTTCCTCATGATGGAACAGACCCCAAAGCAAATTCTTCACACAACCATGGAGGCAGTTTAAAAAAAAAAAAAAAGGGGGATAGTGCATGTGACGCAAGTCTGTCTCTCACATGCCATGGAATACGTGAGTGCTTTGTATTTCCATGTGGTGTCAAAGTGTTCACTTCACAGAAGCTCTGCCTCGTCATTGTCGTCCTCTGAACCCGAAGGACCCTGACGAACTTCTTCATACCACTTGTTGGTTAGAGTCTTCATCTGGATCCGTCCGTGCATCAGGTCCTGTTAAATACATGCTCCAAGTTAGCTCAAGTGAACACATACGTCATTTAACAATTCTGTCAAATTCCAGGAAGCTTTTATTCATGTAGTTAAACGCTTTGATTTTTTCATTCCTTAATATGGCTAAAACAAAAGGTAATCAAAATGTGTGATGATATCTATTGTCTTTAATGATACACCAGTGGATATTGAGAATTATTTCAAGTTCTTGGATATACAAAAGAGTGTGGCTGTATCAATTTACAAAAATTGTCTTGTTAAACAAATTTTAATGTCCAAACTTTGTTTTTGTATTTTAGTACTGGCACTTATTCTACTGAATGCGGCGTACATACAAGCTTGAAAAATCCATCATTCAGCAATATGCAGAGTACTTAAATTGGCTTAAAGGATTGCCAGCAAAGTGATGAAGCGGCCTCCAGTGTGGCGGAGGATTTCAGTCCGTCTCTCGCCATCTCTTACCTCCTGGGTGAGCCTCCGGGTGAAGAAGGGGTTAAGGTACTTAGCATCAAGCCACATGAACCCCTTCAGATCCTGTCTCTGGTGTATGTGAGCCTCATATTCCTCCTCTGTCAGTTCTGATAGATGCTCCGACTCAATGGTATTCCCCTGGAGATAGCAAGAAGAAGGTGAGGGTCAGATAATCGGAGAGAAAAGGGTTGACTAACTAGCCACAGGGGAAAGGGATGAAGGAAAAGAAGGTGGACCATAGAATTAGAAAAAAAGGCCAGATGACACGAGTAGTTTCGAGATCACACTGAAGGATTGAGTGAAGAGACTGCAAAGGGATTTTAGTAATGGAGAGAAATGCAAGCTTAATTGATCTTGCTCCCTTTGGCAAGGCTGATTCCCATAAGAAACACATCAAATAAGAAAATTCTGCACACAAAAAAAATCACGTTTCTCTGTGGTTTAACTGTGTGACTCAGTTATGAGTGGTTTATATTGTGAAAATCTTGTGCCCTTCATAAACCATCTCCAACCCTTTGATGCTTTTCGCTCTCAAGAGAAACCACACAGTCTGATGGCAGAAGATGAAGGCAATGGCACAGCTTGGATCAGTGTGTGTTACCATTTTTTGCGTCTTGCTCAGATTGATGTCCTTCTTATTCTTGCGCCGTGACTGGCTATCTTCAATATCCATGATGCGGATGAGTGGCATGGTGCCACCCCCGAGAAAAAGGATAGTAAAGAGCACAATGATGATAGTGGTGGTGCCGATCAGTTGCCTCTTCTCGATTGGCTCCAGGCCAAGATGCAGGCTCAGAGCATACGGGATAGCACCTCTCAAACCTCAAAAATGCAACAACAAAACAATAAACATTACAGTAACTAAATTGCCCAAAGGTGAGATTGTGAATAGTTAACTTTCTACAAACAGAATTTTTTGAGCCAGATTTTTACTAGTGTAAAACTAAACGTTTGGTGCTCAATTGCAGTTTTTTTGTTTTCAAGTGGTCCATATCTGTTAAACACCATGCACTGAACACAGCTTTATCAGCCATTTTGTGCAAACACGCAAGTGTAGATGACTTCCTGTTTCTCTTTCGACAATTACTGTTGACTGTCTTATCTCACCACTGAACCACATGATAAACATCATCTTGGGTGTGATCTTGTGATCTCTGCAAAAGTTAAGGAGGAATGACAGAGGGAAGATGTTGACGGCACGACCCAGAAGAACCAGCACCTAGAATGAGATAAGAAAGTCTTTACGGTGACGGGAGGCATAAGCCACTGCGCACGAGTGTCACCATAAGAAAATCACTTACAATGCACCAAATAACAAACGATATTTCAAATTTGTGAGGGAAGCTGAAGATGGATAGACCGAGGAAGGCAAAGACGCAGGTCTCTGAAAGTGGGGGGGGGGGGGGGGGGGGAAATAAACATCGTTAACGGCTATAATAGTGATGGGGTAATTATGGGAAACGGTGGGAATTAACTGACCGCACATAAAGGCCACTGAGCGTAGTGTCTGCTGCATGAGGATCTGGGTGACAGGAGACAGATTGTGATGGGTGTAATGAGACATCACGATTCCAGCAAACAGGATGGACATAATTCCTGTGGATGAAGAGTCCACATGAGATATTACAATCACACATGAGAAAAAGAATCAATCAGTCAACCTACAAGTATGTGCCTACCAGACAGTGAAATACCCTCTGCCAGGCCGTAGGGAAGGTAAGCAAAAATGATCATCATCCCAAACTCTAGAGAGGGAGTCTTCCTCAAGTCAAAGTGTTTTAGGAACTGGTTCGCAAGTTAAGGAAGCTCAATAAGACTGCTGCAAAATAGATGTTCACTAAACAGTACAGTAGCAGACCCAACATAAGTGGATACAAGAGCAGAGATGAGTCCTGTGAGGGTCCCCAAGGCAGCAGAACCAAAGAACATTTTGAGGAAATATGACACTGCTTGCAGAAATGTCTCCCAGCCTGTGCTTGTGTCTGAGCGGGAAAAGAAGCCCTCCGCAGTGCTAAAGAAACACCAGACAGAGAACAAAATGTTAACCAAGACTAGTTGTACCTTTGACTGACCCTAGAGGGCAGACAAATTCCATCTTTCAAATGCAAAGCCGTGTGTTTGGATTAGTGACCAAAATCTTGGCACCAAAATCTGCCGACGTATGACAAATTTGAAGAAAATGGACTCTTACTTTGTGAGGACAATAGAGACCGCATCATTAAGGATGCTTTCACCAAACACCAACATGTTCAGGACGGGGTCCACGTTGAGCGCATTAAAGATGGCGATGGTAGCGACGGGATCTACAGCGGAGATGAGTGAGCCAAAGGCAAAACTACAACACAAGAAAGGTTCATTATTTGTTGTTAAAACTTTCCAAATGATGTGGAAACATCCTTGCTTAGTTAGTTATCTAAAATGCTCCACTAGTTTCTGTTTCCACAACCTTGTAAAACAAAGAGCTAAGAACATCTGCACTGATTAACCAGTTTGCAGAGGTGACCTCCGAAACCTGTTCACTCTCACCGCCACCCTGCTTTCTCTCAATAAATATTCCCTTACAAGAGGCGAAAATTAGACTGCTTCCAAGCACCTCTGTACCACACAGGGGTGCTGATGGCTTTCCCCGCTTGCAAGTGTAAAATGTGCAAATTGTTCTTGCATAAAAGGTAGAGTAGGCAAAACTCTATCAAGCGGAACTTTATTTGTGGTCAATCAGAGGCACTTTAAGTAGCGGCCGGTGTGTGCTGACTCCACTTTAACATGAGTTTGAATGTGAGTGGTTATTTCTTAACACAGCCACATACCCAGTCGTAAGAGGACATGCATAATTCATAATTTCAGTCTAAAATTTATGTTGCTGCGATAGAACCGCTTATTTAGCATAATATGGACATTATTCGTGTTTTTTTTTAATTAATAAACATTGAAAAATCAAAACATTCTCTACCGTCCCGTCAATGTCTAAAATAAAAAGCAACTATCCTTGTTGGTTAAATTAACAGTGTTTGAACCTGCTATTATTCTCATATTAATGAAGAAACAGCAGAAAATTAATATTTAACAGCAACAAAAACAAGTGTAACTTGGCTGGCTGGATTAATTTGAACAACTCTTTATACTTCACTGCATTATTGCAATAAACAAAGTTGTCAAACAGAAAGGCCTCACCTATCTGTCATAGTCATCTTGTAGATCACATCTGCCTGTGGGTGAGAGAAAAAAAAATAAAAATACGCAAGGCTACTGAACTCAGAGCGATGGAAATCTATATGACAAAATGTAGTCTGAGCATATTTTACTTGTCCAAGGAAGTAGATGCCTCCTCCTACGATGAAGGCAGAGATAGCCGTACCAATCACTGCAAACAGGGTGATGGAGCCAATGTTCTGGAAGAAGTTACCCTGAACACACATGGAGGGAGGCAATCCATTAGATGTCAGTGGGGAGGCAATAACACATTACTATCAGTGAACATTCAATACCATGTTTTGAATGAATTATGCTTAAAATGTTGTTTTTTTTAATATCAGCTTTCTCTTGCTGAATATTCATCTCTGGTGTAGTTTTCTTAGGTGAATGGTATTCTTATTTTTTTAATCAGTTTTACCTAATTGAAATATAAAGTAAGCTTGGGACGTACATTTGAGAGTGTGACTGAGTTTCATTTCTTATCAAATCTGAGAGATTATGAAACACTTCTTTCCCTAACATTTCAAATTACAGAGAACATGCAAAATGCAAGTTGAATACATTAAGAATATTAATTTTAAGGTGAATACATTAAGAATATTAATTTTAAGATAAACCACAGTCGCACTACTTTTTAAAAAAAAAAAAACAGGGCTAATTCATTAACAAAACACTCAAATCACACATACTTCAGATGCTCATATATTTCTGTATTAAAAAAAACATTCATACACAACAATTGCATTAGATAGTAAGCATTTCTTAATTTTATATTTAAATTGCCCTGTTGAAAATTATTGTACAATACTTGTATCAATCACACTTTGTTCTGCTGTACATCACCTTATGTAAAGAGTATCCTGATTCAAAGATGATGGGCGGCAGGAGCAAAAGAAAGAACATATTGGGTCGGAACATTTCCTCCTCCTATTTGAAAACAAAAACAGAAAAGGCCCTATTTAACATTTCACAGTAAAAGAGCAACAACAACAAAATCAAAATGACAAAGATTTAACAACTTGATAGTGAATAAGCAAACAAAGTGCTCCCCAAAAGCCACGATTGTAGCTCTAGGGTAATTCAACATGCAAATTAGCTTGAACAGTTTTTAACATCCTGAAATTCAAAACCACCAGATTCAAAAGGAGATTAATCAGAAAGAAGGATATTTTAGGAAGTTGTTTCAATTGGATCTGTTACTTTACTGAACTGGTGCACATTTGCCTGCGTAAATCCAAATAGTGATGCTAATACCAGAAAATGAATCTAAAGGAATGCTTCTTGTTAATACTAAATCCACCACATTTATTTCTTATTCATTACAATAGTGGCAACAATCATCAGCTGACTTTATACTTAGCTGTGGACAAGGGAATTTGAGGAAGAGAAGCCAAGAAACAGTGCTTTATCTGACAGGACATATTAGCAGGTTTGCTTCTGGATGACTGGCTAACGCACGCATGCATGCACGCATGCACGCACGCACGCACGCATGCACGCACACAATGCCAGCAAATTCATGCATGCAGAGAACTAGCGACTCAAACACACATGCTTTAAAAAGACACGTGAATTCCCCCTAAGAATAATCCACGCACACACACACATAGTCTCTGCGACCTTAGCTTTCTGATCATTTCAGTGCTATAATGAAATCATTGTTGCTAAATGGGCCAGCCTAGGTCAGGCGTGGGCATCATGTGCTCCTGCAGTGCTCCCTTCTTGTCCCTGGGTCTGTGCATACTAGACCATGTGCTCTTGCAATAACAAATTTACTGTATATGCACTATGAACACGCATGCACGCACAAGCAAGTGGATGTGATGTACATGCATCATCTGCCAATGCATAACATTCGGTTGAAGGTGGATGTAAAAATCTATAAATGAAGCAAGAAGGAGCCGAGCAACAAACTGTGCAGCAGAATGTCCATAATTCCTTTTAGTGCACGTTAAATTCAATACACGGTGTGCGTTAGAAAGCAAAAGAAGGATAGATCTATTTATGGGTAGTGGCTGACTGGACATTTGTATCAGTTTTCTGTCAGAAAGATCGAAGAGGGCCGGTCCATATTTAGTCCATCTAGTCAACAATCTCTCCCTTTGTGTATAGGCAGCAGTCTTGACAGCTTGTTCGAGCCTCTCTGCCCCAATGACCCCATGAGCAGATGGAGGCGAACACAGTCTGCAGTCATCAGCTCCAGGCACAGCATACCCATGATGAACAGAGATGGAAAACTGACCCCTTGTGGTGAAAGGAGAAAATAGTTCTGCTGCAGTTTTGGATACCTGAGCAAAGTACACATGGTGCAAGGTAGATCGGATTGATTCAGAGTAGATCTTATTCAATTGTTATGCTACTAGGTTACTAACTCAAACTGCTTTTTTTTTTTAGACTTATATGAAAAAGCGGCCCCCTAATAAAAAATAAATAAATAAAAAAAACAGCAAAAGTTCGACACAAATTTACACTCCGCCAACTTCAGTTTAAAACTAGGTCAAGCTATGGGATTGCATACAGAGCATACATGTTGCGGAAACAGACTTCCTTATGAGAGAAAAAGAGGCCATTCAGAAATTCTTGAATGTTCCCGCTCAACTAGACTTTTGCCTTACGGGAAAAGTGACAAGGCAAAAATAATTCACATCTGAGACTGAGGATGGCGGCCCTTACATGCAGCAGCTTGACAGACATACTTCTGCATGCATGCACAGGTTTAATAGCAAAATAAAAGAATGTGTGCAGGAGTGAGCAGGCACATATGCATAGACATTATGCAACAATTGAAATATAAATGAAAAGAAGCTTATTCTCTACCCTAGTAACACTTTGCAATAAAGAATAAAATGCACCACATTCATTCAATTATATGATTAAAAAGTTTATTTCTGCATCTCTTTTTAGCCTATGAACCTTTTATTCACCTAGTACTATAATGAATAATCTAGTATATAAATATGTAACTATATCTAATTGTACAGGTTGATGTATTACGATTTGCTTCTAATTTGCCTTGATTTATGCTCGTCTGTCCGCAGCCAGGTCGGCAATGTGAATGAGAAACAATTCTAATTATCTTACCTGGATAAATAAAATTTAAATGCAGGGTCAGTAATTACAAGACTGACCTACGTGTGAAATCGTGAGGGAGTGAAGTGGTTCAAATTAAAGATGTTGCAGACAGAAGAGATAATTACATTTGAAAAGAAGCGAATTGCAAAAAAAAAAATATTAATTCGATACATTTCTGTGTGGTTCCCCTGTGACCGCACTTGATGAGAAAAAAGGGCCCCGAAACCATAATTAAAACCATTCTGTCCGTGTTGCTCTATTTTCTTGGTGTGAAGAGATTGAATAACATAAAAAAAATATGCACTGGCCTTTGAGGCTTAAAACACAGCACAACAGTCACATAGAAAAACCCATGAGTCAATGACAAGGAGGCAAACTAGGAGACGGGAAATTGTATTCACTAATGTAGCTCAATGTACTGGTCGTTTTTTTCGTTTTAAAAGTTGCTGCCAGAGATACTTTCTAGCAGCATTCTAGTTTTCCGGACCCCAAGGCAAATGAGCGTATTCATAATACAAAAGAGTGCAAAAGAGACTTTTTTTTTGTTTGTCTGTGGGGAAAGAAGTGCAGATGGGGGAGTTTGCAGTAAAGGGCAAAGATAGCAGATTGGTGGGGAAAGGCAAGGGCAAAGCCTGGAAAGGCAGGATGCGACTGCCTCGGGGGTCTTGCTGGTTTGTGGCTGAAGGCTTGATAGGTTTGTAAAATGGGCCAACGTTTGAAACATGCTTGCTGAGAAAGCAAGAGAGAGAGAGAGAGAACGAGGGAGGGAACGCCTGCTTTTAGGATAACTACAAGTTTAAACCTTCAGTTAAAAAAAAAAAAGTCATTAAAATTTTGAATTGAAGGAACACATTGCTTCTGTTGAATATAACGGTGAAAAAAGCATTTACGCAGCAAGTTCAAGTTTGTCAGAGTTCATTTGAGGTTTTCTTGTCATTATCAAATTTTGAGAACCCGGATGGAGCGGTGTTCGCCCTACACCACTCAGTGCGATGTGGTCTGGCATAATTGCTCGCTCGTAAATACGTAAGCCTAACATGACTTGTTAACGTGATTGGCTACATTAAAATGGTTCGGCAGAGAAGCTTAAACATTTCCTCCTTTGACAACGACTTGATGGCCGAATTAACGGCGCAAATAGAAGACAAGAAGACAGACAACAATATGTTGAAAAAGAAAGACAATGTTCAGCAGCGACTGAACTGATCGATCTAAGTGAAAGAAAAAAAAAACAAGAGTAGCCGCTCAATAAAAGCTTGCAGGAAAAACTTAAAAACAAACGTTGCAGCATTTCTCTCACTAACATGTCTGACAAATGAGACAATCTTCATGTTCAGCTCCAAAACTGTTTCCTCAGTAAAATTCATCATAAAATTCAAGAGGATTAAGTCTGTCTAATAATTTTCTTCTTCATTATTTTTTAGCTATACACCTAAAAAAAAAAAAAAAATCAGCCAGTGGTAAAATTAAACTGTCCAAACAGTTTGAACTGGTGTTTAAGGTTCGAGTGCAACAAGATTAAATTTTACATGGTTTAAACGCAAAAAATTAAACTGAGATTTACAAAGAGGTTTAATTTGTAATCTGTCTGTAATCCATCCGAACCATTTTATCCAGACAAGTTTTTTTGCCAAGCCTGACGTGTTTTCGCAGTGGTTTTCTCCGGGCACTCCGGTTTCCTCCCACTCCCCAAAAACATACATGGTAGGCTGATTGAGCACTCTAAATTGCCCCTGGCGCCAGTGCCAGTGTGACGGTTGTTCATCTCTATGTGCCCTGCGATTGGCTGGCAACCGGTTCAGGGTGTCTGCTGCCTACCGTCCAATGACTGCTGCGATAGGCTCCAGCACGCCCGCGACCCCCGTGGGGACAAGAATAACCTCTTTACATGTGTCAACAAACAGAGCTACTTGTGCATTTAAGTATCCTGATTGAACCCATGACACACATTGATTTTAAAATTCCTTTTAAGGGCATGTTCTGGTATCTGAAGAGTTTCTGTGGTCTTAAGAAACCCAAATACTGTCAAGACTTGGGTTTTAAAAAGGGGTATTGGCTGCTTGTAAACATAGTCACACGTTCTGAAAAGCAAATGGGCACCATGGGCTTATGTTACTGGGGTCAATGACTACACAGAACCCTGAGCGGCCCAAGGTAGAATATTGACACACCCACTTACCAACACACACGCGCGCACGCACACACGCGCGCACGCACACACGCGCACACACACACACGAAACAAAAACACAACAGGTCCCCTTGTATACAAAACACTGGCATAACCTGTCCGCCCCTCCCTCCCCTTTTTTCTCCATATTTCCCTCTCTTGTTCATTCATTCTTTCACTCGATGGTACAGAGTGAGGAATGTTAATTAAAGGCTGCAAGCTCCAGAAGAAAAACAACAGGGGGGGGGTACAATCAGGGCTCCATTGGAGCACGAGTGAACCATACAGAGTGTGCGCAGGTATTGCGAGCGGAAATAGAAGATTTATGACAAACATTCGAGATAAAGGGAAAGCAAAAAAAAAAAATGGACAGAACATGCAAATGCAAAACCAGCAACATTCATACATACAAGAATGAGTCACTGTACCTTCCAGTTGGCCAATTCTTGGAACTCAATGATCTTAATGAATCCTCCCATTAGAATCCCTAGAAGGAATATAGAAACAAGAGAGCAAAATAATGTACCACTTTTAATGTATGAGAACATTTCAATCCAACTTCAAGGTGTCTGGTTAGAGGTTAAAGAATAGACACTAACAAAACATGTTGACTTTAGTTAATGAATATACTACACAGTTCTCCAAATAGCGCTCCCTTTGTTATAATTTACTCACTGAAAGTTCCCATAGACTTTAGTGCTCATGACAAAGCTCAGCGAAAACACATTAACTAAAACGGTGAGAAAAGAAAACCGTGTAGGGAGCACTTCAAGAGTAAGACACTCGGGAAACTACAAGTGTAAGCATCAAACCGGCACCCTTGATGGATTGGGATGGTGAGGAGGAGGGCAGTGGATGAGAGAGAAGAGATAAAGAAGAAAGAGCAGTGTCTCCCTGATATGTTCACACGTTGTTATCTCTCTTCAGCAGTGTCCTGCTCTAAACATGCCGAGATATCAATGCAGTCAGGGGGCGAGGGACAAAAAGGGATAGAGACAGTCCTCTCCAAAAGTTTTGGAAAGGCAAGGTCAATTCCTTTGTTTCTGTTGTTCAGTACACTAAACACATTTGGGTTTCGGATCATGAGATGAACACAACATTTCAGAATTCCAGCTTTTGTTTTGTGGTATTTACATCAAGACGTGTTAAACAACTCAGGACAGAGGATCTTTTGTTCGAAGCAGCTGATGGTAGCAGCTCTTTTTGAGCAAGATAAGGGAGGACATTATTAAATAAATTAGAGGGATCATTCAGTTGTGATGGTCCATTTTTCACTAACAAGCTCACTTTGTATTTTTTGATCAAGAAAATAAAAGCAGTTTTCATTTTCTATGCCATCCATTTGTTTTGGAGAAATAATGAAACAACGAATGCCTTGAAAAAGCTTGTCTTGATAGGTTTATTCAATCACAATTTGTTTATTCGAGATCATTGTAACTATGTGGCCAACAATGTCACAATAAAAGGGATGAACCACCCTGAAAGTTTGTGAACAGCTCTACTTGGGCCCACATCTCCGGTGGTGGCGAATGTGATTTGTGGCGAGCACAGAGCTGAAAGTTTGTGCACAGCTCTACTTGGGCCCACATCTCCGGCGGTGGCAAATGTGGTTTGTGGCGAGCACGGAGCTTTTTGACTTCCTCGACAGCAGGTGTCTGCTATGCAGAGCCTCGTATCTGGCAGGTAAGAAGCTGGAATCATTCGACGAATCTTTTCTGTTAAGCTGTTGAAAGCTAATTCTGCCTCTGCAAGACACAGGAACTAGCTGGAGCTAACTGTCGTGTCCGTCTGCCTGTCTGTCTGGCCACAGAAGTGAAGGGAAAACATTCTGTCAGTGTCAATAGAAACTCACCAAGTGACACAACCGCAACACTCTCTGGAAGAAAATGTAGCTTGAACTTGATAAGCAGATGAACCAAGATGATGCAGATACCTGTTGTGACAAGATGGAGCAAAGATAAAAACCATCTGTCGCAATGATTTTGTAAGAAATAAACATTTGCAAGCAAGTAAGTTCAACATCATCTAATTGCCAATCGTGTTTTCAAATTTGACATTTGGTCAGGTACCATCCTGGGTATTTCAAACTGGTGATTAGAATATTTGCCAAGAGGGAGTTGTTGCGTATCTGCTTTGCCGTTCACAGGGCAGCCACACCTGAATACATATCCTGCTGCTACATGCTACCACTAGAAATAATTTAAATTCATAGAATGCACTCAGTGACTCACGTTTAGCAGCAAATGGAACATGTCGTACGCTTACAGAGACTGATGTGTAATGCAAACAGTGTTGACGGTGCACTGCTTCCCCCCTCCTGAGACGCCGGATAGTGGACCAGCATTTCCTTTTTTAATTTATATATTTATATTTTTAAGTTATTGTTTTTATTTGTTATTGCTACCTATACTACTACATAAACCTACAGCAGAGATGAAGACAATGAAAGCCAACCTACCAATGACTAGAAGGCTAAAGAATATGGTCAACCCATTGGACTGTTCTTCTTCTTGGGCCTGGACCCCCGTTTGCGCAGGTAGAATGGCCTTGGGATTTGGGGGTGCTGGCATTGTCGGCTTGGTTGACAATGCTGTGGAGTGGATGGAATCATTTGCGTGGATTTCTGTATCATTTGTCTTGCTACAAGGAGAAAAGCAGAGTAGTATGAGTGAGTGGAGTGTAACACAAAATTCACTTCGAAAAGAAATCTTTCTTAAAAAACAAGATTCACTTAGAAAAGACCCTTTCTTAAAATATGTAATTCAGAATAGTTTTACGGCAACATACTTTTACATTTACTTGAGTATTTCTAGTTAAGAAGAAACAGTAGTCTTTGCTCCAATGAGATACATTTTGCTTGCTACTTATATTTTTAGCTACAGGTATTCATTACTGCTTGTGCGGACTATTTTGGGTCGTCAGAGAGACTTATGTAATACGACTGTTTCACCAATCTAATGTAACTACTAGTGACAAAAAAACAGAGCCAGGTAGCCACATGAACAGCGTACAGTCTACAGGGACCTACAGAAACTAAGGTTTTCAAGGTGACTTGTCTACAAGGAAGAAATCTATATTTGCCTTGCAGGTAGGTTCCATCTTATGCGTGACCCCAATGCAAATGAAGCACTATACAATATAGATGGATGGACTACGAAAAGAACAGCAGGCCTCCATATTTATTGGCACTACTATGAAGCTGGAAGCTATGAAGCTGCCTCATCGGGATTTTTTTGGCCAGCACTGCTACCTTTGTTGGACGCAGGTGACCACCTGACCGACTTAACAGTGGGCCGCATCCTCTTCCTTGCGGCTGCAGTCTCAGTGTGAGATACGCACCCATGCCCTCTTCCTTGTCGGACCCTGGATGGGGCCGACCTCCGTCGCACACCATCTGCATCTACCCCGCCAGAGTACCCTGGGTCCTCTAGACACAGACACCTGATTCTGTGAGGCTCGACACCCACAGCCCATCGGCTGACCGCTGTGGATCGAACTGCCTCTGTGCTGTTTCATGGACGTGCTGGGTATTTGGGGGCGGGGGGGTCTCACCCAGCAGGCCTGCAGTTAGGGGGGTGGCCCTCACTACTGCCACAATCACTTCCTTCCGTGACGTCATCAACCAAGACATGAAGGGGAGGGGTGCGTGGCCCTATTCCTTATGAAAAGTGGGCGTTTTTAAGGGCATTCATTGTTTCAATATTTATCCCGAATAAAATAGAAAATGCTAACTTTTTTCATTTTCCTGATAAAGAAAAAATATACATAAACATGGCTAGTTAGTGAAAAATTAACCATCGTCGCGTTTACCCTCCCTTTAACTCGTGATGTGTTTTCTACAGATAACGCAAGAGTTGAAATTTGTTGGGACAGTTTCTCACCAATGACATTGACAAACCTCCGATTGGTTTCGTCTAGCCCAGTACTATTTCATATTGAGACCGACAGGCTTCTCCACAAATCACTTATATTAGAACCATGAACTCACACTAACCTGACAGCCGCTATGTCTTCGGATCTATCGAGTAAATCGCGAGCCTCTTCAATGTCATGCTTGGTTGATGAAAGCTGGCTGTCAGACAGAGAATAATCCTTATGAAGAGCGTCCATTCCCTTGTCATTTCTCTCATGTACGTCCGAAGACTTTATCGCCTCTGTTCGACCTGACAAGGACGCGCAAAGAAATAAAACTGACAACAACGAACACAGAACGTGAACTCTATTGGTTTCCATTATTGTCAACATTAGTTCAGACAATAATACGAATGTTTATCCCTAAAAAGACTAACGAACCCATGTCGACAGCTCCATGTTTGTTTTTAACGTCATAATCTAATTCCTGAGTATATGCTTGTGGGAGTTGTAGTTTCTAGTTTTATACGCATGCGCAGAAAATACGGAAGCATGTATTTTAATTCGCTGTTAGCTCTTAAAATACGTATTAGGATGGTTTTCCTAAATATTAATTGAGGGTTGACTTCAGTAGTTAAGAGGTTAGTTTTTCATGTTATAAAAATATGTTCCAAATCATAGATTTTATTAAATGGACACCATTTCCCATAAGCCTTTGCAACGGCGCCGGTTGTCAATTGCCGCCCTTAAAAACTAGTGCGCCCAATGTAATAAACCGATGCTTCATGTAGGCAGGAACTCTTACAAATGCTGCCACCAAATGGAGAGAAAATGTGGGGCTTTATGTAAACGAGCGTCTTAAATAACGCAAAACATTAGGTGTTTTGCCATATAGTATCTTAGTTGAGTATTGGCGTACGGGCTGCTTTGTATTTGATATCTTACCCGTCCCGGAAGGCAATAACCAAAAAATCGAAAAATAATAATCAGCGTGTCTGTTTCAAGCGAATGCATCCCCCTACACACACCCACCACAGCCACCCCCCCTCCCCTCTGTGCACGGTGGATACGCTAAAGGCACGTTGCAGTGTTGCTCGGCGTCTACGCCCACTGAGGTGCTGCTGCTCATTTTCCTGCGGGAAAAAGCTCATTACAGGAAGGCAAGCAAGCAAGGTAAAGCAGGCAGGGAGGCTGGCTGGCTGGCTGGGAGGCAGAGAGAGCTCAGGAGCGGCCGAGTTCCATCATCTACGTACAGCGTGACAAATAATGGCCCAGCACTGAAAAACGACAAGGCCGCCGGGTTGCTTCGCTCTGTCACCGCCAAAGTCCGTTGTTCCCGTACGTGTGCGTGCGTGCGTGTGTGTTGTGTGTATGGGTTTTTATGATTTCCACCTCGGACTTTAGACGCATTTAGAGCTGAAACAACCCCTGTCAGGAATGGAATTCGTATGACTGGACTGATTACCGGAGGACCCTCCTGTTGTCAACCTGCCGTGGAAATCGACGTGTGCTCTTGGCCGCCTGCTGCCTCGGCGAAGCCGCAGAGAGAGCGACACCACCACACCGCTCGGATCGTTAAAAGCCTACCAGTGTCCGAACCTTCCAGCACCTGGACACATCGGAACCGCTCTGTCTGCTGGCTGTGTGTAGATAACGCAAACGTGCCACCGTGTGCTTTTTTTGCTGCCTGTATAATGCCGACACATTTGCGTTTCCGGAGAAGGTCATACCTTGGGCTTTTATTCCTTTTTTCGCTCTCAACCTCGGCACTGTATTTCATCTACTCCGCTCCTGGTATCGGTAAGTCTAAAGAAATTTTCTTATTTTTAAATTTGATGATATCTTGTAGGGTGAATTCGGCTGGTTAAATCATGTGTGTCGTTGGGAGTGGAGACATGCGCCTATATGGGCTGAGCCTCATCAGCTCCCAATCTCGATGATGATGATGATGATGATCCTCAACTGGATGGAAATCAAACCCATCATGATAATGACAAATTATAATAACGCATACCTCACTGTGATCACATTGATAATATAAATACTGGCTACTGGAATCCGGCTGGTGTTAGCAGGCCTAACTATGATTACAGAGCTCCAAATGCTTTTGGCTTCAATTGGGAGGCTCGCTAAACAGTCTAATTCGACCATGTGTGTATTAGGCAAATACCGAACGCGACTCACGGCATATTGGTGTTCAAAAGGTTATACCATGACTCATGGGTCTAAGCGATATTTTTCAGCACCAGTTTGATACACAGATATTCCGACAGTCAAGTGATTCATATAACCAATTTTATCATTTGCAGGAACCGGGAAGTCACGTGCATCATACGTACAACAACCCCCCTGCATTTTTTTCAATGTGTGTAAGCGCCTGTCAGTTCGGGCTGTACGGTATTGGGAAAAACACGTGATGTGCAAATGGGGATATCGATATTGCGATATTTAACATGTAGTTAAAGAAATATTTTTATTATCGAATGACAGGGACATGCTTTGATATGGCCGATTAAACAAGCTCAGTGTATTTTTAGCTCATAAATTGTAATGTTCAACTATTGGATGGCTATGCAAGATTGCATCTGGCAGGTCAAATTTATATAAAATCATGCAATTACACAAAAAAATATTGCCTGTCTTTGCGATATGCACAATATATCGAAAAATATCACAATAGATATTTTTTTTTCAATTAATTGTGCAGCCCTAGAACTGCGTCTCTCTAATCTTAGACCATGGTCCAGACCTTATCTCATGCAATACCAAGGGCTGATCACGGTTCCTGTTTTGAGAAGTTATTAGTCTGTTGAAACTCAACGGACTGATGCATATCGGACACGCACAACAATTCTCACTTGGTTGGATATGATTAATCAAATTGTATTGAACTTATAAAAACATTTAATATTTGTACATCATTTATAGCACTATGAAACATACTATGGGGTTTATTCTTTATAAATTTGCTAGTTTCATATTTATTGATTGGCTTTTGCTAAATTACTCCAAACACGAATAACATCATTATTGCATCCATTTGTTATATGTATTATTTTGTCAATGATAATATTTTTATCTGTCATAAAATAATCTGAATAATTATTTTTTCAAAAAAACTAATATAGAATTTAATATTTTCCATGTTTCTGGTTTATTGCTCTTGTTTTGCTCCAATAGTGCATGGTAATAGTCTCTCTTGCTAGTACGTAATTCTGATATTTACAAGTTTATTTTTGAGTTATTCATTTGTGCTGGACATGTTGCTGTTTTGGTGTATTTGTGTGGGCATGAACTATGAGTATATCATTTGGTAGATAAGTAAATTCTTTATTCCGTGCTGATTTTATTGAGGCACAAGTTCCTTTCATTTTTAGTGACATTATCAAGTCTTGTATTGTTTAAGTCCCGGATCATTTTGAAAATAACCTTAAAAATGTTTTTGTTGTTGGTTTAGAAGAATCTCTATGTTGTTGTTATTGTTGTTTGTTTACCTATGTTGGTGTCGACCACAGGCTTTAGTTCAGAGTTTTGGTGGCATGATTTTAATGGAGATTAGGCAAAGTCACTGGGCCTCCAGTACTCGCAGCTAGCGCTCGTCGCTCTCGCTGGTCACTGGGCTTTGGGAAAGTGCTCGCCGCTTGCGTTAGCCTCTCTCGCTGGTCACTGAGCCTCTGAGAAGCTAGCGTTAGCCACTCTCGTTGGTCGCTGGGCCTTGAGGAGGCACTCGCCGTCCCTCGCCACTCGCGTTAGTTTCCCTCACTTGTCGTTGGGCCTCTGGGAAGCACTCGCCGTCGCTCACTGCTAGCGTTAGCTGCTGTCGCTGGTCATTGGGCCTCAGGAAAGCGTGCACCGCTTGTGTCAGCCTCTCTCGCTGGTCACTGGGCGCTCTGGGAAGCGCTCACCGCTCACGTTAACCATTCTTGCTGGTCGCTAGGCCTCGGGAAAGCACTCGCCGCTTTCTCCTATTTAGAATTCACCCAAGAGCTGACTGAGCTGCTATGTAGTCTCTCACGTTATTGGTCTCTGAATTGGCCTGTAACCTTCCCCATTCTCCTCTTTAATGTAGAAACACAGATGCCACACTTGACACTTCTGTGGAAGTTCTTCTCTAAAATCTTTTCACAATGTACCAGTGAAAGGAACACTAGAAAAACACAATGTACATGCGAGAGCCTTTTCCCATATACTGCTTGAGTCAGCATTGGTTGGATATCCGGTTGTGCTGGCTGAACAAGGCACTCTTGCTAAAGCTGTCCTGCTTTAGTTGGCTATCATTCATCTGAATCAGGTATGCTCAGCTCGGGTCCTGGAGAGCCGGTCTCCTGCCTGTTTTCGATGACTTCCTCCTGCAACAAACCGGATTCACATGATCAGCTGTAAAGAAGCCTGAAAACAATCCTGTTCACGCGTTTTCAATGTCCAATATTCTTCCCACCTGCAATGATTGATGGTCATCAAAATTTTAAATCGATTTAAAAACACAGTGTTTTTGTCCCTGCAATGTTAAAATGTGTTCAGAAAGGTGTTCTCTGCAACACTGCCAAATTTGATTTAAAATATGAAACTCCAACTACGTTCACGTCAGCGTTCGTCGGGGTCCGTTCAAGGTCGCAAATGTTCACTAGACGTTCGTCAACAGTTTTAGTGCTTTATTTTGTGACAAGGCAAATGTCTGCAGATCATTTGACGAATGATTGCGACCTTGAACAAACTCTGATGAGAACGCAACATTGACTTCCTCACAATTGATCGCCCCTCTGTAGGATGGGTGCTTACGTAACTTGCAATTAAGTCGGATAACCACTGATGTGAAGAAAGTTGTCCAAGTGTTTTAGCCACACCCACCCAAAAAATCAGGAACACCAAAGTGAGGTGAAACGGTTCAATTCTATACCACCACAATTCAGTTTTGCTTTGTCATCAATTATCTTCAAAAATGTAAATGTATTCAGAAACAAATCTCCAAACTCACTTTACAGGGTCTTTAAAATTGATTGTTGGAGCAGGGTGTGATGTTGTAAGGCGGAACATATTTGATTTACTACAATTACATCCACAAAGAAGACCAAGCAAAACTTTTCTCTCTTACTCATCAAAATTGCGATAGATCCATTGTCGCTTTTTACCTGCTGTGGATAACACAATCGATAGTCGAATCAATTCTCATATGGAAGACACATTAGTAACAGGAATAGCCTGTGTAAGTCCCATTTTTATGGGCAATTCCGTCCCCTTGGGTTTTGAGTGCAGGACTAAAATGGTCACGTGGAGTGCTGGGGGTTAGAGCAAAACTGAACAAAGACCAGCAGCACCATACGATTAATTATACATGGTAACCAGGAGCGATAGTGCTTCTCCGGCTGTTACTAAAAGCTACATAAGTTTTTTTACACCCAGGATGCCAGGCGGAGGCCCATCAAGAAAATTAGCAGAGATGAGTTACTTTGAAGTAACATCATCTTTCTTTAGGTTAGAAAAGCTTACTGGAAAGGCTCTCGTATTTCCATTGTGTCTTTCTAGTGTACCATATTTTCCGCACTATAAGGCGCACCTCTAAACCTCCAATTTTCTCAAAAGCCGACAGTGTGCCTTATAATCAGGTGCGCCTAATATATGGACCAATATTGAGCCACTACAGCAGGCGTGTCCAAAGTCCGGACCGCGGGCCAAATGTATATATCTTTTATATGTGGACAAAGTTTTAAAATGGGCCATTCATTGAAGGTGCGCCTTATAATCCGGTGCGCCTTATATATGGACAAAGTTTTAAAATTGGCCATTCATTGAAGGTGCCCCTTATAATCCGGTGCGCCTTATAGTGCAGAAAATGCGGTACTCATTAGGTGAGGTCCATGACCATGTGCAGTAAATGGGTTCTTTTGAAGCAAAACATTTCAAATCACAACGGATGAATATTATTTCTTAATTAAAATATCAACAAGCTCCCTTCATATTGGCAACAGGGGATGCTGAGTTTTATGCCCTCTTGTTCTACATGTAATGTGAAGCTGTTAGTAGAGAACAGTCAAGATTGAAGTCATCAATGACTAGTATGAGTGCATCAGGCTCATAGATATCACGACTGAGACACTGAAATAATGATCTCGCTATCACAGTACAGTATATGACGTCACTTATCTTAGCTACAAGCTGTTTTTCCGGTAATGGAGTAATTGAAGCTTTCCAACAGTGATACTTGGTGACACGCCTACAAAAATATCTGTTCAGTTCTCCCGTTCCATCTAATCATCTGTCTTACTTAACTTGACTGCATTGTGGCACCAATGAGCCCTCTCCACATCTCCTTCAAGATGACCCACATTGGAGGGCCGAGCTCCCTCTAGTTGTAGGTCCTCATGTTCGTACAGTAGCTCCTCATGGTTGTAGCAGGAAACAAAAGGTCAGCAGTAATCGTGCTAATATCGTATGTAAAATATCAGTGGGGTTGTTGTCAATGTCCTGCCAGTGAAGGTGTGAAACACCAAGATACCCTCAACCAAAGAATGTCATAGCAAGGACACTGAAAATGCTTCATAAACGGTTTGCTCAACCCAAAAACAGTGGCAAGTGGTCCAAGTGTTGAATGGGCAGTTGATCTCGCCCTCCGCCTGCTGGGATGGAAAAGCAACGGATGCTGTCGAATGTGGTGCCAGGCCAAGCGGAGTGGGGTACTGTGCATGCTACCAAATTTTGCTCATCCAGCAGAACTGACTTCTTTGAATTTTCGAGCAATATAATGTGAAAAATTGAGGAGGGACTGATTGTGTGTCAGAGGACATTGCAAAGGAATTCAAAGAGAAATGGATAAAAATGTAAGGAGGACAATAGCCAAGAAAGAGCTCTGCTTCAGTTGGGATTGTACAAGAGGGAGTTGATTCCAGCAAACTCGAGTGGGGTTTCCTGTTAGTCAGGTGGTTTCAGTGCAGAATGCCCCACTTTCACAGCTTAGTTCTATTGTCTCTCCCTTTTACAGGCTGCCCCTGTCTTTCCATTTGTCTGTCGCCACACACTCTCATACACTGCGCCCTCTCCGCTCCGCTCTGCCTCTGTGTTGCCCCCAGAGCGTGGATGCTGACTGATGCAGGCCGGTGATGCGGGCCGCAGCTGGGTTCGATTGCAGCTGTTTATTTAATTGAAACATGAGAGAATCCCATTGGTGCAAAAGCGAGGGAAGACACAAATTCTATTTATAGGGTCGAACACAGATGCGTGCACACACACTTCCACATCCGGGGAAAGCGGAGGATAAAGACAGAGAGTCAATTCTTTTTCATAAAAACAACTTTATTTTAACCAGAATTGGAAATGCAAATTTAAAACTAAACCATAATCTGAACATTGAAGAACAATATCATGTCAAGTCAGGTTTTAATTGTTGTGTGCATTTGTGTACTTGCATGAATCACAATATACGTATGTTGCTTGCTTACAGTGTACATTTCTTGCATGTGTGTCAAATGCTGCTGGTTTTCCTGTCCTTATTGGAAGCCCACCACTTTCTCTTTCCTCTCCCCTGGTTGCCTGGTTCCTATCCCAACCAGCTAACAACAAACAATCTTCTCCTTTCCACGATGGTCATCTCAAACGTAATCTTCTGAAGAGGTTTTGGAAAGAATGTAGCCAATAAGAATTTGTTGGGCCTGGAGAAAAAAAACACTTCATTTATCGAACCATAAGTAGCGGTAGCAATTATGTGGCAGGCCTAACAAATGGATCATAGATGAATCAACCTAAGTTGGGTTCAAAGTTTACTGATGTTTATGGTATATTGCAATGATTTATCAAGCGCTATCAGCATGGACTGCTGTGGTAACAATAGGCTTGTCGGTTATGATTCATGTTGTGCCGACAAATTACAGGCAGATTTGTTGTCTTTGTGGCATATTTCATTTCAGGTTACCAATTTTTTTTTTTCTTTTTAACTGGTTAAACACACAAAACACATTGGTGCCTTTTGTTATGCACATACGGTATGTGATTGTTTAATCTACCTATGACTGACTGTCCTGTTGAAAGTACCTTCCTCACCTCCTCAAAAGCATTTGAATCCTAATTTGGGTAAGAACTGGCACTCGCGGTGGAGTGGTAGTTTACTAAAAGAGAACAAGCCAATAAAGATCAGACAGATATATTCCAGGCTGCTCAGTTTTCACACCGCAATAGAAGAAAATGGAACAAGACCAGAAGTATTTAGACATGGTCTTGATGCTTTAGAAAGACCCAGCCTTAGTTAAGGATGGTAAATGATTAACTTGGAACTTTGGTTCCTTATTAGATTGATGAGTAACACCGTTTACAACATAAACCCCAAAAAACATTACCGATGTAGAGTCTTGACCTCTAATCATAGCCTTGTAAAGTTGCATTTCTTGTCAAGTTTTATAGCCATGTTAAGTTATTACTGCCTCGTGGAAACTATGGTGAAATGGTGTGTTTGCATGATACATTTTATACTTAGTGTTTATGATCAGATTTCTATAGCAAAACTTGTGCTCATATGATGGCACACTGATGATTTATTGCATTTATCAAGCAGAACATATTCAGCCCAGAGGCCTCTGGCTATCCCTCTCTCGTCTGCCTCACAAGGTTCTTTTGCAAATGACAATGGTCACAGGAATGTCAAAATAGAGATAACGTATGGAATGCGTAATCAAACTTCTTACAGAAGCCTTAAAAAAAATAATTATAAAATAAAATTCAACTGGCACCCCTAATAACAAATACAACATGGCTTTAAAGGACAACACAGTGAATTTAATGGATGCCATTTTAATCACTCTAATTCTTGTGGCTAGAGCATGAAAGGCTAGTGTTTGACATTTTCACTACAGTTGCTATGGTTCCCGCAGGGCTTATTCGCAACTAAGACTAACTCTTATTTCTTGTCACTGCAACCATAGAAACCTGCTATCCTCGCTCCCATGATGACCTGGGCAAACATCCCAAAGGATACTGCAGTAGCAGTCATTTGTGCCTAACACCCAGCCTCTTGTTTCGGAGGACAAACTGGACTTTTTAGATCTTCACTTCACCTGCTCTTTGTCAAAGTGGAGCTAAATTGTTGTTTTTGCGACCAGCTAAACGACAGCATGCTGGAGTAGTTCACTTCTAAATGTATGTGTATATCCGGCCCTTAAAACCACAATTACCGACGTGAACTGCTCGCACGTAAACAGTATTTTCCATTGTTTGCTTTAAGCAAAATGGACTCGTGTGATGGGTTATTGTCGTGCAAAATGATTAAGTTCCTCTTCATCTATATCACAGGTGCCAAACTCAAGGCCAGGGGACCAGATACGGCCCGCCACATCGTTTTACGTGGCCCGCAAAGACAAATTGTGCATCAAATTCGTGTCATTACTAGAATTGCAAATTGTCTTCACTTTTAATATATATATATTTTTAAATATTTGATCAATTTTTACTCTTCTGATTTGAAAACGAGTTATTTGTCAGTTTGTTTTATAGCTTTTACTGTATATAATATGAGGTGCTCATACATTTATTTGGGTTGACAGTCATAATGGCCCTCCGAAAGAAGCTATGACTACAAAGCGGCCCTTGAAAAAAAAAAGTTTGACACCCTTGATCTATATATTTCTCACAGAATCTTGAAGGTTTTGTGCTAACTCTGAGTGCTATGTCAAACTGTTCATAATTCCTCCTAACTTAACTAAGGCCCCAGTTTCAACTAACAAAAAATAGTCTTGATTGAAAGTATGGAGTTATATTGGTGATAATCAGATTTATTTTTGCCAAACATCTTTTGAACCATGTATAGAAGTTCCCTCATCCATTTAAGAATTTTCAAGTATCTACAAAACGCAGCTGGCCAACCCCATAGCCCAGACATGTGAAAGGTTGGGGGATTTCTGTCACATGTTTTAATCAGCCAGTACTTGCCAGGAATTCCTGCCGCTTCTTCAGTGTTGCTGTTGGCCTCTTAGCAGTTCTCTGACAAGATTTCTTTCGCATCTTTTCATCAACTTTGGAGAGACGCCCAGCTCTTGGTAGTGTTACTGTTTTGCCATATTTTCCCCACTTGATGAGGACTGTCTTTGCTGTGTTCCAAGGGTATGTTAGTATAGTATATTATATGCCTTGGAAATTGATTTATACTGAAAAAAAATGTCAAAAACAGCAAAGAAGGACTGAACTTTTTAAAGTGTCAATCAGGAGCCCTTTAAATAGTGCCAGGTAACTTCCATTTAACACAAGTTGGAATGTGATTGGTTAATTGTAAACAGCCATTTCTAAACATATCATGTTTTTAAACAAGCCTCCAAACAATAACATAAATAAAAAAATAAAAACATAGTTTTTGTGAAAAAGGTTGCGAGGCAGTTCACATCCGTAAACAGACACTCTGGGAGGTTACTTGGACATTCTGGAAAGAAATTCAAACAGAAGCAGTTCAACAGCTATATTAATTACCAAGCTGCTACTAAATGAGGTCATTGTTAAAATGTTACTTAACCTGTTAAGATACATATTTTTGAGCTTTCGGTTTCAACAAATACAACCTGCCAATGCCGCAAATTCGACAGATGACTATTTCAAGTTCTATCAAACTTCTAAAACGTCTTGAAACACTGCAGTGTATAATAATTGGGAATAAAATCTTATATTTTTGAAATCAAGTATTTAACTAAATTTAAAAAAGATCTCTCACCCTCTACAAACACAGTAGTATGTACGTACATCTATTTTTACTCAATACCGTTAAGCATCGTTTGATACGTTCGTTCTCGTAATCCCCTTGTGCAAAATGTGCCTACAACTATGAAACTTCCTCCAGTTTCATCACGGGTTTTACAATCCAAATTCCCCAACTCTGTGCAAAGACAACCTTGCAGCATCCTTCAGTTCCTCATAGTAGTAGTGTCTGTAAGATGACACTCGTCCAACCCCTATTATCAAGATCTCTTACCACGGACAGATGGTGTGGCCGAGTGCACTAGAGGTGATCCAGGAAAGAGGCGGGCCGCTGTTTGTACTGGTCTACGTGTAGAGTTGAGGGGGGAGTGCAAGGGTGGGCTGAAAGCTCTTATGTTCACGTTCTAATCATTTATGTAACCTAATCATCCTGAGGAGAATCCCAGTCTTTGTTGACTTGGCCTGGAGCTGCCTTTGTTACTGAGACTGTTACCATGGTAACAGCGGTCTTGTGTTTGAGGTCAAACTGACCCGTAAATGATCTGGCATATATCCCAGGTGATGAGGTCAGTAATGTATAAACCCAATGCATGGGATAATAGCAATGTGATGACTGTATGGCGAGCTGATTAAAAAAACAAAATTCCATATGTACAAGTCACTTCTGAGCTCTCTGCTGAGGCTGTTATGTGCACAGAGCATCATTGAGCCACTAAGCTAGTTGTACAACAAAACATGTAAAAGATGACCCTCGACCCTCCCCCCCCCATATCTACTCTGCCTGCCACTTTCCAATTGCCTGGACTGTTTGCAGAAGGTGTGGAGACTTGACACCCAATCATCCAAATTAGAGAGCTGGGAAATGCATGGATGGATGTGGCAATGTAACAAGATCAACACCTTGTATTGGCCATGGCAGCAAACACAAACAATTAGTTGAGTTCTTGGAAGATTCATGAGACTACGCATGTATAAGATACCCTGGAGACCGCTTAGAAAATTCAAGAATCATAATAGAATAATAGACAAAGATGATGTTCATCCGCATTATGGTAAAATTCACATTCAGTGGTTGGTCATTAGCTCCCTTATTATATTTATACATGCATCCTCCCCCTACAAAAACTTCAGCTCCTAATGTGCAGTGTAAAATAAACTTTTTTTACCTGCTGTACTCCAATTCTGTGTCCACAGCAGAAATGTAACTGAGATTAGCCGATCAATCGACTGAACCCTTTTGGACAAATTTGTGAAAATGAAATTAAGCCCTCCCGCAATCGCAATGTGCTGTATATGTAAAAGAAACGATTGTATTTGTTCATACGTGACTAAATACTTGAATTTTTAGTGAGGCTGATACAAACTTTGCTAATTAAATTCTATGGATATTTTTGGATCTTTAAAAGACTCCAATATATGGTATTTTAATATTTACATTGACAACATATAGAATGAATAAAGAAATTCCTTATAGGAAGTTAGGTTGCAGATATAAACAATAGTGACCACAAAATGTGGCAAACAAGCAGTAAAATACTAGAGCATTATCTGCATGTGTCAGACGACATTCTTTACATTGTCTGTTTACACAGTGTGTACCGTGGGTCTTTCCTGAGTATTTCGTGTACCGTAGCAGCAGTCCAGCTATTACCATAATGTGGAGAATATTCTGGGTACCTGCCAAATACAAATGCCAGCGGAAATGAGCCGACAGAAGGGAGATGCAGAGCCCCTGCAAGAATGAATCATTATTTGGTGGCCCCAGTCCTGCCAGAAATCTGTCACCATCCTGTAAGATGGCAAACAGTTTTTTTTTTTCCAACAGTCAAAACAAGAACATTCTATGGAGTAGTATTCTGCAATGAAAGTGTCATGTCTGCAATTGATCATGTGGCAATTAGATTTATTTCCGCCTAAACAAGTGTTCAAGTGTCAGCTTTGTGCCAGCAATTGAATATACAGTATACATACTTGACCACAACTATTAGTCTCCCTTTAGATAAGGAGATTAGTAACCCAGTTATCAATAATTATGGTAGACTTACATACAGTACATGTATCTAAACATTTTGTAAATGTGTGCCATGTACATTCTGTGACTATTGACAGACAGGACACGGAAGTCAAAAAATAGTCTATACAAACAAAAATTCAATTGAATAACAGTACAAAGCTGGATGCAGAATACAAAAAAAATACTCTAGAAAAACAGCAGGGATACATACAAATGAAGATGGAAGAGAGCTTGACAGTCTGTTGACATCTTTCTAAACAACTCGAGCTTAAATAGTGTTGCCTCGCTCGCGGTTCACCTTTCATGACCTTTGTTTCGCAGATTTTGTCAGCATATCATTGCAAAAAAAAAAAAAAATTGAATAACGCACTCTTATACTGTTCTAAACAAAATAATTGTTTAAAAACTTGTGTAGAGCAACAAGGCATTTTGATATATTTGTATTTTCAATTGGTGCAGAAATAATATTGAGTACAGCAACTTGTCAGTTCTGTTAACCTCGCTTTTCGTTTTCCCCCCCACATCTCTTGGTGCAGGCTATTTTTTGCTCATTGATGCAGTCAATAGCGACAGCTGAAAAGACTTGAGTTTGTGCTCGGAAAAGAGAGTGCATTTCTCCATCTCGCTCTCTGTCTAACGCACACACAAATAGTTGCAATCTGTCTACCTTATTCCATTTTTCACGCTCCCTCCCTCTGATCTGTTTTTTACCATTTGCTTACAGCAGAGGGAAAAAAAACCAAAGGGTCCTGGCACCACTGCAGTGTCCATGTGCAAGCTTTCAGCGCATCTGGTCTGTGTGCCGTGTAACGTCTCAGCAGACATGATGACTCAGGGGAGGGGTCGCAAATGCACACAGTAAGCTGATAAGCACACATGGACTGCGGTGCAGCAGAGTATTCGGGGCCTGAGCAGATACGATGTCCCTGCTCTGATGGGTGCTTGTTATTTATCACACTGCAGTCTATATTTTAATTGCACTTCACATCACAACATACTACAGCAGGGGTGCCCGAGTTTGGTGCTCGAGAGCCCCTCTTTTAGCTTGTTTGAACTGTCCCTCCTCTAACATTCAAATCATCAGAATCGTTATCAGGCTTCTGCTAAGCCTACTTGAACCAGCGCCCTTAAAACTGTTGGGTTGAAAATTGGACTGAACCAGGAAGTTGGGTCAGTTTGATCCAATTTTGGGTTGTTTTGCAAAAAAAGGTAATCCAATTGTTATATAAAATGGGTTTGGGGGAAAACAACCTAGCTGGTCCAATATTTAACACAACTTGAGTTGTTTTTAATACATGTTTTAGGGTGTGGTGTGTTGGAGGAGGAAAATATCAAATGGGCTGGAGAGAGCCTCGCAATGGGCTCCCCTGACACACAGTATCCAAATTTCTTTTGTTCTGATCTGAGTTGAGTCACTGACATCGTATAGCGCTCGTATTTCAAGTTTCCGATCTCAAGTGAAAGCAAAGCAAATCGGAAAAACTCGTAAAACTTGTAGTTTGGGTCGCAACTCGAATGCCTACTCTTGCTGCAGTTTCACTTTATGATTATGACGTACTGTCAGTGAGTCATCAAGTATATTTCGCCATACGAAACTGGGAACTCATTTTTCCTGGCAAAGTCACTAAAGGTGCTTATTGCTGTGATGACCCTGAAACTACTCATATAACCACAGAAGTAATGCACGTGATGGTGTCAGAAGCTTACTAGAACATGACGCTCAGCACTTTTATGGGTCCGGTACTTTGCTCAACTCAGTGGAAGTACCAAGGAAGCTGACAAATCAGGTTAAATAGCAATGCGACAATGTTCAAACATTTAATTCACTGGTCCAAAAGCCAAATGCTGAAGTGGAGAAGGTAACGGTTATAAATCAGTTTTTAAATGAATAATGAGATTAAAAATCTGTACTTGTTTTTTTGAGCATTTGTCAAACATGATGATATAAAATAGTTTTCAATTGTTCTGCTTGATTAGACAAAGTCCTGCACCGTACTACTAGCGACTTTGTGATTGTTGATTTTAAAGACAATAGGAGAGAACAAGGGCAAGATGCTTTAGATAAATGAAAATTGTATTAATGAATGAATGTGACCAGCCAAGAGAAAATGGCAAGCAAAAAAAAAAGGGGGGGGATGAGTATATTTTGGAGGCTCTCAGGAAGCAGGCCTGATGCCAGAGACTGTGATAAGTGCTGATGTCAGATCTGGACTTTCAAACCTGTCAAAGGGACATCTGCTCAGAGTATCCGTCTCTTTGTTTTAATTTCCTCTATCGCCTGTATATATTGCACAGCCAATGTTTATGTAATTGCGGTGCTTTTGAATCCCTTCGCCATTGGGCCAGCTATGTTTTTTTTCTCATCAGTGCAGTCAATATTCAGGTTAAGATCAAAATGACGGTTTCGCAAACATTAGGAATGCCTTTACATGCCTGAACAGAACACGCTACTCGCACGAAGCTACCCCAATTGAAACCACGACACACATTGACGTCATGACGCATAAAGATGTCATTTCAGCTTTTTATTTTCTACCATAAATGAAACACATTATATTAATTTCACTCACTACAGAAATAACGAAGTAGGTTACCTCCTCGCTCCAAAAGTATGATTTTCTGCTGCGTCTATGAGCATGACTGTTTCCACCGAGTTGAAGGATTTATACAGATACAGACGTATTTGTGTATATATACAGACTGTGTCATTTTCAGCATAGAGACAGAAAATAATCTGGAGAAATCACTGTATTCAAGTTAAACTTGAGGAGCCTGACATACAAGTACTTCCATACTCCAAAGACCAAAATTCCTGCGTCATGCGGAAAACACAAACCAATACCAACCCTAGCAAGAGGGAAGAGGGCCCTCTTGCTCTCTTGATTTTTTTTTTTTTGCACACTTCCCTCTGAAGTGCCAGATGCATATGCTTAGTAAATTTGGTTGGTGCTGGTGATGATGCTAATCTCCTGATGATTTATGAGATGGGTAGAAACAGAGCTGTTAAAGGGATGTCTTTACAGCCCTGTACGTCTCGTGAGTGTGGTAGCTGAATGCCTGAGGTAGCGTTCTTCATTTCTAACATGAGATAAAAATCAAAATCCACTCATTTTTATTCATCTCAGGGTCGGCCATTTTGCCATTTGCCGTTGCCTGAAAATGACTTCGCAGTTGTCAGGTCTCAGGTCACGATCAATCACAGCTCGCCAGTTTTCTGAAGGTGAGATAAGATGGAGCAAATGGATAATTGTTTATGCTTAATTCATATTCTACAAATGTGATATTAATCAGAATGCCGTGTTTGGACAAGTGGGAGCACATACAACACAATATAGTATGTCATTTTTTTGGGGGTTGACTTCCCCTTTAAAAGAAGAAGACCCCTTCTATATATACAGGTGGCCCATCATGAAAACCAGAGGCAACTGGGGGAAAAAAATTGCTTTTATAATCTGTTATATTAATCAACCTTTCTTTTATTTTGTTAGGGTAACAAGGGTCAGACTTACAAGTTGGTCTTATTTAGAATTTTCTTGGATTCTCAAAATTCAGAAAAATGTCATTTCAAGTTTAAGCTACGACTCTTGATACTTGAATAGTCTCCCCTGCTCAATCACAATTTCACAGTTACAACTCTTGTTTTTCTTTCATTAAAATAACTCCAAATGTTGACTTCCTTAGCCATTGTAGCATACTAGTATTCAGTTCCTTGTGAACCACTACACACTTCCTCTTTGCTTGGGCGTTCAGTGTTGATACTAAAACATGGATTGAGGCGTTTAAAAGATCATGGAAGAGAAATTCGGTTTCCAGCTTGATAGTCTTAAATATGTTAATCCACATTTGAGGATGGAGGTTTGTTAGAAGTCTGGTTTGAATTTTTTGTCGAAGTTTAGTTAACGTACTGACCGTGTGTGCCCAGTGCTAAAGGGTCTCAGAAGAACTCTCGTGATCTATTTATGACTGGGAAGTGACAATGATTACGACTACTTCTTTTATATCATGTGAACCACATGAGGAAAGAATTACTTTTATAGACTTCCTTTGTGACTGGTGTCTTGTGATTATTGCGTTATCAATGCGGTCAATTCACATTTTCTGATTTATCTCTATTCTCTATCCATAATAATTAGAAATACTGGCAGTCTTCTGTTTTTCTGTGAACCCCAGTGAAGAAGTACAAAAAAAAAAATAGAAATTATTTTAAATTGGCAGATTTTGACACATCATAAATTTTAAGTAAACACAGTAAGTGGCATTAGTTTGCCTGGTCATATTTATATTTTTCTTTGAATATTTTTTGCTCTATTTTTTTCCCCTCTGAACTCATTACATTTCAAGACTTGTTCCCCCTCTGGCTGACTTGAACCCTTAATGCCATTTCATGCACATGTCTCCCAAAGTAAGCGCACAATGCCCCCCTGGGGAATGCTTTATCTGCACAGTAAATGCTTACATAACCTTTACGTTACTTGTGACAGTGGTTGTGGGTGAGGATGGTGAACTTGGTACTTTTAAAATTTAGCACGCGCCAAAGAATCAAGGTAAAGACAGTGGGATTATATTATATTATATCATCTGATTGGCCAACAGATACAGTATGAGCATTTTTTCAACGATGCAGCAAGGAACTGCTCGGTAAACGTCCATTTTCTGGTTTTAAGCAAGTGAAATAGCTGGATGATGCTAAATCATGAAAAATTGGACAATACACTGATCTGATTGGCTGAATCATACCTGCAGGTATTTATGCTGAATAGGTGTTCGGTCATAATATCGTAACTTGCCAGTCAATCATTGATTGCTTCAGCAAAATTGGAGACTATGTGCATTTTTACATTGATCCATGTGTGTGTGTGTGTAGTGTGCACGTGTGTGTGTGTGTGTGTGTGTACATCGATCCACTCCAGCCTCAGGCTTTCTCGACATCACTTACAGAAGGTTAAAGGAGGCAATAACAGGCTTGTCTCCTTTCAGGAAGATGAATAATAGTTCATTTCTGACTAATGGTGGCATATTTCATGTGCTTGTTTAAAAAGAAGCTTTATCAGAAATGCAGAACAACTTATCCTAAACATCCTCTGGAGATTAATACGTTAGGAGTTTTGTGCTCATGTGTTGCGTAGTCAACTATTTACTTTCCCGTAAGGTATTGAAATAGGGTGTGGCCAATTTAAAGTGTCACTTTGCCGATGGGTATCATTAGTTTAGGTTTAGGTTTAGTCTGATGTAACACGCATTCAGTGTTCACTGGGAATAGTGACAGTCATGTTGCTTTACTTCCTGGGTGTCCGTGGACATCACTGATATCCAGCGGCGGTAAAAATGGCCCATTTCTCAGAGTGACAGCTTTAATCCCTGAAACCTGGGGAGTGCATGTATAGGGAGTGTGCTTGTGTCACCCCATGTTTGCATGCAGGGAGGAAAAAGTGCCTTTCAGCTCTTATCAGTGAGCCAGCAGAGTGGGGCCGATCACCTAGCACTGCTGAGCTATCAATGTGGAGTTAATTGCCTTTCAGTGGGAAAATGAAGGTGGGGTTGCGGGGCAGTGAGTGGGGGAAGGGTCATTTTGTTTCCTGGTAGTTTGGCTTTTTCGGTTTTCGATGAACCCTTGTTCCAGCGCAAATTGCTGTGCCATAAACCAACGGCCAATCCTTTTAGATTATTCAATGTGGGTTCAAACAGATTTACTACAACGTGTTGGAAATGACATTACGCAAGCAGGGAAGGAGAGAGAGATGAAGGCGATAAAGATGATAAAGAAGGGATGGGCAGACAGGTGGAGTGGTGCTTTGGCATGTGGACTGTGTGTTCTGTCCAAGCTAGAGCACGCAAGGTCGTTCAAGGTCTACTTTTATGCGAGATAGGATTGTGTAGTCAGTCATCATGTAGTACAGTGGAACCACGGTTTTTCAAGATTACTCTTCGACAAACTTTGACAAAAAGGGAATTCTCTGAAAGTATTGAATATATATATTTTCATGAATAGCTAGTTTCGCAAACAGTACAGTAAAGGCTTTATGTATTTATCTGTCGGCAGTTAGCTAACTCTTTTGTTGATGTTCCTCACCTTGCGATCTCTTTTCTTTTCTCATTTTTTACTCGTGCAACATCAGTTTCTTTGATTTATTTTTTTTCTTCATCAGGATGGAACTGATTGGGACCCTGGATTTCCCACACAGTGTGCCAAAATCAGACATGTTCACACTAGTTTCGTACCTCGCTAGAAGTTCTTTCTTTAATTCTATCGTACTGGGTGTGTAAATTTCTTCATTAAAGGGAACGCAGCACTTTGTTTGGCCCGATTATGTCTTATTTAGCAGTTGTATTCGATAAACAAGTGCAATAACAGTGGAGTACATTACAAAATGCTTGGGATAAACACGCGGAATGATGCTCACTGAACAGGAAACAAGGTTCAGACTGAGTCACGAACACATTGGAGGCTTTGTGCAGGCGCTCAATTCCGGGAAATGAGTGGCCGAGTTATGTGTTTGTATAAAAACTGAGCCAATTTACAAAATCTGAATGGAATTGCAAATTTGAACTGTACAAAAACACAGAAACCAAGATGCCATTGCATAATACAATTTGATCACATCCCTTCAATTAAGTCAAGAATCTATGTACAGTACAGTAGTAAGCATACGCATCCGTTTACCAGTACTGTCTGGCACAAGCGACTTTCTGTTACCGACTGCCGCATTTTCTTCCTCTGAATGCCAGGTCTCTTGTGTCTAATTGCATTTGTCACTGTTTGTAGCCTCCAATGCCTTGCACTCTCCATTACTTCATTCCATGGTGATGTGTCTCTGCTGCTTTGCTCTAAATTGAATCAAATGTTGACACTATCTGTCTCCTGTAAGAGAATTTCCCGCAATCTCAACCGACCCTTGAAAGAATACAGTCACTGTCCTTTTGGAGAGGAGCGGCCACAATTTTTCAAGGCAGCATTACACTGACCAGGCCTTTTGCTTTGCTTACAGTGTAGTGGAACTTTGCAATATGATGCTGCAGTCACTGCAAATGGACGTTAAAACCTATTTGTGGTTTATTTGACTGTTGAGAATTATGGCAGATTTGTGGAATTGATCGATTACCGTATTTTCCGCACTATAAGGCGCACCAGATTATAAGGCGCACCTTCAATGAATGGCCCTTTTTAAAACTTTGTCCCTATATAAGGCGCACTGGATTATAAGGCGCACCTTCAACAAATGGCCCATTTTAAAACTTTGTCCATATATAAGATATATACATTTGGCCCGCAGGACAGACATTGGACACGCCTGCTGTAGTGGCTCAATATTGGTCCATATATAAGGCGCACCTGATTATAAGGAGCACTTCTGAGAAAATTGGAAGTTTTTAGGTGCGCCTTATAGTGCGGAAAATACGGTAATCACAATATGCAAAATCTTTTCGCCAATCTCCAATTTTACCCATCAAGACCTTAATGCGCGAGCGCCGGAAGTACGCAAGATTTAAATGTTACACACACAGTATTCATACAATGTTGTATATCCGTATTCATAATTTTCAAACTTGAGTAAATTACCAAGTGTCCATCCCTAGCATTCACATGTATGTAGCAGCAGGGGAACTACCTCCGTATGCTTCACAAGCAAGGGAAGGACAAGAAGGTTGGTGCCTGTAGGACTGGGTCACATGCCAGAAGTCTCTGAGCAATTTTCCATCATATGGCACCACAGAGTGTCATCAGCGAAAGAGATTGCACGCATCCATGTCAGAGAGACCACCATTATCAGACATTTTAACGGTGATGCTCCAGGAGTTTGTCACGAATGATGTAGTATTCATATGAGTTTTATGATACCCATTGAATGCTGCTAGCTTCTGCTAAATTCACTGTGTAACCATGAGTGTCTAGTCCCGTAAGCTAGGTACTTTGTGCTGAACAAGATGAATGTGATGGAAACGGTAATACAATTACCGATGACAAATCACATCCAGTGGATTTATAGCTCAGCGGTATTACTCACGCGCATGCACAAATACATGGACTTGCATTCATGGAGGGGTGTGCATCATGTTGGGATTGCTTGGTCTGGATTAGTGGTGGAGGGATTGTGCTGAATCGCAGGTTCACAGAGGAAGCAATTCAGCAGTGTTGTGCTAGCATGTTTTTCCCCAGTGAAACAACAAATAAGAGAAGTCAAAATAGGATTCAAAGAGTTGTGGCTAAGAGGTCACAGCTTCCACTATTTATGAGCCTGTTTTTGAGACAGTCATGTAGTACCTAGTCATAGGATGCTGATGATCTGATATTAGAATTTAGATGACGGAGACAAAAACAAAAATGCTTACTTTGCTGTTCCACTGAACCTTTAACAATTTGCCAGGGTAATTTTCAGTCACAGTCTAGTGACTTTCCAGTCACGGTAACATCATGGGTTCAACCTGTCATAAAGAGTCAAGAGAGGGAGGTGTCCCCTTTGTAAATGATTTACTGCTTGTTGATCCACCTGTAAGACGAAAGACCTGCCTTCCTGTTTTTTCCACCACTTGGCGCGATGATCTCATGCTTGCAGTATTTACAGTGAAAATGTACAAAAAACTGTTTTACCTTTTCTCTAGTTAGTTTTTTTCCATTACAAATCATCATTGGTGACTCACAGTCAGATGAATTGTGTTGCCTAACATTGCAATGCATTACGAAAGGAGCCAGTCCATTTGTGTAGAGTTCAGTTTCCTCCTTATTGTGCCCCCCCCCCCACCACGCTGTCTTCATCGCTGATTAAGATTGTAGTTGTTGACTTGTTAAATATTAAAAGGGAAATGATTTACAATCCAAACCTTGCTGCACACTAGAATGATCAGAAAAGTTTTACTTACCGTGTTTAAATAACACTTACGTAGATAATGTTTAATGGTTCTCCGACTTGTAATGAGGATTGTACTGTTAAATATTAGCAGAAAATAGTTGTAATTAGAAGAAATGATTTACAATACCGGATGGATCAAGCTCATGCTCAGCACACCTTTGTACGAACTTTGCTGCATGCGAGAATGATCAGAAAAGTTTTACTTAAATATTTGTTGCTGTTTAACGTGCTCTTTGGTCAAGTCTTTTTCAGTTACAGACATTGTTTAAGGTTAGGAATGAGTTCCTAACTTGAATGAGTTTTTCTTTTCTCTACTTGCCAAAATGTTAACAAATGAAAACATAAAATACAGTATCTATATAGTTTCTGATGTCTGTGGGACGGCAGCATCAGTTCTTGGAAAATGTGCTAAGACTAAACACATGGACTGGAAACTCAAACCTAAAGTTTGTCTTTGTCTCTTTCCAAAGTGAACGAGTACGTGTTCATGGTCCAAGCTAGAGGGATCCGGATCAGAGAAAATGTGAAGAATATCGGTGCTCAGGTCCTGGAGCAGGTGGTGAGGAGTGCCTACAGCAATGGCACAGGTATTTGACAAATCTCTCTACCCTGAGGCCCGTCAGGAGTGGACGGGCCATGCACGAATATTTGTGTAAAGACAAGGATTGACAATATTGCCTTTTTCCAGATTACTCTTATGACTTCAACATGAGCGAGAGTGATGCTCCTCCCACTGCATACCTCCCTGAGGGCTTCACGTACCTCCCCTCACAAGTTTGCCCTGAGAAGCTGCCCTCCATGAGTAAGTTCATTGTTGAGTTTGTTTTATTTTTCTTCAAACATTCATTGTACGGGTTATCTTTTCTTGCCACTTAGCCCGATCCGTTCTTTCTGGTGTTTTTGGGGTGTCATAATTATCAATTTCCTTATCAGCTCTCATTACTCTCTCTAACAAATACCTCTTGACCACTGTAAAAAAAAATTCCCTATTGAGTTGCAATTATGGTGTTTTAATTTCAGGTTTGATTGATGATGAATACAAATGTTGCCATTGCATGGAATAACTTAATGTGCCTAATTATGCTTCAGAGGGCTGAACCGTTAAAGCGTTTCAATCACTTTGCTCTCACTCCCTCCTACGTGCTCATTCACTAACCACCTTTTGTAATCATTAACGCGTATTGGTTTTTGTCGTTTTTCTTTCCACGGTTTCATATTATGCAAAACTTTTTTTTTTTGCCCGCAAACACAGAGGGTAGATTGGAGGTGAATATGACTGAAGTGTCACTGGAGGATGTGGAGAGATCACTGCTGCAAGAAGAAACAACTTTGGCCTCAGGAGGCCACTGGAAGCCCAAAGACTGTTTACCTCGCTGGAAGGTATGTCACCACACACTGCGGGGGAGCATTCACCAAAATGCATGTATAAAATAGTCGGCCCTTGATGAGAACACTTGATTTTCTCTGTATGATAATTTCATTTGAAGCCAAACAAGTTGACATGCAGAAGAAGGGTGTGCCTGTGAATATTTTTTGTTCATCCCCATCATCAATTTCTCTGCAATTTCTCAATCAAACAATCTTCTGGTTGCTTTAGTGGGTTTTTCCATTGATGAAACAAAGAGGTCTACCATTTGCTTGTAACCAGCAATCCTGCATGCCATTCATCTGTTCTATTCATTAATTTGCCCCGAGAGTGTACGAAAAACAAATCTTTACATTCACTCTCCAATTGAACAAGCTTGGCTCTCAACAAACCAAGTGCTTTTTGTTCATGTGACGTTTGTTTGCTTAGTATTCATTTTCAAAGGAAGCTCAAAATGCAGTTTTGAATACCTACCTGCAAACCAATGTAAAAACAATAACGCAGTTTTCGACCGAGACTGCCTTGCTTCATACGCACAAATGAGATTTCAAATGTTTCCCTTGTTGCAAGCACACCTGCGTGTTAAGTCATGTCTCTTTGTTTGCCTTAGGTGGCAATCTTAGTCCCATTCAGGAACCGACACGAGCACCTTCCTATCCTCCTGAGACATCTTGTGCCAGTGCTGCAGAAACAGAGGCTCCAGTTTGGATTTTATGTCATAGAGCAGGTATTTTCCAGCTTTACTACCAAAGAGTTAGCAATGCGATAAGACTTCTCAAAATGATGCATACTTTGCCTAACTACACAGAGGAATTTGAAAATTGGAAGATACATTCTGGAGAAATTAAGTTTTTTTCCATCCATCTATCCATTTCACTTATCTTGTGTCAGAAAAAAATGGCCTTTCTTGTAGTTTTGGTCCAAATTGCCTTCAATATAGAGTAATTAGAGTTTAACGTAATTATTTGTCATCATTGACCATCTTCTCATCAACCTTTTGTTATGCTAGTTATGGCGGCATACACAGGAAGTCCGTCAACCTGTTTTCTGGGTTCAGTCATGTGACCTTTATGGCTAAATGCGTTTGTTGTGGGGGATGTCAAAGGCCTCCATTTAAATTTCACGAGGATGACAGCCACTAGTCAGGTTGCTATAAATCCTCCCACAATGAGCAGCCACATGTGTTCCTTCGCCACTTAAATAATTTCAATCCCCCATTCAGGCCGGCACAGAGCCCTTCAACCGAGCCATGTTGTTCAATGTGGGCTACAAGGAGGCCATGAAGGATCTGGACTGGGACTGTCTGGTCTTCCATGATGTGGACCACCTCATGGAGAATGACAGGAACTACTATGGCTGCACAGACATGCCCAGACACTTTGCGGTCAAGCTTGACAAGTACTCATACATGTGAGTCCCAGATACGGTCTCCTCGGGGGGGGTCTCGAGTAAGTGCGGCTCATGTTTGATACTCATTTAATATACGTTTAATTGTTCCTCAAAGGCTTCCGTATAATGAGTTCTTTGGCGGTGTGAGCGGCCTGAGAGTGGGACAGTTCAATAAGATTAATGGATTTCCTAATGCGTTCTGGGGCTGGGGAGGAGAGGATGATGACCTTTGGAACAGGTAAGAACAGAGAGACACACAGACCATGTCCTATCAGAGTCTACAATTGCGGCAACCTGTCAATATAACATTAAGTATGTCCGAGAGCTGAACGAACCACCTAATCTGGTTATGTACTGTTTTCTTTTCCTCTCCATTTACCTTTGTCACACAGATTTGTCTTTCCGCTGGCTTTGATCAGATGCAGCTGTGCACACACAGCGCTGCTCTTTTATTACCAATTTCAATCGTGTACGATACTTGTTTGTCTGTATTATGTTTCAAGCTGCGTGCATAGTCTTGACAGGCATACTATGAACATATGGTAATTAGTGTCACCAACGGAGCATTTATGCATCAATGGGCACCAAATGTGTTTGTAGAGTGCTGTTTGCCAATTACACCGTAAGCAGACCACACGGAGATCTGGGGCGGTACATGTCCATTCCACACCACCATCGCGGAGAGGTCCAGTTCCTGGGGAGGTCAGTGCAGTTGCATGCTAAACTCACTCATTCACACGCGCTCTGGTACCCTCTAATTGGAACGAAGCTTAGGCTCATGTGAGCCAGTCACATGAGAAACCCGAGCAATGACTTGAAGGGAATTCAAACTTGTCGGTTCAAGACTTTGCATGTGACATATTTCAAATCGCTCAGGACAGTCCTCCTCACTGGGAAATTTCAAGTTGCATTCATTTCATTCAAATTGTTTGTAAATGTTATTTGTCCATTTTACCCTAGCAATACATTGCTTTGAAATATGAGTTTAATTCGCTCCATGACTACACTAATATCTCAGATCATCTTTCGCCATTGAAATGATTAGAAATGCCATTAATCCGTTCCAACCCACCCCAAAAAGTGTTTTTTAAAAGGGGAAGTAAACCCCCATTTTTTTTCTTCAAGAATACAATAAAAGAATAAAACTGCACGTTAGAAATAAACTTAATGCAATCTTCTTCAGTTTGTGCATCATGATTAATTTATTGAAGCTCCTTCTGGTGTGCACGACTTAGCCACCAAAGGCCAGTATAATAGTCATTCCAGCACAAACCAAGAAGAGTTTCACCACTGTTGTAAGTACCTCAGTAAGCTATATAAACTTTAGTTTTTTCCATACAGTAAAGAATATTTGCATGTGCATAATAAAGCTGGTAAACACATTTTTTCATTGTTATTAAATCAGCGATGCAAGTAAACTTTTCTGCCCCTATTCTTTTCTCTGTAGCACATCAGTGTTTTATAATATAATAATATTATGAGTAATATAATCATATTTAATAATATAATTGTAATATATTTATGGTGAGGTTCAGTTGCAGGTGAATTGTTTTTCTGAATCATAGCTATAAATTACAATGCATGGCAGAATCTGTATTGCACAAGCTTTTATAGGTCAAACTCAAAAGCATATCTCAAGATGTGCTGGAGCAAAAGTCGACATTTCTGGAAATCATTGTCGGCAGTATCTTCAGGAACACATAAAGCCATCTCAAAGTTGTCTAGTGAGATTTCGTCAAATGACAGCCCCTACCTCGAAAATCTTGGGTCACTGGTGTTACAAGGCGTCGCTATAGTAGTTAAAGAAAAATACTTTGAAAGCCACCAACCTGATGAATTGTCTGATTGCTCTCGCAGGTATAGTCTTCTTCGCCATTCAAAGGAGAGGCAGAAAGTGGATGGCCTGAACAACTTAAACTACTCCCCCCTAGTGTCCAAGAGGCCTCTGTACACCAACATCACGGTCAGCTTGAGCAGAAATCTTGCACCTGTAGCCGACTACTGATGTAGGCAGAGCTGGACTGAGAACCACCCGGGAATCAAAAGTCTTCTGGGACATCAGCCATATCTCACCAGTTGCGGCACTGCTGAAAAGCGTTTTAGTTTGTTCGTGCTTTGTTTCTTTTGTGGGTATGCAAAAAAGAAAAAAAATACGGAGACTCAAAATACGCATTGGCTAAATCATACAAGAAAATAAGGATAAACGCTGCACTTGTTTGTGCCACAGTCCACCACTTCACTCATCTGGGATTATCTAGTCTTCAGTGTCCACATGCCTTTTGCACCATTTTGGCCTTCAACACCCATCAAGTCATTAATTTCCTTCATTGAGTCTGCGATTAACTCATCCCTGCACTTCAGTTTACATTAGTTCTATAAAGTAGGCCATGAGACACACTTGCCACTCTTGCACGTGCGCAGCAGTTTGACTTAAAACGTGATGACGTGGTCTATTATTTTGCTTTTGCACTTCTTACTCCTTACATGAATGCAGTAGTCCTGTGAAAACATTTGCATGCACAAACACACACATCTGCGAGTGCGCGCTCACACACAGACACACACACGCACACCTTTTACCACATGGAAGCTTGCAGCTGGTTCTGCAAAAGGTATGCCAAAATCTACAAATGAAGAGAACTATGAAGAGTGTTTTCAATCATCTATATGTGAGATAGTTTACGCTAAATTTAGAGTATATAAATACCTTGCTAATTTCTTACAGCTATATTTTACCCTGTGAACGTACCATTTGAAGACTGTGATATTTGTGTTTGCGTTGTTGCTTTGGGTGTACGTGGCTGCCAGCGAGGGAGTGGCTGGAGGTGGGAAAGCGTTGCTTGTCCTGTTAGCAATAAGCTGTAATATCACAGAGATGACTTTGGACCAGACTGCCTCATGATACAGATGCAATAGCCCAGGTGCTAGCGTATACTCGCATTGGACTACGGAGGCGGAAAGACTGCGTATTCAAAGGTTGCGGTCAGCGCACCTTTGGCTAAGTCAACACGCCACCCGATAAAAAAAGGGCGTCTTCTCAAAACCTCTGCATGACCGCGTGCTTGTCTAGGAGTGTGTTAGCGAGGGAGAGCCTATGCAAATGGCTTGGATGGATCAAGTTGTCGTGTCATCAGAGTCGGAGTGACAGGATTGTCTTCAGACCCCATTTTGTTTGCCGGTCGTAATCACAGGCCGTTTTTTTTTTTTTTTTTTTTTTTTTTTTTTTGTGATCGCCTCAGTTTTCATGATCTAACTAGATCACAGTTGATTGCTGTCACTGTCCAGATGGTGTTTACAGAAGCTTTTGATTTATTTGTCCGATTGCATAGTTTACCCCCCCCCCACTGTAAAACTTTAGTAATCTATTGATGCCTGCCTTCAGTAATATTATTTTAAAAGTAAAATCCTCTTTCACGCAGATCTGAATATTTAAGGCGTCAGCTTGTATACCGTCGATGACCAACCCTATCAGGTTGCGTTGTCGAGCAGCATGCGAGTCGAACATCGCTGATGTTCTACGAGTACACAGCTGTCAAGTAATTGCCCTTATTTGATTTAAGTGTGCTCTGAATTGACCATCTCAATCTAAACATTTAAAAAAAAAACACACACACACACACAGATACGCTCTCACTGGCTGCCGTCTCGTCACGAAGCTACTCCATTTCACTCATATCACCTTGTATGCGTTTAAGATGTATGTGTGTTATTTTGTGGGGGGAGGGTGGGCGATGAATTACTGTTGTTCCCACAGTGAGGCTGGACCTCTTTTTATTTATTTGATCCCTTATGGATTATTTTCTGTAATTGTTTTTGTTATTCTAATTTCTGCCGTTTGATGTGTGCTGATTATGACAAGATGTATGACAGGCCGTGTTAGACGCACTGAATCTTGTAGTCATGTGTATTTGTGTGGGGGTTGTGTGGTTCGGATCCTGTGTTTAAACCTGGGAGCAGCTTTATTTCATCCAGACGCAAGGTCTGACCAAGTAGACCGGGACCCGTTTAAGATGGTGTGTGTTGATTTGCTCAGCAGACACGTCTGAGGACGCCATTTTGTGTGACAACCGCTGGAAGAGCAAGAAAGGCAATTTACATGTAAGCTCCTCATGGCTTTCATTGAGCACCTCCTTTTAGAGTGTTAATGGCGCTGACCTGCTTGATAGCTTCTCTCTCAGAAGTTTCCCATGCTCTTTTTCAAGACTATTCAAAGAACATGGGGCTTCCATTTCCAACAGTCGGATCATTCCTATTAACTAATCCCAGTTGTAGATGTAAAACTACAACTCTTTCTTCATCTAAAAATGAAGGGAAAAAATCTATTTGGCAGTTCAGTCAAACCTTGGTTCTCATGAATCCATTCCAGAAAGTTTGACTAAAATTTAATCCCATAAAATCCAAAACTAGATTTCCCACAGGAAATAATATCATCTCTCGAGTAAGTAAATATCTTCTGCGTTATATCCTAAAACAATGTGAAACTGTAAATCAAAATGACTCATGAAGTGGCTAAATGAACTTTTCAACGGGTTTAATGTTTACAACGAGAAAGGTTGTTCTTTATTGGATTGTCGTGTTACTCGTTTTTTTTATGAAACTTGAACTGATGGCAAGGAGCATTCGTCAATATCAAGCTTTAATTAACGACTCAAAACAATAACAACAAGCCTCCCTGGGCAAAACTAATGGTATAACATCCTGTCAAAAATCAGGCCTTCAAAACAAAAGTGCGACAGTTTAAGATGTTTCACCATGCTTAATTTGGCCCTTTGGTGGCGTATTTATTCTGTTCTGCGCTTGTCTATTTTTTAGCACGACTCTTCCTTAATGTTGCTCAAGAAAGTGTGGTTCGACTGTCATACTGTGTCTTTGTATTTTGAAAGTCTGGCTTTTGACAGGAGATGTTTTCTAGATTTTGGAGAGCGGACCATGAGGGTTAATGCTACTGATTTGTTACTGAAACCTTACTTGGTGGAATACGCCTTGCTGTCAAATAAGCCACACAACTTAACTTAACAATGCGTAGAAAATGGTCAAAAATACTTAACATATACCAGGACATAGGAAAACCAAGTTTTCACTGTGCTTGCTTGTTTTTGGGCAACATGTGGAAATGTGTTTTCTTCTACTGTATTTAACCATCAGGAGATTGTTTGTTCTGATTCAGCGTCGTATTTACCTCCGAACCAAACTATGAAGAGATGCTCAGTGGCAGTCGTGGATAGTCACAGAATTTGTGTAAAGGACAAAAGCTTCTTCATGCGTGTTTGAGTGAAATGGCGGAACCCTCCAGAGGTGGAACTGCACTCTTTCTAGAGTTGAGATTTTGTAGATTTCTTTTCCTGCACTGATAATGATTTATAGGGGCCTGGTAGTGAAACTCGGCAGGTTCTTTATTTTCTTGACACTTATACATGAAACACTGTATATGTTTTACTTTGTCATTGCTTTAAATTAAAAGCTCAATGGACATATAGAAAGAACCAAAAGGTTAAGGTTAGGAGCATTCACATGAGGATTTTGACACGAATGGTGCTCGCTATATGAAGAGACCTGATTTGTCAGTGTAAAGTCAGTATTGGGCTTCATTTTCAATAATGTACAACAAGCAGCTTCATCTGCCTGCTGATGAATTAAAAATGATTTTTTTTTTTTTGCTCCCATGACAGTTAGACTGGCTTGTAAAATTATAAATCAGTCTGCACTCTCATGCTTTTGTCCAAAACAGGAAATTGATTGTCTTTCAGTTGGTGATAGGAGCATGCTGGCCAGTCAAGTACCTCTTCTATTATTTATATATATATATATTTATAATATATATATTTATAATATATATATATTATAAATATCTATATATATAAATATATATATTGTAACTGGTCTCAGTTCAGGCAAAGATGGAGCCTGCTGCTCATGATGCCATAACCTCACCTGTTCTGATCCATTCTATGCTGGTTTAAATGAAGGAACCATACTTGGGCATCTGATAAAACTGGCAGCCTTAAAAGCTTATTAATTTATTGCAGTGTTTTTCACTCAATCTTTTTTTTTTTTTTTTTTTTTTACAAGCAAAATATTTAAATTTCGATAAGTGCATATCAAGTTATCCATTGTAAATATTGTTGTGTGTAGTGTTTTAGAAAATCTATAAGGTCTTAAATTTACTACAGATGGTAGCATAAAGAACAAGGATTTGGAGTGGGTTTGGCTGGTACGGGTGCCATTCAAGTGAAGCTTACATAGTGACGACATCAATGTCTTTGCATCTCTGCTTCCCAGCACATCCTTTTTTTTTAACCTAAAAAAAAAGTTAAGTATCCTCGCTTCCCCAAATTTTGATTCCTCTCACATTTGCAGATGTGTTCTACATTCAAGTGGCCTCCCTCACTTAAGATGCTGGTATTGACGTAATGTGTCACGGCAGAAGTGGGCACCTGCCTTTGTATTTTTTTTCTGCTCGTGACATCTCCAAGGGTGACGGCAGTTGGAGTGTAAATGTGTGGGCGTCACTGTAAGGCTGCAAAGACGTCTGCCAAAAACACCATGTGCTTTAAATGCGACAAAAATACTGGCACCCAAACCAGCGACGCAATCTGCTCCAAAATATCCAATGATTCATTTTCTATGAATTTGAACCAATAATGACAAGAAACAGACTCCACTGAATTATTAATGAGTAAATTATTGACTTGATATTGTCCCTGACTGTAAAGAGAGGGACATGGTCCCTGAATTAGAGTCACTTTAAACCACTTGTCAAAAGTTGATGTCAGCCTTACGTGGATCTGTTTGTGTATTGGCATATTTATCTTTTGATTATAGAAATTTGTATGATGGGGATTTTCTTTTATACCATCGTTATTGTCGAAGTACACCAATAAAAAAAAACTTGTAAAGATGCAGCGGCTCTGTCTTTATGTTCCGCACCGCTCATCATTTACTGGGAATGGCCGAGCCACCCCAATGTGGTTGGTCACTCCATTTTTAAGTACCGTATTTTCCGCACTATAAGGCGCACCTTCAATGAATGGCCCATTTTAAAACTTTGTCCATATATTATATATACCTTTGGCACGCCTGCTGTAGTGGCTCAATATTGGTCCATATATAAGGCGCACCTGATTATAAGGCGCGCTGTCGGCTTTTGAGAAAATTGGAGGTTTTTAGGTGCCCCTTATAGTGCGGAAAATGCGGTATTACTTATATTATGGTTACATTTCACTGCAAACGTGAGCAGTACGCTGGTTGGCCACTGAAGAGTTTACGTTGGGGCTTAAGCAAATCGCAGGCCATACAATGAAAGCGCTAAATTTTTAGTCTTGGCTAGTGACAAGATCAACTTGAGTTTGGTTGCTGCTCTAAAATGACCTTGTTTGGATTCTAATGTTATTTCTCGGAAGGAGCCTGAAAACTAAAACCCTGTAGTGCAACAAGCAGAGAGAAAGCTTATTAGTCCATCAGGGGGATCAAACTACACAGAATATAGCCACAACTGCTTCCCTCTTTCTTTTCCCTCTCATTTAGTCTACCCGACAACATATCCTACTCATTGGAAACTTGACATTTGCAAAAATCATCCAGTGCATGCCCAAGATTGATGCAGAGTTGGAGTATCCACATTAATGGTGTCCTGGCAATAAAACTCTTTGGTATGCTGAGACCACTGCCACTTGGCCATCACTCACGCACGCAGGCGAGCTCTTCAAGTCTCTTGGCATATATCTTTATTAGGGCTGTGCAAGAAATGGTGGTGATATGAATGATTCAAGTGAGCATGTAAAAGTGATCAGTGAATCATAAATTTCTAACGGGAATCAACAAAGGAACCTCAGTCAACTTCAGCCCTGGAAAGACCACCCCCCCTAATAAGCCGACCTAGGCCCCTTATTCCTCATGGCTCTCATGGAGAAAAACATGCGCAACTTCCGGTAAGAGTCTTTCGGTAGAATTTAGGGGGTTTTCCAATCTTTTTTCTAGGTGATTGCTGGATGAGTAAGCTTGCATGTTTCTTTTTACGATCTAGCTGCAGAGACCATAACTCATTGAATTCTCTAGCTGCAGAGACCATAACTCATTGAATTCTTTAGCGGCTTCGATGTGGATTGGGTTGTTACGAACATCCGACATGCAGCAAATCACGTGTCATTTTATAATCTGGGCTTTAACAAATAGACCAACGCAGGTAGGCTTGCCTAAGCCTTGAAAAATGAACAAGGAACACCTCATCGACAGGAACGGACGACCTTATTGCCTTCACTTAAATTCCCTTTGATGGCCACTTTAATGTCATCCTCCTCCTCACTACATTAGTTCAAAGTGGCATTTTCTGTGTGTATGAATGTGTGTATGTACAGACACACAAGCATAGATCTCTGTTGATAATGCATCTAAGTAGCTTGCCACTGATTGGTTATGATGTCATTGAAGGCGCCTCTGCTGCTTGTGTGTCTGACCTGGTCCACATCACTCTACAGAGAGCCTTAAACCGAAATCTGCATCTGGAAACAGATTGGGAACAATTGGATTTGTGGCCTTCACTGGTGCAGAATTAGATCAGTGTCTCTCTTCACCCGTGCTTCCTCTTCTGTTAGTTTGGGAGCTCATAGTTGTTTGTGTGTCTCTCCTCAGTGCTTGCACGCGCACACACACACACACACACACACACAGATATATGCCCTTTAGCTTGTGACAATTTTTAGCTTTGTGTGTACCTTTCATATGAAGCTCTGACATCATGCACTGAAGGGGCCATTCGCTCATATCTGGTTAAATCAGAGGTTTGAGTAAGGGAACAGTGCCTTACAGGAAATTGTGTGTGTGTGTGTGTGTATGTGTGAGAAACAGATAAAAATATTTTGTCGCATGCATCTACTGACAGCAAATGGGATTCTTCATCTCTTTCTTGGCTTTCTTCTTCACCTTCGTCTTTGTCATTTTTTAAAAAATTTTCTTCATCTTCTTTACGGCAGCCGCGATGACTAATTTATCTGTATTTTGCAACATCGAAGTGTGCAATAATAACCAACCCAGATTTTATCGTTGGCCTATAGAAAAACGCAATATAAATCCAATGCATTATTATTATTACTATTTAGGGAATTTTTTAATTTACTTTTCAGGAAATATGTTACCCCCACACCGAACCTTCAGAAATGACAGAGCCACTCAGAATTCATTCACTGACGTTGCCACAAGTAACGAATAGAGATTATAGGAGCGAGTCCACACCCTAGACTATATCATCCATACAGTATGTACATTCCAGTATCAATAATTTTTCATAGACCGTATCCGTATATTCCTGTGAATATTGTTAAATGATGTCTACTTGTGTTGCTCCACCATTGGTGTACAAATATCCTAAATGGTTCTAAACTGCCACTATTAATTCTGACTGTTGGCATGTAACTGCTGTTTTCGGTTGTATATATGGGCCGGCGTTGCTGTGCTACAGTGGTTAGTTAACCAACACCTGGGTGACCATTGTGCACCGTTTAGCATGTCCGCCTCACAGTTCTGAGATTGTGGTTTTGATTCTGGCTCCGGCCTTCCTGTTTGGCGTTTGCATGTTCACCAGTTCCTGCGTGGGTTTTCTCCGGATACTCCGGTTTCCTCCCAAATTCCCAAAACATGCATGGTAGGCCAATTGACCATTCCAAATTTTCTGTGAGTGTGTGTGTGTGAATAGTTGTGTGAAGACTACTGGGATAGGGTCCAGCACGCCCACGACCCTCGTGAGGATAAAGTGATACGGAAGATGAATAAATGAATGTTCACTAATTGAATTCACTGAATTCGTAAATCTGAACTTGCAAGTCAAAGCAAAAAAAAGTTAACATCAAATGCATATGGTTTCATTCAAGCTACCTCGAGGTTTATCTCATTGGTTTTCCACTTTTAGTGTGATTTTTCATCAGGTCACAAAAAATACAGGGTTGCACAGCACCTCTAGTGACACTTTTAACGCCACCTCCTGTGCGAGGAGGCAGAAACGTGTAAACCTTGCACAGCTTTGTTGTGACTCGGGCCTGCTTTCCCTCGTAAAAACATGTGCTTAGTCTTTCACTTGCTTGCAGTGACTGTCTGACTGACTGCCCATCCTTATCTCTTCTGGCGGGCCTGCCCTTGTCACATCTCTGCCAATCAGTGCCAGTGTTCCTCCTCAGCAAGCCGTTCTGTCCGCACACTTTCTCTCCTTACTCGCTGTGAAAGCTGCTCTCATTCATTGCGTGTGTGTGTGCGTGTGTTTGTAAACTGCTTGTAGTTAAAAAGGCGGAGGCGGGGCAGTTAAAAAGTTTGAATAAGACTTTATATTGTGATACACTGTAAAACAATCTAAACTTATTTTCAATTTTAAACTTTTAAACGTCCCGGTTCATTTAGATTGGGTATCCTCTTCATGATGCTGTTCAAAATCTGACATCATAAAATCAAGCTATGACACATTGCAATTGAACAATAGCATCTCGCCACTTCAAACGGGAAATTGCCACTGGCTGCCACTGAGCTGAGTGTGTTGATGTGTCATCAACATGTTGCAACAGAAAGGAGACAAAAGTAGAAGTCTTTGGAAATTCTGACTCCTTGTGAGAGACGAGCAAATTGCGCAAGAAGTCCTAACAACACTGAGCTGTTGGAATCCACATTGAAAAGTTCAGGGAAGGTCAAAGTTAAGTGACCTGTGAAGTTTAATGTGAATATTAGGTTCATCCTGAAATTCCACACAAAAGCTGAATACTGATAAAGTTTTATAAGAAGTTGCATACATCTCAAGCCAAAGACTCCTGATTAGAATTTTTGATCCAGTGTTCAGTTTTGTTCACGCCCTTCTCTATTCAAGAGAACTTTTCTGAGACAATGTCCTGACGCTAAACAGAAGACCAGCTGACTATGCACTTGTGTTGGCAGGTCAAACGCTCTCCCCCAATTGTTCATTTTATGGCTCCACCTAACCTCTAACTCTTCTAACACTCTAATATCCTCCATGCCTTTACCTCATGACCCACACCGTCATGTGACCGCACCCTGTGACTACAGTCTTGTGAGCGACATGTTTGGCAAAGCGATCTGATTTTCGCACAAGGAAACGTCATGTTTGTATTCAATAAACTCCATTACTTAATCTGGGCAGATGTTCGTCCAATTGCTTTGTTAAATGTCAACTGTACTGTGAATCATCTTCTTACATCTAATAAGATGTAAATGTTTGAACATTAGCAAAACCACAAAGAAGCTGACCTCCATAACCATAAAATCTAATCGTCCACATTCATGAGACACTTGAGAGCTGATCATCCAGATCACTTGGTCGACTGTCTTTTCAATTTTTGCCACAAATGATTGGAACACTGCAACAAAGAATTAAACTTACCTCATTCATTCCAATATTATTGATTAGTTAATGATGGATTTTGTAATTTAGTGATACTGAAAATATGTAACGATGCGAGTACCGGTGGTGGTGCTAGTTCTGAACCTTTTATTTACAATATGCTATGATGTCAAGTAGTTCATGTGAATATATAAGAATATTACATTGTATTGATTGTATTCAAATTATTATGTTTTTATCTTTGCTTTGTTTAACTCGGCTGTCTGCAGCCAGGTTGGCATTGCAAATATATGCTCTTAAATTCTATAGCTTAGCTGGATAAATGCAGGTGAAATAAAATGAATAAATATAATTAATCTTTTGTTATGACCCAAGTGTCAAAATCAGCAACAATTCCTGTGGAGGTAAATTGGAGTTTTGGATTGGCCTAGCCAGAGCGGAGATGAAAATGTGACCTGAAGGGCTGTGCACAGGAGATGGAGGTCATCAGAGTATTTGAAGCATTTTTGCAAGAAAGAGTGAAAGGAAATGCGCTCCGACAAACTTTTAGTTGCACACAGTCCTGTAGCCATAAAATATAAATTTGTACAAAGAAATATAATGTATGCTGTCTGTATATACAACTTTTAATTTATATAGTAATTATGCATATTTTTTACAATTTGTATCGGTAGTACGATTGACCGGCTATATCTCTGTAGCCATGTTTGTTAACTGTTCTGTGCATTGAACCTATTCCTGAGAACCAGCAGCCGTAGTCAATCCAAATCTTGGCTCATTATCCTGGTCATGGAACTGCCTGAAAATTGAGCTTCATGTTTTTGTTTTGTGAGTGGAAACAACATCCAAGGTCACTAAACCAGGTGTTAAGACTGGCTCTGTACTTTGATAAGCAACACAACCCTCATACGATACACTGGTGCCTTGAAACGAGTACAGTATGTTCCATGACTATGTTTGTGACTCGACGGGCGGACATACGGACGTAAAGTATCTCGTATCTAATGTAAAAACTTGCCAGTCGGGCCCCTCGTATCTCAAGTCACCATGCTACTACTAATATGCATTATAGTGGTCTCTATTGTGGTACATACACACGTACATTCATAAATGCCCATCAATGAATACCCTGTTTCCATTCATGCAAAGAGATAATGCAAGACTATTTCGCGTTAATATTGCTCCTTAATAAAATCATAATAAGACATGGCAAAACATCCCATAACAAAACCTTAAAATCTAATATGAACCGAATTTCTGCTTTGTCTCTCAACTGTTGGCCTTGGGGATGGATAAAATTATAATGAGTTAAATAGCGTAACTACAGCCCACATTTTGCTTGCTGTTATTACCCTCATTAATCAGACAATAACACTTACACGCTGCAATGTTCGTAAAGCTGCACAACGCTGGGGAGTTTGGGATTTTATTTCTCAGACAATAATGAGTTGTCTCCCATCTTTATAGTACAATGCAGAAGTTCACTAAAGCCTTGAAGCAATCATAAACAAATTCATACAACTGGAAAAATGGATATTTTTAACGTGTACAATCAGATGTTTACAGATATGTAAATAGCAACCACACTGATATAAAGACCACACAATTGTCAACACAGACGATATTGGGTGCAACTTATTAGTCCCAGGTTGCCCATTTTTTTTAGCATTCTCACACGTCTCATACAAACATATGATAACAATAGTTTTAACAATATGCACTTCATATAAGTTAAAATGATGAGAAACGTTGTAGCCAAATGCCCTGGAGATGAAAACATGGTTCAGCGCCACAGAAATCGGTATGTGTTGGAAATGTGTGTGCTTCTTCTCATAAGCAGGTCATCTGGAGGCACTGCGGTGGCAGGCTTACAAAAAATTGCTCTCACCGCTCCGATTTTTGCATGTATGGGGAGAGGCAGAAAACATTGATTCTTTTCAAGCCATTGTGGTTCAGATGCTACTGGTCTACTGTTGGGTTTGCTCCCTGCTTTGGCACATTGTCTCTGACTTCCCCTTTCACCTCAGCAAGCTGCTCTGAATGGACGTCGACCGCACCGTTCACCTGAGCTAGGTAGGAGTCCGAGTGTCTCTCAAGTTCTGCCCTGATCCTCTCCAAGTGCTCAGCCAGCTCCCCTAAACTTCTACACTGGCCCTCCACATGGCTCACTCTGCTATCAACGTCTTTCACCTCCTTCTGAACTTCTTTCGCCGTGGTCCGGCAGCCTTGAAGCCCGCCGGTGAGCTGTCTCTTCAAGGCCACGAGTTCTCCCTTCAGCTGGGCCAGACGCCTCTCTCCGGCCCCAAGGAGAGAGGCTTGGTGGCCCACTAGTTTGGTGATTCCCTGCACCTGATTGACGAGCTGCTGTTCCCGCTCTTCCCATGTGGAATTGGCATGGCCCACTTCACTTGCTATCAAACGAATCGAGTCCTTTAGTCCCTTGAGAGTGCGGTTCACAGAGTTGATGTTGACCTTCAGAAGGGTGATCTCGCCATAGACGGACTGGCCTGCCTCTTCCTGGGCTATCCGCAAGAGTAGGTTCTTCAGTGTACTGTTCAGGCGGTCCAGCTGGTCTGAATGAAAGTCCAGACGATTGGTCATCTTATTCTCCATGTCCTCACACTCCTCCTCCACTTCACCAACTCTGACACCCCCTGCTGGAGGAGTAGAAGGTGAGCAGGAGGTGCAGAGGAGCTCCAGGTCAACTAGGCGTTTTTCAATGCCATCCAGATTTCCATGTAATCTTCTCCTCACAGACTCGATATCTGTTTCCCGTGGTGGCACCACCTGGCCCTCCAACAGCGCTGGTGCCGTGGCATTGCTCAGCTCCTCCACAGCCACAATCACCCTTTCCTCCAGGGTCTTCAACTTGTCCTCCAGCATGTTCTTGAAGCCATCTAGGCCACCGGGCAACCTCGACACGCCATCCGCTTCACTCACCGTAGAATTTAGGCGGCCTTCCAGGTCCACCAAGCGGGTCTCAATCAACGTCTCTACGTGGATGTTCTGCTCCCTGAGTGCTGATTGAAGCTGTCGCTGTGATTCTGTGAGACCTTTAACGGACTCCTCCAGGAGCAGCACACGCTGAGAGAGGCTGTTCACCTGAAATGATCAAACACTGTTTAGATTGTCAAAAACCTCTTGAATTTGCATCTAATATTTTTGTCTTGTCAAAAAAACAAATAAGGAATGTATATATATTCTTTCGTTATCTGGTGTAACTCCAGTAAGGTATGTGGACATCCTGCACATAAAATCAAGGACATTCATATCAAACATTAATTTGGAACGTGATTATTTCTTTTTCATTACCTGTCCACAGCAGCTCTCTGTGAGCGTTAGGCCTTGGATCTGAGCCTGCAAAGAGCCCAACTCCGCCCTCAGTCCAGTTTCTCTCCCATCAAGGGACTGCTGCATCTGCTCTTGGCCATCCATGTGCTCCCTGTGACACTGTCTCTGCACAGCCCCGATCTTCTCATCGCACTGGTTCTCAAGACGAGAGAGTCGCTGTTCAAATCCATCCAGGATCTCAGCCTGGATCCCAGCCAGCTTGTCCTGGAGGATGCTGTCCAGGTGAATTGAACCGGGCCCAGGGATGGGCCTGCCTCTTGCTCCTTCCAGCAGTCTCTTGAGCTGCCCGTCATGGCCCAAGACCATTCCCTAAAGAGGCATACATTTCAATGAGATCGAGGAAAGGTATAGTAATGTTAAACTATTCAACACGTGGCACGAACCTGAATCTCCTCTAAAATGTGAGTCTTGGCTCGTAGCTCATCTTTGACTTCTGTCACCCTCCCAGCAAGATCTCCAAAACCATTGAAGCTTTCCTCCCCTCCCAATACGCCCGGAGTCCCTATTGGGAGCAACCCAAATCCCATGGCCGAGTCCGGCCTGCGTGGCGTGCCGGGCAGCAGCGACACCAGGATCTTGTTGGTGTCTTCCCGAAGAGACGTGCGCAGTCGCTCCTCGAGGCCGGCCACCGCCCCATTGAGAGTGTTGAGACCCAAAGTGAGGCGCCGTAGATCGTCCTCCATGTGGTCCAAACGTTCGCCACTCACTCCAGAAATCCCAAATTTGTTACCTGTATTTCCATTCATGAAAGAACAGTAGATGAAAGTGGGTCAGATGTGAAAGCACAAACGTTATTTAATCCTTATTCATTCTCACCAATATTTGGTTTTCCATTTCCGACAGGCAGCTGTCCATTGGGTATTGGTCTGTGATCATGTAGGTCGGGATAAGGTTTGCCTGGCTCCAGCTGTGCTCCTCCAGGTTTCTGGTCAACGGGGACTCTAGGACCCTGGGGAACCCCCGTAATCCCAGGGCGATGGGGCAAAGCTGCTCCCTTAAAAGTAGGTGTCACGTCAGGCAGTGAGGTGGGTCCATCATAACAGTTGTCTCCAGAGTAACCGGGGCAACATCTCCACTCCAGCTCAGTCACCGTTTTATAACCCACTTTGTATGTTGGTTTGTGGAAGGTCCTGTACCTAAAAGGGGAAACAAGTTCACCTTCAGGCATTATTTATGTTGTCTTGTCGTTTCAGACTACTAATTCAGTCTTTGTTTCAACTAATTATTGCAGGCGAGTCAGGGGAGGACAGAAAGACGAGAAGGGCATGGCAAAGATAACAGGATGTAGTCACTGTCTGTGGGATTAAACACGGATTAAGGGGGAGATCAAGAGATTAGTCAGAAGTGTAATGTAAATGATGTGGCTTTAGGACTAAGAGATTGAACCAGAGTCCTTATTGGAAGCTAGTGTTACCTTTTGTTAAGATTGAATTTCTTTTTGATCGTTTGATTTGGATTCAATATTGTCTCATCACACACTTGCACACACATATCCCCCCACACACACACTGATGTGAGTCATCTTTTTGGGAGGGAAAACCCACTCCTTTAATTTCCCCTGTGAGATACAGAATGTTATTACAAATGAGCCATTTTGGGCAAAGTCTTACTCACGAACAATATGCATGCGGAGTCAGATACCGCTTTTCCTCCTAATTTATTCAATGCTGGTGTATATTATTTACAAACACTATATATATTATATTTTATATACATATATGTATATATTATATATGTATATGTATATATATATATATATATATATATATATATATATATATATACATATATACATATATCGGCGTTCAACACCATCGCTCCTGACATCCTCCAACAGAAGCTCATCCAGCTTGCGGTGCCTGCCTCCACCTGTCAGTGGATCACCAGCTTCCTGACCAACAGGAGACAGCGTGTGAGGCTGGGGAGCATCACATCTGACACCCTGACCACCAACACTGGAGCCCCTCAGGGATGCGTCCTCTCCCCACTGCTCTTCTCCCTCTACACCAACGATTTCTCCGCAAGTGACTCTTCCGTGAAGCTCCTGAAGTATGCAGACGACACCACTCTCATCGGGCTGATCCAGAACGGTGATGAGACTGCGTACAGACAGGAGGTGGAGCGGCTGGTCCACTGGTGCAGCCAAAACCACCTGGACCTGAACCCGCTCAAGACCGTGGAGATGACAGTGGACTTCAGGCGAGTTCCTTCACCACTTTCACCCCTCACTATCCGCAGTAATACTATTCTCTCCACAGACACCTTCAAGTTCCTGGGAACCACAATCTCTCGGGACCTGAAATGGACCGGCCACATAGACTCTGTCCGGAAGAAGGCCCAGCAGAGGCTGTACTTCCTGAGACAGCTCAAGAAGTTCAACCTGCCACGGGAGCTGCTGAAGACCTTCTACACTGCCATCATCCAGTCTGTCCTCTGCACCTCCATCACTGTCTGGTTTGGATCGGCCTCCAAACAAGACAAGCACAGACTGCAACGGACAATAAGGACTGCAGAAAAGATAATTGGAATCAACCTCCCATCTATCCAAGACTTGTACCTGTCCAGGACCAGGAAACGTGCAAGTAACATCTCAACAGACCCTTCGCACCCAGGTTGCAGCCTGTTTGAACTACTCCCCTCCGGACGCCGTTATAGAGCTCTGTACACTAAAACCAGCAGACACAGAGACAGCTTCTTCCCCCAGGCTGTCGCTCTGATGAACTCACACCACTCTTAGAGTCTCAGAGTCATTACTGTGCAATAACATCCCGCTTGCCACACCTTTTTTGTCTACACTGTTTGTACTATGTGTCCTCTCTGCATCCATTGCAGCCTGGTCATCCTAGAAGAGGGACCCTCCCATCTGTGGTCTCTTCTCAAGGTTTCTCATTTCCCCTAGCTGGAGTTTTGAGTTTTTCCTTGCCTTCTTGGGAGTTTAAGATCAGGGGGTGTTTGAGAATATCTTTCGTTCTTCACATGTCCTGAGTGTTGTTGTTAGTCACCTAAATGTTGAACAGAGGCTGTGATTTACCGAAGTCAAATTCCTTGTTTGGCACGCTCAAACATGGCGAATAAAAAACTCTTGAATCTTGAATCTTGAATATATATACACCGGGGCACTAGATATATAGTATATAAATCTTCTACATATAATACATTTTCCACTTTCTAGATGACAGTGCGAGAGCGAGAGAGAGTGTGTGAGAGAGAGAGAGAGAGAGAGAGAGAGAGAGAGAGCGAGATACTGTACAAGGGACGAGTTGTATACAATTGAGACTAGCATTCAATAGTCCGTGAACTGCACAGTAGTCAATATTCCTCAGCCTGAATAGGTTTTTGACACCAGAGGGCAGCCTTGATGCAGTACAAACTCAAGCTTTTTTGTCACTCTTTCATGTAAGGTAATGGATGTAATATTACTCAGCACATTTTTCTTTGACAGGGACATTTGCGTGTCAACGTACATAATAACAGGGCACTTCTGCCCCCAGATGCATTTGATTGTGTACTCAGCCTTGACGTATGTGGCGACTCCATCCTGCATCGTGCACGTGACGTTCCTCTGGACCACATAGGCACAGTGGTTTCTGCAGGGAGAGGAAAGGGAAATTGGAATTTAATATTCCATAATACGATTCATCCAAAAGTCTTTTTTCTTTTCCAGCTTTATGTGATGACAATATGTCTTCCTAGGTACATCTACAGTTCAGCTCTTAGACTAGTTAGATTTGTCCCACCACGGAGTCATTACCCGTAAAGTACTTCCAATAGTTTTTGTATCCTGCTGGACCGAAAACCTTCTCTCCTTCCCTCGTCATTGCCAGAAGAGCGATTCCAACACCAAAATGATCCTCTGTGCAGCATCGGAAATTATTTTCTGCAATCTTGAGACTCTCATGTGAACACTTTCTCTCAGTCAATGGGGAGTATTTAGCAATACATGTGGCCCTTAATATTGCTCTGCAGCTGTTACAGAGCAGGAAGGCCGTGTTTTTGGAGGAGCAGAGAGGAACACGGGGGCCGAGCAGGCCCAACATGTTCTGAGTTAACAGGTTAAGAGGGTGAACAGGCAGGATTGCCTTTTACAATCTGCGAGGAAATTTTCCCTGCTAATCACTAACTGTGCTGACAGTGTTTGCGTGTCCTCAATTATCTCATGTGCAGAAAAAGGGGGCCTGGAGGGACAGCTGATATTGACCCATATCAATGACAAAACAATGCTTTATATGATGCAAAGACACTGCCTTAGGAATCTCCTTCTTGTGCAAGATCCCATTCAACACAATTTTATAGTGATGGCCAGGAGTACAGTCATCGGAAGTATGTCCATGCAAATAGGTCAGCTGTCCATGTAGATTTACAGCAACAGGAAGCATCGTGATGTATGTGTGTGTGGTTGCGGGTTGACAAAATACCTCCCTGGGCTTACCGCTGATTAGGAGCAGGCGCAACATGTGCAAATGCTAAGTGTTACTCTTTGACTGTTTTCACGCATCTGTCAAAGTGTTTCGCATCTGTGGGTGGTATTTTATTGTTGTGTCTTGTATAGAGGCCTTTACAACCTGATCATGCTGGAAGCGGGATCCCTCTCCAGGAATTTTTGTCAACTCTGGGTTTGGGAAGCCCTTTGAGGGGACTTTATGATTAGAGATGTTTAAATAAACTTGACTTGCCCTAACATTTGCAGAAAGAGAGACATCCTACTTTTATTAGTTGCACATGCACACACAGGTGTAAGCACACAATGTATTTTCATATCTCAGGACACACATGCTTTATTTCTACAAATAGCAAATCATTCTTAATGTTCTCAAACTAACTGCTTATTTTGTCTGCTTCGGTGAAGAGGGAGAATAGATGACCTCCCTTATCCGGAATGATCTAAGATTAGATGTATATGAGGACAGATATAAGCTAATTCCTCTGGGAGCTATTTTCATACATGAGTTCAAAACTAATATAGCTCAAGGAGACTGCTGTTCGAAAGTATATATGACATTTGCGTTTGTGATCATGGGTGACAAATGAGAATGAGAGGCCGCATATGATTATTCGATAAGCGTAAAAAACTAAGGCATGGAGAAGCTCTCAATTTATTGTCAGGGTCTGGCAGTGTGATGCGTAAGAAGGGGGGGGGGTTAGGTCAGGACGCTTGTAGAAAAAAGCTGTCAGTTCACCTAATAAATACTAAAAATAACTGCTGCTGTTTAGAAATGATCTAAACTGTCTACCGGGATCTTATTCCACTTCTCTCTTTGCCAGTAGTGACTGAGCACACAAGAGATCCATTTGGGGAAAGCAGAAAGAAGGTAATTGATAATTTACTGTGTCTTTCAAGGAACACGTCAGATGAACAATCCGTCAGATGTAAAAGGGTCACTAGACTTTTGGAATTTGGCAGCTACTTCTTTTTCACAATTTATTATGCAATTGTTTAAGTGACAAAGTTGCTCAAATTATTTGGGGGGAAATCTTATTCATTATTTGCTCCCACTATATTAGACAAAGTTAAAAAAAAGCTCAACAGTGAGCTGCTGTTCTCACCGCACTGTGACTCAGCAAACTGCACAAATCTGAGTTGATTTTCACTGAGGATAAATAATATATGCACGTGAGTATTTTATATTATCTGTCTACATGTTGTGTTGTGCACCCTTTTCATTCAAACATTTGTCGCCACAAGGGTGATGTCTCACTCTGTGCTACGGTTTGTTTCTTGAAGATTTCATAAATCGGGTCACTCAAGGCCCTACTGTAGTCTTCAAGTCTGCCCATTTACAGCAGCACACAAGTTTTCAAGACTTAACATTTCACGATTGTAGAAATGTGCCTGTACCTGTCATTATATTAAAAACACCAGGTCCGCATGCTATCAGAACCACCCAACTGACCTCATGGTAAAAGTAATTCTCAAGTGAATGAAACTGTCCTCCCAACCATGGCAGGCCATACTGGCTTCAACTCCAATCAACAAAAAAACACTCCTCGCCTCCCTCTGCCACGCCAGGAGAAACACGCTTCCCGGTTTCCCTCGTCTCCGAGGCCTACGCAAAAATATTGTCCTTCGTCACTTGTCTTTTTTTTTTGCACCACGAGCCCCATCCCACTGTAAATATTTCCAGTCTAGCATTACACTTGTAAGCTGGCTCCCATGGGGAGAGCTGAATTCCTATCTTGAAATTTCACGTGCAGTGTTTTTGGCAAATATTGCTGCTGGACCTCCTCCCCCTGCATGCCCCCAAACCACCCACCTTCCAAACTCCGCCCCACCTTTCCACACATTTCTGTCGTCCCTCCTAAAAATCTGCAGACAATCCTGTTTTGATTAGGGACACATGCACACTGTCCCGACTTTACCAATGTTTGTCATTTTGCTCGTCTGATGACTTGAGATATTCTTGTCCTCTAGTTTTTTTTTTTTTTTCTGATGTTCTCTGAGCTTCTCCTTTCTTTGTGTTTTGACAGCTTGGCACCAAAGAGCCCACCTTATTGCCTCACCTCTCACCTGCAGGGTTCTTGACTCTGTGAATGAACCCTGACGCTTTATGACAGGAGTGGTCTGCATTGAAAACTAAATAAATCTTTAATGGTTCCTTAAACAATTGATAAGGAGCTGACTCTTGAGGTTCTTGATTAGAGTTAACACATTTCACCCACCCAGTTTAAAGGCCAAGAGGATCATTTCGTCAACTGATTACACTTCAAGTCACTTGGGTGTCTTACATTTTTGGTTACATGCTCATAAAGATCGAGGGTCGGTTTGTACACTTTGTGACATCAAAGTTGTCCAGTGTATATTTATTTTCCTCTTTTTTCCATATGGTGTTTGGTTTACATAATTGCATTTGATATGAGTCAGCAAAGCTTTTCTCTGTTTGAGCTTTCTGCTACTTTACAACAACATATGATGCTTAAACCACACACCATTGACTTTTTTCTTTATTATCCTCAGGCATTTGGCAAAGCAGATAATCTTCTTAGAGTAAGAATACTTCTCAGTGTTACTAGAAAAAAAAGAGGTTACAAATTGGACTTGCTAATGAGGATTACTGCTTTTGTGTTGACTGTGGGAGTGTAACCAAAACCAGTGGAATGTCATGCTTTGAATTCTTCATTTGGTCCTGAATCAAGCAGGACAACTTTTGGAGATTGAAACTATAATATTGCACAAAATATATGTATGATATACTTGTATGAGCAATTCTATACAGTTAATTTCTTTAAAAAAAAAAAGATATTGTAACAATTTGCTTACTTAGTTTAGCGTAGCTCATTGTTATGCAAATTGCTATGCTTTGTTTATTGTTCAACTTTTACATTTAAAAAAATATAGAATATAGAAAGACAGAGGGTCTCACTGCCTGTTTATAGGAAGTAACCTATTGCTTGCGCCAAAAATGATGCAGTCGACGAAGCGGTGAGTTCAGACAATAATCAGCGCCAGACATTTTCAAAGTTGTTTTTATCTGCACTTTCCCACATGTATTTGTAAAACTAGCCTCGTAGTGCTTCAGATAAATAAATAACTTGGCCACTTCTTTCATGTCGGTCACAGACTAAATTCAAAGATACAGTAAGCGGGTGAGGAGCTTAAGCCTAACAACTGCAGGGAGGGGGAAACATTCACCCAGCTCCGTTCAAAGGTAAGAAAAACTTTCCTGGCCACATCAATGCAATGCACAGATCTGCACTTTAGCCCTTGTTTATTTATGTTAAGCTGAGCTATGATCCGCAGATTCATATTTAAAGGAAACATATGTGCCATTAGTAGGAACTCAGCCTATGGGCAACTTTCCCACACTCTTGCTGCTTTAAATAGCCTATTTGTCCCAGTGGCTTGAAATAAAAATTGATGAATCAGTATCATCTAGTGTCATGTTGGCGTACGGGCATGACAGCATGTCCATCATCAGTTGTAAATTAACCACAAAGCTCATTCAAATTCTAAAGATGTTATCAACACAGAGGGTGGTGAAAGCAGAACATTTGATGAAATATAGCTGTGAGGTGACCTGGGAATTTTACTAACCAGCCTTTGTGACCTCTAGCTGGAAACTGACTCCATTCTTGCTCTCCAGTGGACACTCAACCCAAACTTACATCTTCAACCAATGACCCTTGACCTTAACCACCTTTGTGTTGTTCCCCCCCACCCCACCCGAGTTCTACCCTCTGGTCTCTGTCCCATATATCAATGAGAAGTCCTTGGCTAGATTTCTGGTGTGTGGCATCTGCTGGAATCCTAATTGATCTGCACAGCCCACAAACCAGGCAGGGGACAATGTTCCACCTGTTGTTTATTTAGTCCTCCGCTGGTGTGTTGTCATGATGACAGATGAGCGGGATGTGCTGCATACTTTTTTTTTTTTTTCTTAGCCTCACTCTTCCTGTAAATGGCTGTAATGATCTTTTTTAACTTTACAGGGTCAGACATATTTAAATATATGTGACCATGGTCTTTTAATGGAACAATGTAACCAAGTAGTAACACACAACACTTTAGCACACAATTGCATTGCCATACACTTTGACACGGGTTATTTTTTAATACTCTATCCCTTCCATTAGGGGCAACATAGCGGATTTATTTCTAGCGGTGGTGTTATTCTGTTGTGCCCTCGGGTCCAACTATGGTCAAGGTGGGTTAACACCTCTATTATAACGGCTATAGTTAGACTTGCAAGCACATGTACAGGATTGTCACCCTCACGGCAAGCAATTACTGACTATTATAGATCAAAAAAAGTATCTATAAATTTAGGTTCGTCTGTCAATCAAAAGTGGGTAGTGTCAAAAGGTACAAGGTAAAAATTGTAAGCCTTGCAGGCTCAATTAATGAGTCTATTTTGATCAGAGTTGAGTAATATTATTTTATGCTCTAGTGCAGGGGTCATGGACACCGTGTAGTCAGTTCCAAATGATCACATGAGTTGCCTGCAGGCCTTTTCTAAAATTGGCTTATCACTGGTGGGACATTTTGTGAGGATTGTTGGGGAAGTGATCATCTGAAAAGGTAAAAACTGACAAGAGATATGTAAAAATAAAGTGTTGCATATTGATCTTTTCTGTTTCTTATTTTTTGTCAAAAATCATGAACATGATCAGTGTCTTCACAAGACAAGTCAAGTCGTAACAGAATAATATTAAAATGAATTTGATTATTTTTTTAATTTTGGAAGTGTGTGTCAGACTGCGAGCCAATCAGTACCCAAACAGCTTCAAAAAGTTCATGACTCCTGCTGTAGATGATTATAATGATAAGTCTAATCGCTATATTAAAATTATAGCTCTATTTGAAATTGTTGAGGTCTGATCCCAGGATCCTGGGATGTGGAATGCCATCTCTCTGGCAACAAAGGAGCCAGGCTGAGAGTTGAGAGCACACTATCCAATTAAGGTGAATTTGAGGTGAATATACAATGGTATCCTACTTTTTTATCTCGTAATTGTGGGAATTTCAAGCATGTCCATGTTCCTTACGACAAGAAAAGTACGGGCAAATATCTGTCTTGTGACCACTTAGCGAAGATTTGCGACCTTGAACGTACCCTGACGAGAATGTAACACTTGCCAGCCCTCAGTGAGTTGGGCCTGTAAATTAATATTGGAGTCCTGATCCCTTTGAGCAGGAAACAGTTGCGAGTGTTTTGGGGAATGCTACATTCTCATCAGTTTGTTCAAGGTTGCAAATGTTGGCCAAACGTTCACCCACAGTTTTGGTGATTTTTTTCAGGCAATCGTCTGTCAACTGTTTGACGAACATTTCCAGTGACGTTTGGACTCCACCAAGAAGATATGGTTCTGCTGACATCATCGAATCTGCATTTGTCATGGCGAAGAAGTAGCTGAGCTGAAACGGCAAGTTCTCGATTTCTTGATCGATCTATGTTCCAACCCTCACCACAATCTGTGGGTTGTGACTGAAAGAACAATGCTGAACTGGGTTTCTCTCCCCTAGAGATGGGGTCAGATGCTTGGTCATCTGGAAGGGGTTCTTGATGAGGTGGCGTTGGCATCTGGTTGGATTGTCTCATGGACACCTCCATGGTGAGGTGTTCTGGGCACATCCCAATGTGAGGAAGACCCAAGACATTGGAGAGATTATACCTCTCAGCTGCCTCATGGATGTCCTTGGAGGAGCTGGATGAAGTGGCTGGGAAGAGGAAAGTCTAGAGGTAAGGCTTCCCTGCTTAGATTACTGGCTCAGTGACTTAACCAGATAAGCAGAAGAAAATGGATTGATAGCTGCATGGATGGGTGGAAATTCTTCAAACGCTAAAAGCATATAGAGAATAATTATGTATTTGGTGATATTTGGTGACCGCAAGTTGTTTAGCACTTCAATACTGGATGGATTTCTCCAAGTTGAAATTTGGTTTGTTCTGAAAGGCATGGATGAAACCTATGCATAATGCTGACTTCAGGTTGAGGGATGCTGCATTGTCCCAATTTGCAAGAGGTGAGTGCACAAGGCAATATTTTAAGGCAGTTTGAGTGAAGCAGCAGGTAGCTGAGGAGCTGTCCAAAGCCATAACCATTCTCAGGGGAAGCCAAGCAAAAGAGACAGGAAGGGGGAGGAAAACAAAGCCAAACATAAGCTATCTCTATCCAGCAAAACATATATCACAGATCTGTTCCAGCTCACAACTGCATGACGTTCAAATTGACGTAATGGTTCTCTGCTCATGTGCTGCAACCGCCCAAAACACATCAGGCCGGAATACAAGGCATGTGACAGGAATGAGTTTTCGTCACCTCATTTAAAAGATGCAAGGCAACTATTGTAGGGACACTCGTAATCTGCTCTCTCCTGATATTTCTATTGATTGCTTGCACCCCTCCTTTCTGGCACAGGGGTGCTCAGCTGTACTTTAAGAAGTCCATCTAATGGAGTCTCCCCAGACACCCACCCACCTAACACACACACACGCACACACACACGCAGAGTGAAGAATCACTTCAGATGTCATCAGCTCATGTGCCAGCAAGACCAAAACATGGGCTTTCTTTGCCAATGTTGCTCTTAAATATTGTTCCCCCCTCCCAAGTTCATCTGGTATTAGGTATGAAGTATCAAAAAAATAAAGGAGGGCAAAAAAGAGCATCAATTCAAGGACAAATTACAAAGCTCTACTTTTGCGAAGAAATACTCAACGTTCTCGTGTAAAGATGAATGACAATGACACCTATGTGTAAAGGCGAGCACTTACTTGTGTCTGGTCATAGGCTTGTTTGGAGTGTGTCCAGCCTTGAACATGTTGTATCTGTGTCCATAAAAAGGATTGACATGACCTCCATAGAAAGTTCCTTTGCTGTCCACTACAAAGATTAACACTCCCAGGAGACAGACAGGCGTGAGCACCTGGTGCAACTTGACGTTCATTGTTTTGGCTTGCCTTACTATTAATCCCACAGTCTGGAAAAGAAGGTTGGTTGTAGAAGGAATGAAGGCTGACGAGTAAGAGCTTTTTAGGCTCCTCGGGGTGCTGTGCTGAAGTTCCTTAGACTTTGTGCAGTCTTTTTCAGTGCGCCCTTAAGGAGACGTGGAGTCCAAACAGATGTCACTCCAGCAGCATCTCGCCTGTGTCGCTTTCCGCTCGTACACTAACCCCACCGTGCACACATTGGACGGATTGCGGAGGAAGGAGGCTTGTGGGGCTCAAGAGGGAGGAGGGAGAACAGCACAAAGGTGTGCTGGAGGAGGGCAGAGGAGAGAGATAGTGAGGGTGTCTCCAGAAAATGTTTGAGCTACACACATATATGCACACACACACACACACATGTGCGTGTGTGTGTGGGGGGGGGGGGGGGACTTGCAGTTGAGGCTCAGCCCTCCTTATACACGGCACGATGCATGAATGAATGTGGGTGTGCGCAAGAGGCAGCATCTGAAGGGGGAAGGCAGACAGGCAGACCTCATTTGCATAACCCACCCCAAGTCCAGCTTGGCTTCACCACACCAGCAATAGGAGGAGGAATTGATGTTTTATCCCATAGTTCTGTATTTACTATATTTAACTTTTAGTGATGGCCCATTGCAACTCATCGGTCACAATTGTGATCAACAATGTGATGCATTTATCAATGCATGTACGAAAGTTCCTCTATCCATACCCAACAACAAAGGGTTTGAAATAAACAAAAAACATGGTAGCCTACCAAAAAAAAAAAAAAAATCATAGAGCTAAGTGACATCAGAAGTCCTAATCCGAGTTAGGGTTATAAACAGAGGTTGAATCGGGGCAACTGTACTTCTTGTTTTAGAATTCAATAATTAAATACACCAGTTGGAAAGCAGATTTGAATAAACCAAAAATTAAAGAAAGGCAAAGGCATGTCATAACACATGAAATACTGAACCTTTGTGAAACCAGTTATAAAAATCTATCTGTAATAATCATAATCTTTAATCAGTGCGGTTATGTTTCAACCCAAATTTAGTTTGCACATTTTAAACAGATCTGTCCTGAGTTTCAGCTTTAATCTTTGAGTGACTATATACTAAGGTGTACTTTCAGCAAAGCTCATTGGCCCATGAAGGAGCTCGATTGCACGGCTGAGTTCCTCAATCACGACTGTAAAGACTCTGTTTCCACTTGACGTCATGGTCTCATTATGGCGCTAGTCTTTGCCAGGATATCTGGCTTCATTTGTGCACAGTGGCAGCAAGTAGAGAGAGACATGCCGTGGCAAGACAGGGAGCTCTGAAAATGTGACATCATTTGAAATATGAACATGCGAGTAATGACAAATGAAAGTAAATGAAAATCACTTTGAAAAAGAAAATTATATGCATCAAAATCCCCCCCATAAAACATTCAACAGATTTGTTTGAGCATCTACATTTTCACAGCTACAGCATGTCATTCAAAAAAGCCAAACTTTAAACCACTGATGGAGGACACGCTGAAGATATTGCAAAAGAAGTCCAAGCCTGATTTAAAATAGGGGGAAAAAGCAAACTCTGAGAGGGTCAGAAGCAGGTGTCTGAAGTGGCCTATTTGTTTGCACAGTTGGTTTAGCGGGTCGTTCTCACCTGGCTGCGGGTTGCGCTCCATTTAACCTGCTCTCTTTACTCTCCATTTACAGGTCAGCGTGAAAGGAAAACACAACATCAAAAGGGCACATCACATAAGTGGGTGAGTTTCCCAAAGCATTTTATAAAAGCACTTAAAAACACAACTGGGGGATAAACCACTGAAAAGATTTTGGAGACTTTACATCCTTTCATCCACATTATGGGATTCCGTCGACTCCGATGCTGTTCATTTCCTCAGATTAAGCTTTTTAAACTTCAAGAGCATATATGTGGAGCTTCTGGTCGCGTCTCGCGTCCTCCCGAAGATTCATTCTGACATCCGAGAAGCTGTGACAGTACCAGCACATAAGAAATGATTCCTTTGTGAAGTTTTCTTTTCTGGAAAACATTTTATAAGGAAATAACAAGGTTGCGGCCTACACTATGACACGGATGTGGTGTCCAGATGTGAAGGAAAATATTCCAATATGGGAGTTAAATAATACAGCACATCAACTCGTCACTCAATAAATATTGCAAAAATGTTCTTTTGTTGATAAGTTGCTGCAGCCAAAGTGTTTTTTGTTTAAACCTGTGCGTTAATGGCACATAAATTGTTGACCTAACCCTCCCATGACCCTTCATTGTTCACGGAGTGAGATTCTTGTTGGACTTTAACAGCAGAACATCCTCATTTTTCATGTAGAGCTCCTTTGAGTACAGTAACTTAGCAAGTACTATGTTAATGCCAAATTAAATGTACTTCTTAACAAGCGATTGGCAGTGGTGTGGCCTTTTGAGATGGATGATCCCAACATCACTGACTCCACAATCGGAACATCAGTCGGGAATAATGAGCCGATTAGTGTTGAGAGATCGTGATGAGTAATGGAAGGCTACTATTCGAGGCTGTCACAAAAATAAGAGCCGAGCTACTGTCACAGGAAGAAATAAAATAAGGTTGAACCACGGGATTTTTGCAAAGGTCAAAAGTTTCTTCCTGTCATGAAAACAGCTCCTTGTTTCCACAATGGGACCAGGAGGATATGAACTCATAAAGATGTAGGTGTGGGAATGGAATGGCATTTAAGAGTGAGCGCGCGCACACACACACACACACACGCACGCACACACACACACACCAGTGACCACTTCATCTGTCTTGGTCCACATACGTTCTCCAGCATATCACCATGTTGTTATCAGGTATGTGCCAGTGTTTACTGTGTCTGCTGCTCTTCAAATAGGAGCGTACGCAGGTCGACTGCACAACAAAGAGAAGGTTGTGCGTCTGTTATATCTGTGAGGTGCTTCGCTCAGTCCTCGTGGCCTCTGCGGCATCTTGACTGCGAAGACTTGGCAACTGTTGCTGCTCTAGTGTGACACGGAAACAATCCAGAAACCTTCCGGACATTCATAAATATAAAATCAGAATACTTGCTGTTGTCTTCCAATGAAAAAAACAGTCTAAATATCGCATTTAAATGAGGGACTTTGATTCTCAAAGCTAAGTGTGGTACTCATACAACTCATGGTACGCAGAAAACCACAGAATTAAATACAAATAAATGTATAACATTTTAATCATAAATACAATCAAAGAAATTCAATAGACAGATATTTCATTCATTAATTTCTTCATTCATTAAATTATAACTCAATTAAAACACAATATGTACACATATGAAGACAAACGCACAAATTAAAGTTGCAAAAGTCTTGCAAAAAAGAAATATATATATGTCTTGTTACTGAATTACATATCATTTTTAGACTTGTAACAAAAGCGGCCATTGTAAGACATAGTACCAAATTGACATCATCATTCCTCCACGTTAATCTCTATATCAACGGAAATTCAATACAGATTGAAAATGTTAAGCAGTCGCCGTGTATTAACAGACTTGATCTAACTACATGAGCAAAATAACAGCGCTGTTCTCCAACAGCAGCCGCTTTATGAGGCCTATATGATTTAGGGGTCATATGAAGCATGAGCTCATAGCCACTTATTCACGCTTTGCCAAATGCGGTTGGTGCAACACGAAATTACATTGGCGCTGTAATCAATGCTGGCGCTCGGCATCCAACGCACAGGCATCGCTCTCCTCAAGTGGCTTCAATAGTCTGCATCCATGCACTCTCCACATCTGCTTTACATCTCAGCAAAACCACCAGCAACAGCACCCACAGCAGATCAGTCATTACACACACACACACACACACACACACGCGCAAGCGCACGCACGCACACACACACTCGCACACACACACACACACACACAAAACTTTTATTTGATTTTCTGGAATCCCATAGTGGTGCCTTAAGATATGACTTTAATTAACTCCGTGACCACGCTCAAAAAACACCCATATCTCAAATCATCTTGTGAAATGCCATTAAATGGTGTTTTTGTTTTTTAATTAGGAAAAATGTCACGCAATAATATTGTACTTCATGAAAGTATAACAACATAGAATAGAATGCAAAGAACTTAAAAGATTGTGTGATTGTGTATAATTCAATGCTGCAATCCAATTCATTGTACCGCTCCTTGTGATGTGCCCAACGTGGCCACCTGGGGGCAGTATAATCTACTCATGCCGATGCAAACGAAGATGAGCACTTTTTCTACTAGTACACAGAGAAACTCGGTAAAATGTAGAAGATAGGGGGAAAAAAACAGATCATAACAGCTCGTAAGTCAGCTTCTCAGCTCCTCATGCATCGCTCTTACCTAGAGAAACAGAAGCACAATATTTACTCTCCCCAGCAACATTTCTGAAGTCTTAACCTGATGTTGAGGTTTAAAAGTGTGTGCGCGTGTGTTCCGGGCCTCTGCACAGTGGGATTGCAGGTTAAATTACTCAGGCGGCGTTTTATTGTCAATACCACAAATCTGGTGGGCAGCGGCATGCAGAAAATACGAGGTGTGCTGAGATGAACTCACGCACACAGTGAAGGCCTTGTTTCCTCGGCAAATGTGTTTCCAGTTGTGAGGCAATTAAAGGAAAGTTTACTGGCCAGCGACGCAGCCTTCTCTGGCAATAACTCAGTGCTGCAGGTTTGCCCATCACGGAGATGGGCACAGTTAAGTATAAACACAAGAATACAGACTACTTATGTGCACATGCACATTTACAGGCAGAGGAAAACAGGTGCAGAGTGCTTACAACCAAAATTCCAAAATTGGTTTCATGAAATTGTATTCACTTATTGTCAACGTTTCTTAGTGTTTCTCATGGTTGTGCTGCTTCCAGCGCCTTGATGTGAATGTTAAATTTCAGCTTCTTTTTGCTCCCGTCAAGGTAATCCGCCTGTGCTCTCCAGAATCAGTAGCACTCAGACTATTATGCCAACATGCCAGTTGCTGACAACCTCCTGCATGGACCCTGAGTGTGGACCAAAGATGTGAGTGGTTCCTTTCAATGTTCTGTTGTATTTTGGTGCTTAATGAAGCATAAACAGAAACATTCATCTGCTGCAGCTGCACATCCGAGCAGAATTAAACATGAAGTCATTCAGTATAAAACAGAAGGCCATTGTTCGTTAAACATGCAGAAAGCTTTTGGCAGCCAATGGGTTTGAGAAGAAGAGTGTGCAACCGCACGGAGGTGTGAAATGAAGACCTGCAGGCGACAGACTGCAACCACACGGTGAGTAAACCACACGGTGAGTAAACCACACAGTGCTGCTTGATTCACATGGCTACGGAAGATGCTGAGGTCAAACCAGTCAGTCAGTAATCCTTTTTCCATGTCAGATCAGATTTATATATGAAAAACAAATCAGACTGGTTCTATGATTTTCTCCAAAAGGTTCTGTGAGAGAAACACTTTGAAACAGTGAACCAACAATAGTCTGTCATGTCTCGTCCCCAGCCGTTTTACTATGTGTCTGTTGTCATGGTTTCTGTGTGTGTGCTCGCCCCTCCCCTCCTGTGTGCCCATGATTAGTGTGATCAGTCTCATCTGCCTCTTGTTACCTGTCGTGTATTTAAGTCCTGTCTGCCCCTCGCGCCCCGACGGATCATTGTTGTGGTCACGTCTTTTGTTTCACATCCCTGTAGGTCAGTCCTCTTGTTTTGTTAAGTCATGTTAGTTTGCCGAGTCTGTTAGTTTAATTGTACTAAGTTCATCTTGTTTTTCCTTTTTTTAATCACTTCACTGGTTTCTTTTCTATCAAACAAATTGTTTTAGGTTCATTACCTGACATGTTTCGGCGGTTTCTTCCACCTTCATCAGAGTTGAAGGCTTCATCAGAGCCCTCTGCTAGGGCAGAGTTAAACACTCTGATGAAGGCGGAAGAAACCACCGAAACATGTCAGGTAATGAACCTAAAACAGTTTGTTTGATAGAAAAGAAACCAGTGAAGTGAGTCTGTTAGTTTGTTTTCTTCAATAAACCCTGGTCCAAGCTGCACTTGGTCGCCCTGCTCCATTCCATCCGTGACATCCGTCTTTCTAAAGGGGTTCATATCTGCCATTTCTGTCGTTTGCTACCATGTCTTTCTTGAATTCTCTGGTGTTTCTCATTATCTTTGAAATTCATTGAACTATGGCACAAAATTCTATTGCCATCTCCTACTTCCTGGTAAGATTGGACACATGGCCCTTTTCATTCTTTGTTTGAGGTCTTTTTTTGTGCGTGCGATGTTTCTCATCTTTGGCTTTGTCAAATGGTAACTTGTTTTACTCTTTGGTAGCTTATTGCAGATTCACGTATTAAATTACTTTTGTAAACAAAAGACCAGCAGCATCTAAATGGTTGAATTAAAAAAAAAAAAAAAAAGTCTTATGAAAGCTAGGGCAAACAAAAACAAGGTTTCCCTTAGTTTCAGTATAATCCTGTATAGATGAAGTAGGATAAGAACTCAATGCTGGATGTGTCCTCTACGCTGCAACAAGACGTGTCCCATGATGGCGCCGAGAGTGTGTGAACTGACATAAGTGCCTCCATGTGTGAAAGAAGTGGTCGACACCTTTACTTCATTTACCCTGGAACTTTTCCAGCAACAGAAAATGACACATGTGATGAAGGATTATTGATATTTGGAGAGACTTGAAAGGGGGTTCCTCAGTATTTGGCCTGCTCGGGGTCAACGGGTTTAAGGGTTTTTCACGTGGCTTGATGTGCAGAGTGGTAGAAGACTTGGCGATTGCATCCATTTTTTTGGGATGTTCACGCCTGACTGAAATAACTTTGCCCCCCTCTTCAACTACTGTTAGTACAAGTGTCCCACTTTATTTCAGTGGAAGTTATCACCCTAAAAAAGAACATAAATCAATCTAAATACAGGTACTTTTGCGGTAAGTCGGCCTTATCTTATCTGTGGTTAGCGTAAAGCACAATAGCAGCCTTGTGGGCTTGTGTGTTTTCTTTCCTGCCGCAAACAAAAGAAACAGGTCAATCACCCTTACAACTTTGTGTGCTGCTTGTGGAAGTATTTGTGTGTCCTTATTTGTGTAAATGACATTGTATGATTTTCCCACACACACCGGGAGGTCGATAGTGCTTCACAAGGCCAACTGGGGGACGGGTCTATTGACGCAACTATAGGCTGAGAAAAATTTCCACCATCTGTTAATAGCCGCAGTTGTTAGTGTTAGCATTTTCTCAAACTTTCGGACATGGTCCAACATAACGCCCACAAATAATTACTCATAATCACAATAAGATGTCCAGAGAATCATTGACCGGTACCAACCGTTTTTCCCGTGTTGGCAAACTGAGAAGTTTCAGTCGATAACAACCCAACACCACCCAGCCAATTATGTCCGGTCCGCATGCAAAAACACTGTTGGGTTCCCGACCCCGAGCTGTTTAGGGTTGAACAGACCAAAACATGTTCGAGAGTGGGATTTATTGCAGAGGGACTCCCGAGATCCTCTGACACACTCAAGTTGATTTATGCCACGTCCAAATCAGTTTTCAGTATATGAATAACATATAAATCAAAGTTGCAGTTACAAAGAGTTTAAAATAAGATTAAACATTTAAAGCAGAAAACGGAGGCAGAGTTGGGAAAATGAGGCTCCCTTTTGAGTTTGGGCTTGTGAGGATTCTATTGCAACATGTCACGGTGAAGCGCATCAGTGGTAAATCATCCAGTGATGGAATTTCAGTTCTTGCCAACTTCGCTCACATCAACAGAGAAAATGTCTTGCATAAATTCATCTTCAGGCTGTCTTCTGTCTATCGCAAAGCCACCAAAAACCCTGGCTAAATAATACATTCAATGCTTTGATTCTTGTCCAATCACAAGCAGCTCTGGTCAATAATCATAAAGGCCAGACATTAAAACACTTAGCCATTCCAAAAAAGACATGAAAGTCATTCTCACCATGTTGTTTCATAGCTTTTAAAACACCATGAGGTGGAGGCGACATTTATGACTTTCCCAGAATTCACAGGAGAAAAATGCCGACCATGTTTATTTTCCACAAATCGTTTTTCAACGCCTCATTCTGTAAAACGACCTGTTTTTTCCCCCCTCTAAAATTGGAAATGGTCTCAGTTATAGACTGAACATAGAACCTCCAAATGCAAATTGAGTCTCACAGTTTAAGATCTGTCTTTTAGTCTTCAATTTCCTGTGAGCCGTATGCCGCAGGACAAAGTCGGGCTCATCTGGGCTGCATTGTCAAAGCGCTGCGGGGGCAAAAAGCGGCCAGGCTGCGCACATCAAGGCAGTAAGATGGACAAAGCCATGGGTCAAGCATCATCCACTGCCAGATATGAGTTATGTCTTGTTTCTGCTTTGAATGATACGCTGCTGGCTTTCTGCATGGACACATTTTCTCATCACAGAAGTCAGAAATTCACTCAAATGCAATAAAAAGTCAAGACTTGTATAATGTCACGGCAACTGATACACTAATGTAACAGTTGGATTGAGCGTGGGTGGTCATGTGTAACGAGAGTGAGGCATAAGGATGACATAATAGAAAGGCGACACTGCATTTGTGTAACGACATTACGGACACAATACACATAAAAAATATGTAAAATAAAAATATTGCTCTTTTGTGACATAAGACAAATCTGTAGGCGGAATCTTCTGAGAAGCAGGTTAACAATTTTTAAGTTAAAAAAAAGAACAATAATAATTTTCATTCTCGACCCGAGTGGTGTGTCGATAACTTGGTTTTATTTTGATGTGCTGTAGATGTACTGTATTTTCAAAATCAAAACAAGGACGGCTATCTAACATTTGTGGGCTTTTTATAACAATGTAGATGGCTGCAAAAAATTCACTTTGCAGCAATTTTTTTATTTGTCCCACTTTGGCTGACCCGGCCAGTCCACAACTGATTCTGGGGCACAGCTGATTAATAATGGAGGAAAGTGCCCCAATAAAAAGCTTCTGGCAACTCCCCTTGCTGGGAGTTGTTCTTTGAGGAATGCTCACAACCGCCAAGTGTTTATGAGGTGACGTTTGCATCCCACGTGCATGATTGTGCGTCATGACTGAATGCTGCAATCCAATTGTGCTTCTTTTGGTGGTATATTGTTAAATTATCTGACCACGTGTTACGCCATTGTGTTCAAAAAGTTTTAAAACAATAAATATCAATGCTAATCATTGGCATATCAATGACATTTATGTTAGCATTAAACTAGTAAATCTTTTTGATCTTGTATAGAAATACACAACACATAATTCTCTTTGGTTAGGGTTACTTTGACAATAAACTTCAACTTGGATTTGCATTAAATATCTTGAAGCCTCTTTGTTCATCTGCCAAACTTTAGCTTACCGGGAAATGAGTTGAGCTAAGGTCACTGCCACTGAATGGTCTGAATGTACAGTATCTTGAAAAGCTCGTTAAATCCAGTCCCTCAAATCTCAATGCACCACTCCTTTCTTTCCCACTAAGGAAAGTCATAGTGTAAAAAAAACAAAAACATTATGTGCATTTTAATGAAACTGGTCTGGACTTGGAAAACATGACCAACAACTCATAGTAGAACATCAGCCTAGAAGAAAAAGAGTGAGACATGCATACTGTACCATATTACAGGCTTTTTAGAGTTTAGGAGCTCTAAATGAAAGTCTTCAACTGGAATACTTTGCTGTGTGTATAGTATGTTTTTTTTTTTATGGTGGCAGTCCTCCCCGACTCCAAAAAGCATACAGAAAGTACTTAAAGCACAACTTGCTACTTCACCAACCTAACTGAAACATCTCCTAAATGGCTCACATGTGCTGCCACATTCGTGATTGGCACAATGCCACTGGCTCATTCTCTGCTCTATTAAAAAAAAAGTTTCTATAAATCAGGCCAAATGTTTCTCTGCACCACATAAATCTTGGAGAGGGCCTTCTTTCTGCTGTGGCAACTGCCCGGATTGGTCGCATATGTGGTGAGGCGTAGGGTATAAAAGAAAACCAGAACCCTAAATGTGCCAGCAGCCATTGCCATCATAAACTGCAGCAGCATTGTGACCACGATTTAGAGCCTCTGCTGGGGTATGAGAAACTGAAACTGAATACAAAACATGGAAGTCAGAAGTGACATCATTGCATTTAAGGAAAATCTGTGGCTGTGACTTCCAAATGTTAATGGCCACCATAAAGCAAGTTAGTATTTTACAGCTAAAATTGCAACTGGCAAATGAAAATTCATTGGAGCATAACACAGCTGAGAAATGGGGTACAGTATAGGCCAGGGCTGAGTGATTTTAAATACTCAAACAGCTATTTGGATTGTGTCTCACAGGAATAAAAACAGAGAGCCACAGAACTATTTTGCACTCTACAGAAAGAAAACAAAAAAGAAACTAAAGTGTTTATAAAATCAGATGGTAGATGGATGAGAGCTGCACAGTGGTAGCACATCAGCCTCACAGTTCAGGGTTGCAAGTTCGATTCCAGCTCCGGCCCTCCTTGTGTGGAGTTTGTATGTTCTCCCCGTGCCTGCGTGGGTTTTCCCCGGGAACTCCGTTTTCCTCCCACATCCCAAAAACATGCACGATAGGCTGATTGACCACTCCAAATTGTCCGTAGGTGTGATTGTGTGTGAATGGTTGTTCGTCTGTGTGCCCTGAGATTGGCTGGCGACCAGTTCAGGGTGTCCCCCACCTACTGCTGGGATAGGCTCTGGTGGCATGCCCGCGACTCTCATTTGATGATGAAGCGGTTCAAAAAATGAGTGGATGGATGGTGGAGCGCCTAAAAAGAAGAACTCTTTGACCTGATCATTTTGAGCCAGTGGGTTTCAGGTATTTTAAAAATCAATGAGATTCCCCTTAAATTTGAAGAATAGCATTGACAGTAAGTGCATACAGTGCACAGAGGCCAAATCCTTCCCTGCTTTATTACTTTGTGGGAAATACAATTATGGAATCAGGATTTTTTTTCCATCACTAATTTCATATGCAGTCGTGCTTTGGCTACAATTACTCACAAACCAAAAGGCGTTTAATCCCTACATCTGATTCGTCTCACAATTTTAACCACAAGTTAGAAGCTCATCATTAGACTCGGTAATTACTGTGGCCAGAGCAGGACACAAGTCAGACTTGCGGTTGAAACTAATTTCACAAAATCATTCATTCACCATACGCTTATGCATAAGAGTTTACTGTCAGAATAAATAGTATTCAAATCTTAATTTTGGATTCTAAATCCCATGTTGACTCCATCTGGTGTTGATAAAACATGCAAGTCAACCCTTGACTGCTCCACGGCTTTTCTTTCATCAAAATTCCTCCCGCTTTTTTTGACTTCCTGATCTGGCGTCTTCAAAGCGGCGCACTGTGCCGCCACGGCATGCACCTGTGCCAATAAACATAAAAGCATTGCACCAGCGCGTATGGATAAAAACAGAAATCCTGTTTCTCTTTTTAAACCAAAGCATTATGCGTATTCTTCAAACGTTAACACATGTGACAGGCGAAAGATGCTGATGCCTACAATTTGTGTGCTGATTCACATTTTGCTCAGTGTTTATTGAAAACAGAGCTCGCTTCCCAGGCACGCGAATAGTCACCGTCAATACCAACCTCACTGAGAAATGACTGTTTTTGAACTTTTAATTCGGATTTAATTCAAAGTAACAAGAAGAAAAGGTCTCTGAATGGCAGAATTGTACGGAGAGAGTGAAGAATAGAATCAGTGATGCATCTGAAGCTATCACTTGCAAACCTATTCGAAGTTTCTCGTCTCCTCCCAAAACCATTCGCAACATTCCTTCACCTTCTTCCCCTCATTTTGCGATCTTTTTTTTCCAATCTCTTTCATTCGTGCTTTTCTTTCTGGGTCATGCAGCAAAGAGAGGCTCCGCTTTCACAACACTGATAGTGGAATGCCATTCATAAATACTTTCTCTCTTTCGGGTCGACTTCAACAGCCCACAAAGTGCTGCATGACGACATTGAGTCGAAATGGCTGCCTCTTGAAAATCACTCTTGACTGAACCTTTCAACTTCAAGAAAAATAGATCCAAACCTCTCTGCAATGTTATTTTGAATAGATTGATGCTGACAGCTAGAAGCAGTGTTTATTTAATCACAATTTGACAAAAGACAACGATAAATATTTTGGATTCGGATTGAGGGTGCGGATTAACCACCAATGCATACTACTCTGTTTGCTTACACGGGGATAAACTTAAAAAGTCAAACAAATGTCATATCCTCATGTAAAAGGCTTTTGTACTAGATACTAAGCCTCCAACAGCCAGTTCAAATGGTCACAGGACATCCCCAGAGCATTATGGGTATTACTCTAAGAGGGATTACTATTTGTTTGTGTGTCCACCCATGCATAAAATACACTTTCGAGGACGTAATCACACAAGCTGGCTGGTTGATATTATCATAATGCACTCTCATCGTGGGATCTGTGAGCTCACAGAACATCATGACGATAAATTAGACAAAGCACAAAGCAGCTTCTGTTACAACAATGAAACATACTCTTCTCTGTTCCCAACACACATTTGAAAGATTATCAACAGATGTCCATACCAACAAGCAGTTCATGTTCACCACAGAATATTGTTGGCTTCTGCCGGGCTCCGTTCCTTTGCGTTTCCTCAATTCCTCCGTAGCAGCTCACTCCAGCAGTACCACAAACACATGCGAGTACTTGAAAAGCGAAACGCAATGTTTTGAGAAACAAGCTCATGCGTACTCACCACGTTCATTATTTGGTTTGGGCTAAGCTATGTTCACCACAAACACAACTTTCTCTTTGTGCAGTGATCAACTCTCTCATGTGGCGTGTTGCTTTACTTTTCATGGATAATCTCTCCATATTTATGGATTATAAAAAAAAAACTAAACTGTTGTTTTGTTTTATTTTGTTTCGCTAGAATCTGTAGAAAACATTGAGTCTCTCTGCGCTTATTAAGAAGCAGGCTTTTCAAGTACTATGGACTCCATAGACTGCAGGACCAGACTGTCCCAACCACAAGCAGCGCAGCCTTTATCGACCTAATACTTATCACCTCATAATTAGTGCCTCATGCTTCATGATTGAAGAAACAGAAAGTGTCAAGGGGGTGCCAGGGTGAGCCCTTGCCAGGCAGTTAAATTTAGAAAATTGTGAGACTGTAGGACGCAACACGTTCAGGAATGTATTGCGGCTCTCATAAAAACAATTAAAAGCAGAGATGTTAGAAAGTAGGCATGGTCCTCTGGGGTAGAGGACACAGAACAATTCAGAGAGAAAAATATATAATCACAACTATTGCTATTAATTTGGGGCCAAATAGGGAAAAGTCCCCAATGATAATAGTTTAAACCCTAATATAACTCAAAGTATGATTCCAAATACTGTTGCAATGTTTCCATAACATAACCCTCAAAAAAAAGGCTTACAAAGGCTTTGAATTTGGAAAAAAAAAGCACTCTCGGCGCATGTATGGCGTCGCGTTTCAGCCCATAAATACACCTACCTATGACTAATTTCCTATTAACTATCTTATTATGAGTGAATTTGAGAAAAGGCTGATTTTGGGGCAGAATAATAGTCAACAACAAATTTACTGTCAAAGTTTGTATATGAGATCTCACGTCGGCAATGGAGTTGAGAATCTGCTCTCAATTGCCTTACCTGGATAAATGAGGGTTAAATAAATCAAACAAATTTGTCAGTTTTAAATGTTCAGGGTGGTTGCTGTAGTCTGTGAGTGAAATTCCAGAAGGCTTTAGCTTGCTTTTAGATTGTGTATGTGACTCAGTCGCTACCAAACCTCATGGAGTCCTGCCATTGACGACTTCAAAACTAAGGTTTGGTTTGGTTACGCTGGCAGTAGATGAGTTGTAATGGTGGGTTTGTGTAGGTGCGTGTATGTGTGTGGGGGGCGCGGGGGCAATGAGGACTATTAACCACCGTTGCAGCTGTGTTTGTTGAAACAAATGAATCACTCTGGAATTGTGTTTAACCTTTTATTGGGCAACAAACCTTAGTTGTTACAAATGAGGCAGCCAATCAGCAGACACAAATAATAATAATAACAATAATAATAATAGAAGAAGAAGAAGAATGAATAATTTAATATGAAATAAACTTACATAATCTTTATTGGATAAATTATACTGAAACATGTTCTTAATAGCAAAAATAATAGCTGTGCAATGGCCTTTTAATGCACTCCAATAATAGTGTTAGTTTTTAAATCTAACATCTGTAGGAGGAAGGTATAAACAGAGGGAAAAATACAGATAAAGGATTCATATTCAAATTGCTCCCAAAGTGCTCCCAAATGCAAGGAACAGAGCCAAGTGTTGCTGAATGAGCATGTAAACACATCTGACTTGGATTTCCATTAGACATCTGAATGAACTTTGGCTAGCAGCTGACGCTTTCCCATCATGATATTTCCAGTATTACATTAGCAAATTTCCCTCTAAAGGACACCAAAGGGTGGAGAGACAGAGAAAGACATTATATTGAATGCAGATTTGTTTACTTATTTGATCCTTGTTTGTTTGGAAAGTGTTTAGCCTCAGCACATTGGGTCAACATTCAGCTCCTGCCTCTTGGTCTTTCTCAGATTCGCAGCAGGATGGCAAAAGAAACATGAGCAGGTAAATGATGCAACTGCATCCTCACCCCATACGTATTTGAGAGAGGACAGTCGGTGGAATGAGTTTGAGGACTTTTCATTTTTTTATTTCATGTCCAAGTATGAGCCACCAACTGGACTGGTGGCTGGGAACTTGGAAGCATTTTGGAGTGGTTTGAAAGTAAAAACCATTGTCTTGATTGGCTACTGATGATAGTGAGCGGTTTGCTTTAATCCGAGCCGGTCAAGGTCCAGCTGTCCCAGTTCCCTCAATGATGCCAGCTGGCCGCTTCAAGGCCCCGGAAGACACAGGGCGCAGAGGGACGCCAGCCACACAGCAACAAGAAACATACTATCTAATCCGATTGGACGGTCGAATTTGTAACAGAAGATGTGTAGAATAGCCACAGGATTCGTGACTGATCGTTTTTTTCCAGTGTGTAATGAAAACAAATGAAGACAGTGATGGTTGAGAATACCATAAATTCAGGAAAGTCTATCGGGAGTACAATCCACATCAAATGTATCAGCGCTGATAATAGGGTTTTTGTTCTCACCAACAAAGCTGTATCATCATCTCTGAATCTCTCCACAGATTACCTCAATTACTGCAAATTGTCCCATCTGGCGCCTCCAAAGTCCCCCAAATCTCAGCACTTATTGCTTGTGTTGGTGTGTGTGTGTGGGAAAATTGAGTTCATGTCTGCAGGCCAACTTGCGGAAGATGTGTGTATTGTCGATTTCTCAGAGTATATCTGAAAGATGTAGCATAGCAGGAGAGTGAGGCGCTAAGTAACACTGTACCTGCATGAGAACAGTTTTGCTCCACTGTGTTGAATATAAATGACCAGTTGTATTAAAGTAATTTTCTTTTCCTTCTGGCTTGTCTGCTAACACCAATTGCGCTCGTATATTCCCTCACTACATCTTTCAACCTTCTCTCTGTCTCTCTCTCGCTTGCCCGGCGGCTCCATCCTTATCACCCCTCTACCAATTTCCTCTGGATGTATCCAAACCATCTACATATATCTGCTTTCCCAAACTTTGTCCTCAAAACACCTAACCTTGGGCTGTCCCTCTGATTGGCTCCCAAAATAAACCCACAGCATCTTAATTTCGACGGCTGGACTAAGGAAGTGATTATTGATTTGTTTTGAAAACTGTTTCATGGATACCGTGAGCTCTGCATTTAGTCAGATTGATTGACATTGCAAAGTCGTGCAAATAAAGCCACACCAACAAATGTTCACATCTGCTGACCAGATACACTTGCAAGTAAACACTCGACGATATCGAGGTGACACGTTAAATATCCCTGCTGCAATTATCCCTGCGCAGAGAAAGTGAAAGTGAGAACAGGCGAAAGGCAAATCCTGTGGAGCCCGCAGGGTTTCATTAAACAGATTGTGCATCGCATGTTTGAACAAAACACAACATTAAGCAATACGTTGTATTCCGCCACAAACAATCCAATTGTGCAAAACTCAGTGGAGTTACGGTTCTGTAATTAGACGCAGCCACGAAAGCAATCCACAATGCAAAGCGCACGCAGACCCAAAACTTTACCTCCATTATTCTGTGACATGAGCTCGTGCCAACAGTATTTTATTTCACTTTTATGTTTGAAAGGAGACAGCCAGACACTACTCACGTGTCACACAAAATATTTTGATGTATGCTTTTACATGTGTGGACCAAAACGGGGTCACTTTGTCAGTCATCCTCTCAATCTGGAAATCTCTCTCTATTTTTATAGCACTTTGCATACATCTCGGTGCAGCTTAAAATTCTTCACTGATGACCATCCATCCATCCCTCTTCCATTCCGCATAGCTTTGCGAGGGTCACGGGTGTGCTGGAGCCTATCTCAGCTATCGCAATGAAATCCACGGGCAATTCTAGGATTAGAAGTTTAGGTTTACTCTTTCCTAGCTTGTTTGATGTGATGCAAACAATATACAGAAATAAAACTTCTTTCAGATTGAGGAGCAATTAAATGTCATCACTGGGATAAGCCATGTTTGTTAATTATGACTTTTGTGAAGGGACTTGACAGATCTGGCTTCAGAAGGAAAAATGTCGACTCAAGGCTTGATGGTGGTGATGTCTCGAGGGGCCTCCTAAATTCGTCACTTAGTTTTGACTTGGTGGGTACCAGCATTCACAAGCAATGACAGTCAAAGCATCACTGAGAACAAACTGGAATTTCATGAGCACAGGAGCCATGCAGTTTGAACCGAGCAAAAGCTCAGTGGAAACTCGTCAACACAGAGGGATGGAAATACAAACACATGGATGCCCAGGGGGAGATGGAGTGGTAGGACCATATGTTTATAAGTTTGGGAACACGAGGAAACCCAAACTCAGATCGCAAGCGCTGTTCCTGTCTGCATCCTCACTGATAAGCCGGACACTTCTTTAGCTCACATCATTATGCTCTAACCTTTTGAATCACTGTGGACTTGTAACAAAATGCTACTTATCTGCAGATTTCCCCAAATCCTGTCCTAAAATAACAGACGCTTTATTGTTAGAGCTGAGTGGTTCACATAGTACATCACAGTTAAACGACTTCATATTTTGGCTGTTTTCAAAAAAACAGCTAATAGGAAGTTTCTGCAATGATTTAAGGCAGACATTCTACTTTATTCCTCTTTCGCTGATTCTAAAGTCGCAGACATTTGCGTGGGTTACATTTGTGCAGACATGCTGTTAATGCTATATTGGACCCATTGTGTTTTGGTGGTACGGTATAATTTATAAATCAAACATGTCAACCTACTGTCCGCAGTTATTTATGATTTCTTCCTCCTGTTCTCCACACCTTTTTTGAATTGTCTACACTGTTTGTACTATGTGTCCTCTCTGCATCCATTGCAGCCTGGTCATCCTTGAAGAGGGATCCTCCCATCTGTGGTCTCTTCTCAAGGTTTCTCATTTCCCCTAGCTGGAGTTCTGAGTTTTTCCTTGCCCTCCTGGGAGCTTAAGATCAGGGGATGTTTGAGAATATTTGTCATTTTTCACATGTCCTGAGTGTTGTTAGTCACCTAAATGTTGAACAGAAGCTGTGATGTACCGAAGTCAAATTCCTTCAAACATGGCGAATAAAAACTCTTGAATCTTGAATTTAAAAGCCGAGTCACATGCTCAAGGTTATATAATTAAATGATGATTTTGTTTGGAGAAAACAGAATATTTTTTTCTAAAATTCAGAATTCAAATTGTCTTTCAAGCCACAAATATCAACAAAAATTCTCAAATGATTTTATATGAGAAAGAAATGGTCAGATGCTACAGAACCTGAGGAGGCAAATTTAAATTATTGCAGCAGTAGAAACCACCGTCCTGCCATCTGCTGACACCTTAGCATCACGGCTGGACCACTATTATTACTGACATTACCTAATGTATATGATCTATAACAACCCAGCTCCCATTTTAAGATTCCAATCACAGGATCAGTGTCAAATATCTCTCTTGAATTATGCCCAAAAAGTTGAACTTTGATTTCATCAATCCATGATACATTTTGTCTTGTGGTTAAGAGATGGTAGAGGTTGCTTACATTAATAGTTGATAGTTCGATCACAGGAACCTGCCATTTCAACAGACACGTGTAGACTTTCCAGTGATATGCTTATATTGTCATCCATATTCCATAATTGTGAAAGGGCCAAATTGTAGTAGATAAGAAGCAGTTGACTCGTTCCTTTTCTTTGGAAGCAACATTCTAGTCTGTCAGGAGATTAGACATGTATGAATTTGAAGTTTTCACACAAAATTGAAAACAGTCCAATGCACTGGTATGCAGCCACTTATCTGCACACAGATACAAACACAAAATACAAAAGTGCACCTTAGTGAAAGTGGCCTGCTGTGGTGTGTTTGTTTTTCTGCGGATGGCCAATTCCGATGGGTGGACTTTCAAAGCCGTCTCTAATCCATTTGATTAGCTGAACCCAAGAACCTGAGCCGTGGACAAAGAGCTCTTTCACACATGCAGCCAATGCTTACAGCTACATGTGATCTCAGGAATCTGTACATCACAAAACATTCCTCTGCATTCCTCCTCCCTTCTCTTCTTTCCTCACTGTTTGTGTTTCCCTGAGCTGACACTCCCCACCACTGCTCATCCAACAATGTCTTTTTTACGCATTTTCCTCCCTGACACACATTACAATGCCGTCGACGTTCACAGCACCCAATTGTCAATCACTGTGGAATTTCAGAACAGTGAATAGCTGTGAGGACACACTACATGAATGAGAAGGGCAAGATCCCAGACACGTGGTGACCCATGGTGACCTTGCCCTTGAATCTGGTGACAGTGGGTGGAGGAAAGGGGCATGCACGGGAAGAGAAACAATTACAGATCAGCCATGTTTATGCTGCTCTCTGGAATGGAAAACTGCAACAGAATTCCCTTCACGGCTTCTCTGGGACCATTTCTGTGGTTTTCCTGGGATCCAATAACCTGATCTACCTAAAAAAAAAAAATTAAATCAAGATTGTTTGATAGTGATCCATGCCACAATCATTATGGAAGCAAAAACCTTGTGCATGATACCACTGATGTGTCATTTAATCAATGAGTTGGTTCCTTCCACTAGGTTTTAATGAGATCTGCCATCTTACAATACAAGGTAAACTTTAAAATAAATGTAATATCAGCCTTAAAAATATGAAAATTGAAATGAATGGATATGCCAGTAGTCAGTTCCAGGTAGACACAAACAAAGAAGACTTTCACAGCTATATGAAACCGTGTAAACTTTGATAATATGTTGTTTTCTCAAAAGATAAAGAATATATGCCTGTAAGTATTGTGATATTGTCTGTCGCGACAGAGATGTTGTCATGTATTGGTGCACATGGTTATAATGGTGAGCTTGGTCGACCCAGATCTGAATGAATGTCCCGGTGGTCCAAAAAGAGCAAGAGGAAACAGTATTTTGTGGTAAATACATTTATTTTGACACAATGTACTCCCTTCTGTGCACACTCATGTTGGAATGCACACATGTATGTATGCGTGCACACACACACACACACTTACACAAACACACACACACAATTGAAACACATCCACTTTCTCTCACGGGATTCGGTAGAGAGAGACATGTTCTTATACCTGCTGCAATAAATTAAACAACTGGTCAAAATATTTAATGCATCAAGTATTATGTGTCATTCCCAAAAGAGCAATATGAAGGTGTGGTGCACACTTTGATAGATTATCCTAGACTTAGTTGATGCCAGTGAGTATTTGTCTGTGCAGGTTGTGCAGCTTCAAGCAAGAGTTTTATGTGACTGTGAGGTGAAGTTGGTCTGGTCTGGGTTAAGGAGGAACCAGACTCTGGGAGCAACATTTCCCCTGGGTTCGTTGCTGTTTTACTCTTACACTGTAGCTGCAAAAGCAACCGAGAGGTTTTCTGCACTCTATCTATTAGTTCACAGCCTAGTGAATATTATTGGATGGAGAGAGAGAAGTAGATGAACATTAGTGGAAAAAATCTGAACATAAATAGACCAGAGTCACCGGCTAATTTATTGCAGAATTAGATGTAGACGGATGTAACAGAAAGAATAGCCACACAATCAAATGAGCAGCACAATTACAGAAGAGAGTGTGGCAAAAAATGTACTTCTTTTAAATACCATTTAATTTTGTTATTATCAAGTGTCGTTTTTAAGACCTTATGGAACAGATTAATGTCATTTCCATTCATTTCAATGGAGAAAGATGATTTGAGATACAAGAGTATTACGTTGTGAGTGTGGTCATGCAACAAATTACACTCAAGGCGCCACAGTATTATTGAAAAAGATACCACTGTGGGCAGTCAGAATGATTTACTATCATTATGTTAATATAACAGGCAATATAGCAGTGGAACGACATTCTCGTCCAACGGATAATTCCATTCCAGTTGTACTCAGCTCAACATGTGGACAGAAAATGTCAGGTGCAGCCTGGACAAATAAGCCCGAGGTTACACGTGGACATTAATGCAGATAGACAGATGTGTTTGCTGCTTGCTGGGTGGGGGCGATGTTTTTAATGTGGCTTGACACCTGGAGCATACCTTGATTATTAGGCTATACGGGCTTGTCATTACCATGTACAGTGTTCAAAAATTCCACGTGGGAAATGAAATGAGCAAAAAAGATTTTCACATCCCTGCAGCTCTTTGGCAGATGTTGATCTGCGAAAAACTAAACACGCCCGTTTCTTTGTGGTCCATAAAACGTGATCTCACGTGAACAGTACTCATCTTTGAGGAGATAGATGTTGGAGGTCAGACAATGTATTATTGTGCCTTGGTGTTTTTAGGAGAAAAATATTTATCATCTCTGCCAGACATGAGGACCCACCCAGAGAACAGCGAACAAACACACATTCCCACAGATAGCCCCTCCCACCTACACACACACACACACACACACACACACAAATAGTTGAATCAGGCATCATAATATCTGACACAGTGTTTTAGCTGCTGACATGCACTTCGCTCTCATATATCTCAGTTGGAAAAATCCTTGGTGATGCCGAGAACACGATTCACAAGTAAAGCAGATCTCCACCATGCTGTGTGTTCATCCATGATGCTCCGTCACAATTTACTGCTTTTTTTGTCTTTTAACATCTCATCCCTCCCTTTGGACTCGCTTTCATGTCTGTCCAAAACGCCTTTATTCACATGTTGCTTCCACATGCTTCATGAGTGACTCAAGCCTTGCTGGAATGTATGTACTTCATGTATTTGCCTCCACCTGCCAATTGTTCAGGGCCCAGTCAATATTTTCCTTTTACAGGAGATGAATATTAATACATTGTGTCTTGTAAATGTATTTAAAAATAGAAAGTACATCTGTTTTAAATATATTTGAAACATCCACAAAGCTCAGGCTTTCAATCTGCTATATTAATACTAACTAACTAATTAGCATATACTATGTTGCAGTGTTCTAAATCTAGTTTAAGCAATCGATTACACACATACGTGTAGTGTAGACAATATAGCAATATTTAGTCATATTGTATATTCAGGGTTCTGAAGTAACACAAGCAAACCTGCAAATAGCAGGTTGAAATTAATTTGTGCCGGTGTTAATCAAAAACTTACGAGCCAACCTGGCCAGTGATGCATGAGGCAATTATGCTATAGAATGAAAAAAGTATTTTGAATCACAAGCGAGGTCACAGAAGAAATTAAAATAATTTCCAAAGGGGCCCCTGTCCTAGCATTTACACCTTTACGCAATTTGGAGTTTACTGAAGTGTTTTTGAAATGTACACAGAAGGAAGCCAGCGTCCCCAAAGAACACCCACGAACGCAAAAAGCAGAATATGCAAACTTGACACAGGCCAAAATTTGAGCTGCCGCTGCCGAAGTGTGAAACAGATGCGCTAACCACAAACGCAGCGGTGCCGCCCAGGATTGAAAGAGTTGTTATTTCTTATTTTCTAAACGCAGGCTTCTGTGTTGTGGTTTCTAAGCAGGCTGTGTGGTCGGACTCATCTCCCAGTGTTGTAGGTCGTCGCTTGCCAAAGTACATTTGTATATCATGTTATCCTCAAAGAGAAATGTCAGCAGATAATCACAACAAATCTTCCTGACAATGTTGCCCAATGTACTGATTTTGTGTGCATGTAAACAAAACGGTTTCACACGCATCGAGAGATAAAGCATGAGTCATTTTGCATGTGCTTGCAACATGATGGATCCCCTGTTGACTGTTTTCGACAAACTAAACCTAAATCTCTTCTGGATGGACTCTGGATTATTTATTGTTGTATTTGTGGTCAATGTGGGACACATTCCATTTCAAGTCTTGGATTGAAAATTTATTTGAATTGTGTTCTTGCCTTCCATTGTACAATAATTCCTGGATATTATAAGATTTATCTCAAGCAGCAGAGCATAAGAAATCATTTTTTATATCATAGTTGTTGAAGGCAGTTTTTGTTTAGCCTCTGCTTTTAGTACATATGCAATGTCTCTGTGTGAACGGTCAGCAAGTGTCTTTACCAATTTTGTTTAAGAGCAGACCTCAAGAGCAATATATTTAGACGACATTTAAAGTTTTCCTCAGATGGCACACAATGGGTATTTTTATTAGAAAAATATTTGCCTATTCCCTCTAACTCCTGCTGCATACTGTGCAGTGCTATCAAACCTGACTTGGATCGGACCATGATCCTCCCCCGCACATTAAACACTGAGGTATGGGAGCCCCACAATGTTAAACGGTAAACCTGTATGGGCTTTTGAGACTGCACATGCAGTAATTGTACTTTATCACTTTTCTTAAACCATAAAAAGACAGCATGACAAGTATGGAATGGAAAGGTTGTTACAGAGCGAGGACATGCGCGAGAATAAAGAGAAGAATGGGGACATAGTGAAAGGCTTTCTCCCATTTACTTGAATGTACTCAGTATGTACGACTATATTGCTCGTGTACATTTTGACGACAGAAACTACAGGTTTTTTCATATCTTCAACAGTCGGCTGTGTCTCGCTCTTATCACCGTGGACTGTTTATATTGTTACTGTATTTTGTTTTGCTCTCCAATCAGCCCTTTCTAACCAAGTGGTTGAGGCCAAATGCCACCCCACAGTGAGTCTGGCTCGAGCCAAGGTTTTTCCTCTTAGACGTGTTTTTCCTTTGCTACTTTGGCCAAAAAGTTCTTGCTCACGTAGCGATGCATTGTGTCCTTTTGAATGGATGAGGAGAATAGCGCCAAACTTGGTTCATGTTGAGTTGACTTGTGCTTTCATTAGCCATTCTTGAGATAAAATACAAATGAAATGTCAGTCAAAGCGGCGTGTCCTGCACATCACCCCCTAATGGCTGTTCTTCACTTTCACATGATCTCATCCTGGTCGCTTTCAGGCCACGGTGGGGAGTCTGGAATTCAAGAATCCTAAACGGATTGTCTTTCACTCATGGAAATATTTCCACTTCATTATTTTTTGTACTACTCCTCTCTCGCTCTTTCAGATCCCAAGTATATTTTTAAACGCAGTCATTACAGCACTGCTCTGATATGAACGGCCCAGATGGAGACGTGCCCTGCAGAGGAGCTGTTAGGCTCACTGTCACACAGTTCACTGACTCACAAACAACACATGACCCATGAAGCCATTTCTTTCCACCTGCCAAACTCTTATTGACTCTAAGTGCAACATTATGCATGCGTGTCTTCTCGAATGACTCGCTAATGCATGTTGACAAGTTTGAGTACCCCAAATATGCACGGGGGGCAGCAGAATTGCCATTTTGTTTTGGTGTGGGAACTCATGAAGGTTTTCTTCAAAATCAAGTTGCGGAGGTCATGTGTCTGTGTGGCCTCATGCCAGGAGGGATTCTAAATGAACCCAGCAGGCATTGCCTGGATGCTGGTACAAGTGGGCACAAGATTCTGTGGCGTGCAGACAGAATCGTGTACACGTGAGTAGATAGAGGCAGAGCATTAGAGTAGAAAAGTAAGAGTAGCACACACTGTAAATCATGTGCTTCAAGAGCACATTTGGAACACTAAATGGAAACTATCATTGTTGCATCTGGTTAGCGGAGCATTATGATGAAAGAGTTCTTTATTCCAGTGATTCCCATCCACTGTGCTCACCAAAAGCAACAGGTGTGCCCTGTGAAATGTTCCAATTTCACTTCTTTGGTGTGACGATCATTTTTTTTTTTTTTTATAACTACAAAAAATTTGTTTTGTTTAGTTGTGTTAAGTGAGATTATTCTAATGTAAATGTACATACCTTGGCTCAATAAAGGTTGGGAAACACTGCTCCATTCAACTGCAGCGTGTGGCAGAAAATAACTAACAATGAATCATTTATTTTTAAGAAACCCTGTTTATTTTTGTAAGAGGCAAAACAGTTGAGTAACAGTTCTTTAAATACTACACTCTGTGGATAGCCATTAGCTCCATGGGCATATTAATCTGTGGGAATTTTTTTTTTGATAAGATCTTTAAAATTAGCGAAATTCACATTAACCTTATGGGGCAGCTGGATTGACCAATTTTGCCCATCCTGAAACAAACATGACCAGGCTGTGAACCAATCATCAAGAAGATTGGTCTGGCTTTTATGTGATGAAAGTTTCTCCCAGTTCCTGGAGGTTTGCCCCTAATGGCAGCCCTCAATAAATCCAGGTTTAATCAGGACTGGGTTATACTATATTCAAGAAAGAGGGAATTAACATTACCAAAGAAAACACATTTGGTCAAAACATTAAAGTGTAATATATGTTCTTAAAGTTTACATATTATTTCAAAAAATGCCTAAAAGTCTCTGATCAGTGGTAGTTCCGTGCAGCCCGACATCCTTTTTTCTTTTTATCAAGGTAAAGTAGGGTGGCCTCCGTTTATAAAACTGAATTTAAGCTAAACACATATTACACCAGTGCCATTGAAAAGAGCATTCCCATTTATTATCTAAACTGTCTAAGAACTTAGTTTCATGTCCTGATCGTCCAACAAAAAACAGATGTGAACCTGGCTAACTATTAAATTCCCTGCATTGTTTATTAATCCTACTTGCATCCATGCCAAAATCTCCAGAAATGTTACTTTCCAGTGTTAGAACCAGACAGATGGTATAGTCAATCTATGATTTTTAATGTTCACACTAGACTTTCAAGTTCAGTTTGGCCTTTGCGATGCCACATTTCCTGCTTAGAATACTACACTTTTCACTCTGAGGACACGAGTGTCCCGTCCTTGCTGATGTAAGAGCACATGCCGACCGGGCTGTTACATAAGGTCTGTAACAACATGAAAATGTCATCAACAGAACCACATGATCTTGATATCAAACGACTGGCCGAGCAAATTATAACAAAATATCTGCTCCTCCTCGCCCTTTGCGATCTTAACATGAAGGGCGAGCAGCTGAGAGGACCCATGTGACATACTAAAAGTGTATGCAAGCACGCGATGGGTGCAACTCCAAAAGACTGAAGCTGGAGAAATAAGTAAAATGTTCAAGTTCATTCCACAGACAGAAATTATATTTAAAGTTTAGAATACAGTCCACGGTACCATTAAACACATTACGCTTGCAGGGACTCTCAAAGCTTGTGGTATTTAGTATTAACCCAATAAAGACCAATAAAGATTTGGGGGCAGGATCTCATTACCGACCATCCTTGTCCTTCTGAGGACCATGGTCTCAGATTTGGAGGTGCTGATCCTCAACCCAACTGCTTCAAGATCAATGATACAGTGAAAGCTATGGGGAAAGTCATACAGTGCATTGTCCCTTTGTAATTCTTCTTTCTGATTGCATAAACTTGATTTATTTAGTTTGACTTCACATACTGAATTCTTCTGACTGGATCCAAATGACTAAATGTACCTTGTGTAAGTCAAGTATCATAAACAACTCTTGAAATCTCATGCGGTACTGGAAGTTTCCTTTTGCACTGCCAGATGAAGGGGAGTCCGTGCTTAGTAATGAGCTTGCACACATGCACAAACACACACGCACACACACATACTTGCAAATGCTTATTGTCCTCAATGGTATATTAAAGGCCAAGGTACCAAGAGCTCTGGTCATATCTAAGCACATTCTGCATCAAAATAAAAGAATTTTACTCAGTAGAGTCATTCAAACATATTTAGCAGTGAAGCGTAATGGAAAACAGATGGATTTGCCCCAACTGAACTTAATTGATGCCGGAATAGAAATTATTTTAACCTTCCCAATCAGCACTTAGAGAGGCTTGCAGTCTACGTACTGTACTCTCCTCTCCTCTCGTGGCAGCCCCTTTCCAACTGAGGTGTAATGCACATTATAAATCATGCAGTGGTTATTTTGTTAATTGTACCAAATGAAACCAAATGACCTGGCTGTAACTTAATTGAGCAGACTGTACTTATACAGTGAATTATCAAGCACACTTGGGAACAGCAATCAGAGGCCACTTTAGCCTTGTAGCCCAAAGCCTGTGCAACTTACAAACTTAGAAGTGAATGTATTCACTTTCCCATTCG